>NC_142084.1:28899488-29221796 GCF_054644295.1 Miniopterus natalensis
GGAAGGACGCGCATGCAGCGTCCTTGGTTCCCTACTGCCGCTGGAACAAATGACCACAACCGCAGGGGCTTAAAACACCCTCAGTTTATCATCAGGCATTTCTGGAGGTCAGAAATCCAAAACCAGTTTCAGTGGGCTTGTTCCTGACTGGAGTTACTGGCTGGGACCTTGGTTCTTCTCGTAGGCACAGAAAAGAGTTAAAGGCCAAGGAAAATGAAAGTAAAGCAAAGTGGGATTTATTAAAAATACACTCCAAGCACAGGGCGGGCCAGTCAAGAGAGACAATGGCATCCTATCCGGTTTGGTTCAGTGGGTCCTGGGTTTGATTCCTGCCAAGGGCAGGTTCAGTCTCAGGCCCTGGTGGGGCGCATGAGGGAGGCAACCGGTCGATGTGTCTCTCTCACATCGATGTTTCTCTCTTCTCTCTCTCACTCTCTCTCCCTTCCACTCTCTCTGAAAAGCAATGGAAAAAATATCCTCAGGTAAGGATTAAAAAACAAAACAAAAGGGAAACAATGCCCCGAACTCCATGAGTTATTTGGTTTAAATGAGGGATTTTCTGAGTGGGGACTTTTATTTGCATCCAGGGATGATTGAGAAAAGGGTTATATAACTAACTATATTTCTTTCCGCATGCCCTTACCCATAATACATATAGAAAAACCCAGGGTGGGGGGCTGTCAAAACCAAAATGCAAATTTTATTATAATTTTTCCGGGGCCCTAGTAAGGTCCCATTGAGGTCCTGTCCTCTGCCCTTGCTTGGAGAACTGGCTTCTTCTGAATCTGCCCCTTGGCGTCTGCTTCAGGAACTGCTGGCTGCAGGGCCGCCCATGTGGAGCTGGTCTTGAAGGCAGCGCTGGTCGGGTCCCTGTCAAGACCCCAGGGCAGGCCTCACTCCAGCGGCTCCTGGGTAGTTTCCTATCTAACAAGCTAAAATAAAGGTCAGGAGGGCGGCTTCCTTCTAGAGAATCTAAAGGGAGAATTCGTTTCCTCAGCTTTTCTAGCTTCTGGAGGCCTCCTGCATTCCTTAGCTTGCGGCCTGTTCCTCCATGGTCCCAGACAGCATCACAGAATCCTCTTTCTTCTTTGATTTCTGCTTCCATCCTTACACTTCTCCTTCTGGCTCTGAACCTCCTGGCTCCCTGTTCTAAGGACATATGTAATTATATTGGGCCCAACTGGGTCATGCAGAATGACCTTCTATCTCAAGATCCTTAACTCCATTGCATTCGAAAAGTTACTTTTACAAGTCAGGTAACATATAGGTTTCCAGGAATTAGGATGTGACTATTTTGGGGGACTGCTATTGAACCTCCTGTAGTGACCAATGAATGATCCGAGATTGAGGGGCAAACAGTTGTACAAGCAGAGGTTGGCAAGTGAGGGAGGGATCGGTTCTACGTTTTTTAGGCTCCTTTATTCAGTTTGAATTTATTATTTATACCAGGAAGAATCTGTGAAGTTTGTTGGTTTTTTGAAAATATGTCTTTATTGATTTCAGAGAAAAAGGAAGAGGGAGAGAGAGATAGAGAAACATCAATGATAAGACAGTCATTGATCGGCCGCCTCCTGCACATCCCTGACTGGGGATTGAGCCTACAACCCAGGCATGTGCCCTGACCTGGAATCGAACCACAATCTCCTGGATCCTAGGTCAAGGCTCAACCACCGCGCCCCGCCAGCCAGGCTGAAGTTTTATTTTTTTAAGCAAGAAAATTATATTACCTAATTTATCTCACCTGTTCCGTGAGCAATGGTTAGAGTCCAGTGAGAGTAAAAATAAAGGCTTTTTTGTTTTCTATATTTTCATATATTCCTTTGGAAAATAAAATAAGTAACAATTAGGCTGGTGTTTGCAAGATAAAATACTTTATTTTACTAGCTTAGTTCACTGTAAAAAGGAGCAGTGATTTTTAGCCTCTATGTGAGAAAAGTCATTAACTGTGAAATTTGGGAAATTAAAGTCATACAACACATTAGATTTTACATGAGTTTAGAGTTCAGCAGTAAACTCTCAGAAAACCCATGGTTTACTGCACACAGTTAATTGAAAAAAATAGTTTCAGCATTATGTAACTGAGAACAATTAATCTAAGACACAATAATCACAGCAATAGTTCTCACCAGAACTTAAGTATGAATAGGATGGTTCCAGCCCCATTCCTTAGTCCATGCTCATAAAATTCTGTAATGCCATCCGAACAATTCTTCACTGGGTTTGTGATGAACTATAGTCATCAGGTTGACAAAGCCAAGTATCTAGGTCATTGATTTATTTGTGGGATGTGTTTGGAAAACACTTTGTCTGAAATTCAGGGTTGCTATGAATCCTTGACGTTGTTCTGGATGATTCTCCACCCAGGTCTTTTGGGAAGCACTGCAGGGCAGCAGCCATGGTTACCGAGAGGCACTGTGTTGCCAGCCAGGTGTGGTCCTGCCGTGTGAGGGAGGAAAGCGCCCGCAGCTGTCACAGTCTCTCGTCTCATGGCTCTGGCCCCAGGTGATTTCTCCCAGGACAAGTTATGGTCACTTCTAGGGCACGGGTCACCTCTGATTTTTGTTGACTAATTTGAACCACCTGAAGGCTGATTATTGACCTCTTCTTAAAACAGTTTTACACAATTGCAACTGAGAAAGCGAAAGGAAAGGCAAGGCAAGTTCTGCCGTAAAACTCAAGTGTGTCCTTAAGCTCACGGGCGCCACTCATCTGTCCTCTAAAAGTCCTCACCAAATACTTGCTGGCTGAGTGTCTGATCGAGCCCTTTTAGGATCATGGCATTGAAGTCCTTTTGCCCATCTTGGGGTATCCGAGGCAGTATAAACTTAGTTCTTTAATGCATGTGACCTGGCTAACATGGGCAGTCAGCCTTGAGAGGATATCCCTCCGCATACACGTCCACATCAGTAAACACACGCCTAGGAAGTGATGATTTAGAAATAATTATACTTATAAAAGGAAGGCTGGGCGTGACAGAAGCGATGGTAGTTAGCTCTGGACAATTTTCCTTTAATCAGCTTTTAAGAAAATCAGAACAATTAATAAAAAGGTCAACTGGGACAAGTTTTTTGATACTTTCAAAATTCGACAAGTATTAAGCCCATTAATGCAATTCCTTTTCACCTCTCAACAAGCTTGAAGGGGCTCTTACAGAAAGAGGGAGCTTAAGAATAACACAGCTCCTCTTGGTAACCAGTCTTTACCTAGTGATTAAATAGTCTGGCTCCAAACCACCCAGCTCATTGTTTTTTTTACCCACAGTGTGAAAGAAAAATCATCTTTGTGCCAACCCCACATCATATAAAACCCTAACAATGTGTTGAGTGTGACTTAAGAGACCATAATGCATTTTTCATGAAGGTAAGGAAAATCCATTAAGGAGATTAATTTGTGTTTGGAGAGCTACCTCTCCACAGCCAAAAATATTTGTTCTGTTAACTGTGGTTTGTGATACGCTATGATAGCACCGGGCCTAGTGATGGCGCTGTTATTGGTACCGCTATATCTTCTGCAGATGGGTCCCTGCTGGGTTATTTAAACAGTCATTCTCAAAGAGAACTATCGATTTGGTGCTAAACTTTCTCTTTCTTTTTTGGTAATTCTTACAGTTAAAGGTTAAAAGAAGACTGTTCTAGGATGCATAATTTCTTCAGGAATATTCTTGCGGTGGAAGCTGCATTTTTATACCCAGGTCACATTCATTTGCTGCTACTCTGCTAGACCTTTCTAGAAAGAAAATTATCAATGCCTACAGTTCAATGTTTAATTGATTGGCAATATCGTGGAACTAGCCATTTAGATAATCTTGTTGAGGAAAGGCGTGAGTTGAAATTCTATAGTGAAGAATTTTGAAATAACAGAATGGATCTGTTATGTTTTACATAATGTCAGTCACAGAGACCCATTAGAATGAGGGTTGGTCCGAAGGAAGAGAGCAGGTTTCATAGTTTCATTCTTAGACATAGTCTTATCCTGATACATAGCTCTGATTCTCAACTTGGCCCACTGGAATCACGTGAAACACACACACACACACGCCTGGGTCCTACCTTTAGCCTTGCTGATCTCGCTGGTTTGAAGTCGCTCCTGAGGGTGACCTGTTGTCCCCGTTCTCCAGGCGATCCTACTATCCAGCCAGAGCTGAGAACCATTAAGCGAGAGGAAGGCTACCAGGTCTCGAAGTGGAATGCCCTGGCTAGCAATGGGCAGGAGGAACAGAAAGAAGCAAGCTCTATTTTTGTCCCCAGATAGTTCCATCATCCAGCCTGGTTTCATATTTTCCGTGTAGGGTTCCTCTAACTATGGGCTATTACTGCTGAGCATTGCTGTTAACCAGAAATATAAAGCATCTGAGACACGAGGGTCCGTTTTTTTGGAGCTGCTTTCCTCTGCACACGCGGGTGCAGGGTGTTTACTGCACAAGGACACCCATTTGGTGATGAAATCTGACCTGTGCTCCCCCGTTCAGGCTGCACCCTGATGCAGGACTTTTCTTCCCAGGGCAAGGATGACCCTTTTCTAATTCATACAACGATGCTGCTCAGGATAGTGGCGGACCTGGAAAGACTCATGCGGTCAATCAGGCCATTGGGTTCGCCAAGGGAAGGTGCCCTTGCTCCAACCTACACGCCCTGTCTCAAAGCAAACAGCAGGTCCAGCCTGGCCTTGGGCACTCAGACATGGATGTCACACCCGGTCAGCAGCCACGCTCGCCTGGGCTCCGGAGGCCAGAGGAGGCCGGGAGACCGCGGCCACCGCAGGAAAAGAAACAAGCTCAGAAAGCCCCCTGACTTGTGACAGCACAAGCCGGGACCCGACCTTGCCCTATGGAAATGCCTCTGTAATATCCACCCTGCTACATGCACGCAGTACAGTTCACGTCTAAGAGAGCGGGGTGACGACGGTGAGGGAACCTTCAGTCACTCTGCTTCTGAGGGTTAAATGAGATGATTCATGTAAAAAGCTCAGGGTACTTACTAAGAATTCATTATTCTGTTTTTTAGCAATTAGTTCTCAATCTAAGCTTAACAAAAAAATAAACACCTTAACATTCATTCTTTGCCAACATATTACAAAATGCTTTAGAACTGCCCCTGGGACAAAGTAGCCTTTTCCAGTAAGGAAGCTCTTCCTTTCAAAAAACGTTCAGTTAAATAATATCACAAGCTTGGAGAGGGACAGGTTTCTAAAACATTGGCAAGGGGCCTGGAATTTTTAGAAATAATAATTCTTATCGCCCTTTCCATCATCTGAACCCCCCCAGTCACTGCCAAAACACTTCTTTGTTACCATAGAGACCTACAGAGATATCCACGTATTAAATAACAAACATGGCTTAGCAAGAACAGAAGACGAGACACTCCTGTTTAAATTCCTGAATTAGACTTAATTTTGCCAAACAATGGTCATGAAGGAGATTTGAACATACGAAGGATTCTGCGAGTTTAATTATAAAACAAATTTTGGTCCTTGGAATACAGTATAATCAGTACATTGACCATGTGGGACTCACTGGTTGCAATCAGAAACGACATTTTCTTCTCTAACGATTGCTCCTACAATAGCCATTTTTCTGGGAAAGTTCTTGCCCACCTTTTTGAATACAACTGAGAGATTTTTTTCTGGATGCTCTCAGATAATGAATGACCCTCTGGTGACTCTCATCCCCCAACCAATCTGAATTTGTAATAATGAGTTAAGTACTGAGTTTAGAACTGAAAAATTGTTATAATTCTGCACCCCTTTTCAAAAGAATTCCTCCTGTTCTCTGCTGGCTTTGGGTGTGTGTGGTCAGTGGGAGTCTAAGATGAATGATACTCTTACCGTAAAAAAATACTCCAAATTCCCTTCACCCCCGCCCGCCCCCCGTGTTTCACCCTCTGCAATACTCTAAGCAGGTGAGGCATCAAGAGCCGTGAGACAAAACCGAGTTGCCCCCTTCCTCCGTGTGTCCTGCACAGGGTGTTACTGAACCTCATCTGGGAACTTGGGAGATGCTGGTGTTTAATGTTTGGGGGTCTTAGTTGAAAACTTTCCTTTTCAGTGCTCTCTAGTGTGGAAGGGTGTGCTGTGAGGTCCGTCTTCTTAGATAGCACCAAGGCCACGTACTTGTATTTTTTCCCCCAGGTTTTGAAATTCTGGAGCATTCAGGTTAGCCGTGCTAATTTTTGTTTGTGTTTCTAATTAGTAAAATATCATTTTAACACAATGAGGCCTTTCTTTCCGCTGTAATGTTACCAGAAAAGGTGAGATGTTGCGAGGAAGATGGATACGGCTTCCCCAGCTCACTGAGCGTTGCAGTAAGTCTACATCTTTTCCTGTCTCCCCCCTCTTTTCTTTTTTCAACAAAAGTAACAAAAACAACAACTAGAAAAGTAAGGCTTCCCGTGTCTCAGAGAAAGTGTCCAGGTGCACAAAGTATCCCCTGGGATCTGGCCAAGCACAACACTCAGCAACTCCGAATGTCCCACTGTAATGCATATCCAGAGAGCGACCCCCCCCCCCGAAATAAACATTTCAGATTTTGCCTCGATCCCTCTGAACCCATCCTATCAGCACTAGTATTTCTCAGCTCTCATTTTCCGCAAGAATTTTGGGCCAGTTTGGCAAAGCTGCCATGGGTAATTCTTATTATTTCGAGAGGAGTGGAAAGGCATTTTGTTCTTTTAAGAATCCGGGAAATGTTTTTGTTCGACTGAAATATATTCCACCTGTCAGAGCTGCATCTGTGGCCAGCAAGGGGCTCAGTCCTTTGCCCGAGCCCGCGAGGTGGGCGCAGGCCCCCGCACCCCGCCTGCAGCGTGGCAGCCAGCGCCGCCGCTTGAGGAAGAGGCTTATTAACTCCATGGCAAGTGTGTGGCTCAAAGTATCTCTTTTGTACGGGGTCAGAAAAGGTTATGGAACTCTCATTTTAAGCAACTTTTCCAAAATGTTAAAGTAGACTTTTTTTTTTTTTTTTTTTTAAGAATGGGGGAAAAAAGTAGGGATAATTCCTCTCATAGTATCAAATACACTTACAGACAGACATTTGGGAATTAAAAAATGTTATGTGCAGCTTTTCAAGGACTTAGAGCTTTTCAAATAAATGTATGCACCATTAGCATTCACTCAGCTATGAAGGCTTTGATCTTCCTTTAAAAGAAACTATGAGAAAAAAAGAAAGGAGTAAAAGAAAGAAGTGAGAAAGAGAAGCTGTCAGCAATTTGAATGCTGCCAATTATTACACTGCTTATAAAGAGCTAATTCAACACAATGGTCTCCACGAAGAATCATTGTTACTCTTTTTGTGCTCTCTTTCTATTGGTGCTGTAAAGAAACTTGATTACCGATAAGACCCAAGTTGCAAGCGGAATCGGAATGTCTTTCTACAGCACTGGTACCACTCCTTTCGTTTCCAGTCCGGTCTACATGATATTTCTGGTTGAGAAGCTCTATTCTGACGACTTCAGCCTTTAAGTTCAAGTGCCACAGTTTGCAAAGAAAATGTAGGTTTCTCAGCTTCTAGTTCTCTAGTTCTCTCTCTGTATTCATACCAGGACACAAATGTCTATTTATTAATATTTCCAGCAATTAAGAATGATTGTCTAGCCCGGCCTGTGTGGCTCAGCAGTTGAGCATCGACCTATGAAGCAGGAGGTCAGGGTTTGACTCCCAGTCAGGGCACAGGCCCGGGCTGAGGGCTCCACCCCCAGTCGGGCGAGTGCAGGAGGCAGTCGATCAATGACTCTCATCATTGATGTTTCTGTCTCTTTCCCTTTCTCTCTCTGAAATCAGTAAAAACATTAAAAAAAAAAATTATTGTCTAGTCATACACTCAAGCCCGATGGATCATTCTAAAGCAGTTCTTCCCTTTGCCACGTCTCATCTTCAGTCGTGGCCAAGGCTTGTGCATAGCTGTCCCCTAAATATCTCTGCAATGGTTCCCTTCTTTCTGTTTCTACATCCATTCTCCTCGTTCCGGTCCCTCATTCCTCGTCTCGGGCGTTATTGAACTTTGCTCTCAATCGCTGGCTTCCTCTTTATTTTTGAAGACCCTCCTCAACAATTCTTTTTCATTGGAATTTAAATTAGTGTCTTAAATTGATTAGGGTAAGTTCTTTACATATAACATATATATATGTATATATATATGCACATATATATATATTTTTTCCTGGTTGTTCTTAGTGCTTTGCTATATGATTTTAGGTCAGCATTTCGGTTTGATTGGGATTGCATGGGTTATAAACCATGCGGAGAGTGGCACCTTTACCCTACTCAGTCTTTTGAAGGATAACTGTTGTATCTTTCCAGTTGCTTAGGTCTTTTAAAATTTCTATTAATAACATTTTATCCCTTTGCATAGTAGTGTCAGAGGTTTTCTATAATTTCAATCACATTAATTCCTACTTATTTGAGATATTTTAAAACTACTGCAAAGGTATATATGTATGTGTGTGTGTATATATATATATATATATATATATATATATATATAAATTGATATTTAATTTTCTTTTTAAATTTTTAAAAAAAATATATCTTTATTGATTTCAGAGAGAGGAAAGGGGAGGGAGAGAGAGAGAGAGAGAAACATCAATGATGAGAGAGTCATTGATTGAGCCCACAACTCGGGCATGTGCCCTGACTGGGAATTGAACCCCGATCACCTGGATCCTAGGTCGACGCTCAACCGCTGAGCCATGCCCGGCCGGGCCATATTTAATTTTCTAAATATTCATGGATTGTATTTAGAAACACAATAGAACATTATATTGAGCCACACTTTGCAAATTTCATGTTAATTCTAATAATTTATTTGTAGACTTTTGGATAGTCAAGGCATGCAATTATAAAATCTTCAAATAATGATAATTTAATTTTTTCTTTCAATTATCTACATTTTATTTCTTGTTCTTGCTTTACTGCACGGGCAAGAACATTCCTTGCATCTGTAAATGCAGGTGGAGCAATGTGGACAAGCCTGTCTTTTTTCTGCTCTCCAAGAAGTTTTTAACTGCCTGGCTGGGCATAGCTCAGTGGCTGAGCATCGACCCAGGATCCAGGCGATAGGGGTTCGATTCCCAGTCAGAGCACACGCCTGGGTTGTGGGCTCGATCCCCCGTGGAGGGCTTGCAGGGGGCAGCCGATCAATGACTCATCGTTGATGTTTCTATCTCTCTCTCTCCCTTTCTCTCTCTGTAATCAATAAAGATGTATTAAAAAAATAAAACATCCTTTTTTAAAAAAAAAAAATTTTTTAGCCATTAAATACGATGCTTGTAAAATGCCAAAGTTTCTGTGTATTATTTGTTTTGTAATTCTTTCTTTATCATGAGAATTTATCACATGCTTTTTTTGTTGATTGCATGAATTTCCCTTTTGTTCCGTGAATGTAATTAATTTCATAAATTGGTTTTTCAAAATAATTAAACTTGTTTTTTGGAATAAATCCTCAAAAGTAAAGCAATAGTATCCTTTAAAATATTTACTGGATTTGATAATACACATATGTCTAAATCATTTACATCCAATTAATGGATGAATTGCTGTGTAAACATTTTTTAAATAATACTTTTCAGATTTTGGTATGAAAGCACGGCTTCGTAAACATGACTTGGGGATTTTTCTCCTGTCTGGAAGAGTTAGTAGAAAATGTTATTATTTATTTTTTAAGAGTTTAGTAGCAAATTTTGGTGAAGTTATGTAAGCATGTGGTTTCCTTTGTGTAAATTTGATTTTTACGGTCTCTTCTTCCCTAGCTCAGGTATTTAAAGCAATAATTCTCTTCAAACATGATAAAAGTATTGATATGTAGCATTTTCTGTACTACTATTGTTTATGAATAATTTCCAATATTGGCTATGATTTCTTATTTGACTTCTGAGTTATTTAGGAATGCATTGTCTTATTTAAGAACATATGGCGTTTTGTAGTTAGCTTTTTCTATTGATTTCTTGTTTTATTATATTGTTGTCAGATTAAATCTCCCGTATGATTCCAACTTTGAAATTTATTGAAACAAGCTTTAGATCTGGCATATGGTCACTGGTTTGCTTTTATTTTAGATGTACTTGAAAAAAAATGTGCATACTGCAGTTTGAGGGACTCGGTTTTTATGTATCAATTAGTTGAGCTCAAGCCCCAGGAAAGCAATGAATTACTACATCAATCTGCGGAAAGGGGAGGCGGCCTGAGCTGGCGTGTTGCTGGGGGAAGTGGGGAAACGGTTGGGCTCTAGGATACTCTCCTGCTTTAAACTTAAAGGCCCCAAGCGGAACTTCTCAGGGTTCCCACTGCCCTCCCTTTCTAATAATTCCTGTAGTGATCTTCCCCGTCTCGGGAAAGGGGGACCCCTTCCTTCGGGTGTCCAGCCCCAGTATCTGGAAGCCGCCCGCCCGCCGAGCCCGAGCTGCCCCCTGCCCGCCCGCCCAGCAGAACACCCTCCCAGCGCCTCTCCCCTGCCACGCTCTCCCTTCAGTCCCTCCTCAATAGAAAAATATGGAGAGAGAGAGCAAGCCTGTTTAGACATATCGGATTGTCTCGGTCCTTTCCTCAGCGTCCCCCTTCACTGGGGGTGGGCACCCAAGGCTCGCTGAGGGGCTCCAAGGCCCCCATGCCTCCCGCCTCGCCTCCTGCCCCCTCCTCTCGCTTTCCCTGCTCCGGCCTCTTACTGTTTCTTGAGTAGTCCAGGCACACACCATCTTAGTCTTTGGTGTTTCTTTTTCCTCTGTTTGAAATATCCAAAGGAATCCACGTGCCTATGTTTCTCGCATCCTTCAGGCCCTTCCTCAGAGTTCTCTTCATGAAGTCCCCCGGGAGCCCACAGCCCCACACCTCCACACACCCCCCTTTCTCCCTGCTCTGCTCTCCTGGTCACTGTCACTGTCCTTTACTTAACACAATGTGCATTTTGCTTGTTAGGTTGTTTATTGTCTATGTCCTGTGTTCGAATCTAGCATCTATGAAGCCAAGGATTTTTTTGTTTGTTTTATTACCCGCCGTCTCCCCAGCATCTAGAACAGTGTATGGCATATAATAGGTGTTCAATAAATATCTATTAAATCATGAACAAGTTAATGATAATTCCTTGAATAAATCCAGATAATTGGTGATATAATAGTATCTCTTATTGAAATAAGTGCTCTGTTTTTCAGTTTGGGGGAGAGAACTGAGAAATTAAAAAAGAAAAATATTTATGTATGTATCTGTGTGTATATATATACCAGGAAAACAATTTAATGAAGCCAATATTTATTGAATACTTGCATGTCCCAAGTCTTTTCCTTTGAGGCAACAGGTATGAAAGTTAATAAGCGGTGCTTCTTTGCACAAGTGGTTCAGAATTCATATTTTTAAGTTTACTATTTTGTGCACATCTCAGGCATGTCCAGAATGCAGCTATTTTCCTTACAGAATCCCATTACATCTTCTCAAAAGCATCGGCATGAGTTGCACCCACACCGCTCTCCAGTTTTGTGAATTTGGGCCCATTACTTCCATTGTTAGATCTCATTTAAATCATGAAACAGTGTCGTTGAGCATAGTTAATGCATCCATACATGGAAACTCCTTAGCAGAGTGGTTCGGAAATGGCAAACTGCCTTTTAATTATATTAATAATTATCTTTACATCTATTTTCTAGTACTTAATTTTATTCTTAACCTTCTTGCAAACTAAGCAGTTTCTGAGGACAACTACAACATGAACACACAATTAGAAGATGATATTGAAAACACACAAAATTATGCAGTATTGGCAATGACATATGGAGACACCTCTACAGCTGGCAGGAATATCATTTGCTACAGTACGTCAGGAAAAATTTGGCCACAGGTATCAAGAGGCTTAAAACTGAACGTACAAATGGGGTCAGATAAAGTCTAAGAATGAAGAGTTTGTTCAGAAAATACTCAAAATAAATTTAGTAACATAAATGAAGACTAATTTGAGAAAGTTTTAATATGAGACTTAAAGCTATGGACTTGATCTGCTAGATATTAAAGAGTTATTGGAATTTTTTTAAAGGCGTATTCTCCTCAGACTATGTAATTTGTATCAGGATAGAGAGACAATGAGAAAACATAGCAACTGTCCAAGTATTCAGTGAAATGGCGTTTAGCTAGTGATGGTGAAAATGTTTAAAAGTGAAAAAACTGAAAGATACCATGAAAGAATTAACAAAAATTCAAGGTTTTAATTATTTTTTTACTTTTTAGATTTCAGTAACTCTGAGCTTAAAACATTAAGCATCTTTAACTTCTCCCCCTACTGCAATTTTGAGTCATTTTTAACTACAAGGGTTTAGAAAGATCAATGTCTTTTTAATTAAGGGCTTATAATCAGAAGCCTAACAGCAGCAACAAAAACCCCAAAGATTACTCAGAAAATTTCACTGAGCTTCAACGTAAATTCAGAAAGGTAAAAAATAATAAAAATAATAAAAATAAAATAATGTTATATGGAATAGTCAGTTGAATCAAATCCATTAATTTGATTTCGAGATGCTAAATTGAATTATTGAGCTCACTAATTTAATCCAGAAATGGCTTCCCCTGTCATAAAGACAGTCTTCTTTTTGAATAGCGTGGACACTTCCTATAAATTTGTGTCCCCTTAATATTATGTGTGCAAAAATTTTATAATGTCCAAAATATTTTGAAATTTTACTTTTAATTGATGTTTATCCCAGTAGCAAGCAATTAAATGTAAAATAAACTTTTGTTTGGGGGACTGGCGATGTTTTATTACAAATGGAAAATTTTAATAGAAGCTTGTTCTTATAAGTGTCTTCGCTCCAATTTTTCAGTTTAATCAAACACAGATGGTTTGTACAAGACTAAAATGTTTATCTCTCTTTTTTTTTTTTGGTGTTTATTAGAATCTAAACCAATTGCTTATCAGTTCAGACTCTTTCTTTAAAGAAAGCATTTGAATAATAAACTATTATAACTTAATAGGTAGATGTTTATCCCTAAACCGAATGATCTATAATTTTCATGGTCATCGTTGTTTTCTTTTCAAAAGTCTCTTCTGGCTTTTTCCCAGTTTCTATCCACTGCATCAGTCCTCCATGAATTGTCCAACATGACAGTTATTTGATTTAACCGATTCAAAGGCATCCTACTGTGTAAGTAATCAAGGCCTGCTGATTCAACATTACACTGTGGGGAATAACGGTTTCAAACCAGATTATCTCTCAGTATATAATAAAGAACACTTGGATTTTAAACTTGGATAAAACCTGACAATTTTTCAACTGAACCTTCCAACTAGGTGAAGATTTTTTCCACTTATTTTTAAAAATACCAAACCCTAACCATTTGCTTAGGAGATAAATAAACATCCTGAAGCCACTTTATATTTTAAAGTTCTATGCAATTTGAATTTTTTTTTTCTTCAGGAAAAAGCATCCTAGATAATTTATCAAACTACTGTCAAACCCTGAAACAATATCCATATTTAACAACTATCTTTATAATCAAATTGGTTTTTGTTTTGTTTTGTTTTTACTTGAGGTTCTGGGCACCGTGCCACAGTTCTACACAGGATTAGCAAGATGTAAAAGCTGAGATGTTTCCAAAGCAACAACTGGATGCATATTACCCTTTTGCTTTAAGACCAGAGAAGACTAGAAATGATCCACACGTGAATGCATCATCTTTCTACTCAGGGCACATTTTTTGAATACAATTATAAAATGTCATGGAAATATCCTTTCCCTTGGTAGCAACGGGTACGCAGCACGTGATATGCAATTACAGCAAGCCGTCGTTCGCAGGCTTCCCCGTCTTTATCAGTGGAAAGAGAATGGAAGAGTATTTCTGAAGGAGCGCAAGTCTTTCTTTCAGAGCCTGGAGGAGTGTGGAAACCACTCTTCCAATTGTAAAATTAATTAATTCTAAATTGCACGTAGAAAGTCAGAGGATCAAATTAGATAAGACTTTCTAAGAGCTGCAGAACAGGAGAGCTTCCTCTACTGTATATCACACCTTTATTTGTTTTTCTTAATCATCACCTAGGATATTTTTTCCATTGCTTTTCAGAGAGCGTGGGCGAGAGAGAGAGAGAAACATCGATGTAAGAGAGACACACCAATTGGCTGCCTTCCACACTCACCCCAACTGCGGCTGGGGATCGAGCCTGCAACCAAGGTACATGCCCTTGGCTGGAATCGAACCCAGGACCCTTCAGGCCGAGGGCTGATGCTCTAACCGCTGAGCAAAAGCGGCCAGGGCCACACCTTTTCTAAAGCAACAGGAATGATGACTGCAGCACTGATGGGATGACAGATTCACAGATCACAGTAGAGTCCAGGAATGGACCCATTCTTATTTGGACACTTGATCTTTAACAACACTCGAACTGCAAAACAGTGAGAAGGATTATAGTTTTATAAATACTCCCAGAATGAAGGGTACAGATATGAAAATAAATAAAATTTGGTTACATTTTTCACACTGTACTCAAAATCATTTCTGCTGGGTTACAGAGATAAACACAGGTGGTATAACAATTAGATCCTCAAAATTAATAAGGGACAAGAATATTTTCATGAATTCTGAGCCCGGAAAGATTACTTTCTTTTTTTCTTTTTTTTAATATATCTTTATTGATTTCAGAGAGAGGAAAGGAGAGGGAGAGAGAGAGACAGAAACATCAATGATGAGAGAGTCATTGATCAAGCCCACAACCTGGGCATGTGCCCTGACTGGGAATCAAATCCGGATGGCCTGGATCCCAGGTCCATGCTCAACCGCTGAGCCACACCCGGCTGGGCGGGAAAGATTTCTTAAACTGCATTCAAACTGCACTCATTGACAATAAAGGAATGACTGATTAAAAGAACTACATTAAAGATGAGGGATCCTGTACATCAAAAAATGGCTTTAAGAAAATAAAAAATGGAATAAAAATTTGCAACACATGTAACAAAAAAAATCTCATATAAACAAATCAATGGGGGAAAAGAGAAAATCCAGTAATAAGTGGGCACGGGACTTGACTAGGCATTCACTCAAGTTATCTACTTGAACAATTAACATAAGAAAACGGTGGTGTTTGGCTTCATTAATAATTTCGTCATCATGTCTAAGGGAATGTACATAGGGACAACCACCCAGGACAGTATTTGGGTTCATCGAGTTCATTTGGACATATATACACCTTATGTCCCACAGGAAAAATATTACCCCTTTACTTTCAAAAAAATGAATGTATATGTGTACATCAGGCATGGATAAAAAAATTGAGACCAGAATCACACATTAAGAACATGTTAAGACTTGATGAGAAAAAAGAAAATAAAGAAAAATATGTTCCACTGGGGTAAAGTGCAAGGAAGTGAGTTTAGATTATTTAGCTCTGCAGACAAGTAAAGTGCCAAACTAGCCACTCCTAAGAAGAGTAGAATTTCAAAGCAGAATTAGTGATATCTGCCAAGAGTGTCAGGCTATTAGGAGCATGAAAGTCTCAACTCTACTTCTCAGCACGTTGTTCCGTAATCACTTCGGTGCCCAAGCATCTTGCACCTTCTGGCAGGAAGACTCCCAGGCATAAGCTCACATAGACTTCGTGTTCGAGAACACCGCTTCTTTTAATGGTATGTTTTAAAAAGCATTGCTCCGATGGTAGTCACAGGGGTGATATTTTATTCTGTGCAGGTCACAGAGCACATTGTTTTCCTCAGACCTAAAAATGTTGAAATGCAAAGAAACTTTGGAAAGAAAAAAAATGCAAAAAGAGTTCCCTGAGACTGTTTTCCCTCATCTAACATCAAGTTCACAGCGCTGACAAGATCTTCCTTCCTTGCCTTGGTCCCAAGTGCAGACTTGAAATGATACAGGGTTACCATTCCAGTGGAAGGCCGGAGACTCAGCAGTCCACTTCCCCACAAAATAAAGATAATTCCGAGTCCACGTTCCGCCCTGTAACGAAAGCACCAGGAGGCACTAGAGAGACTGAACACATCTTGTCTCTCATTTGAAGTTATTATCTTAGGAACACGGAATTTTCTCCAAACATATGCTATTCGTGTGTGGCTTTAAGGGAAGAGGCGGCCTTTGGAATCAGTGTATGTTTTCTGTTAGGAAAATTTTAAGGACACATGCCAGTACAGATTGAACTGATGAATGCTACTCTATGGTAAATACAAAATAAATAATTTACCTCAAGCTTGGAACTTTCTCTCTCTGTTTTCTCTCTAAAACGGCACTGACGTTCCCAAAGTATATGAAAGAGAAGATCTAATTAGCTCGGAAGAAGTGAAGATTATTCAGCGGGAAGCTGTGATAAAACCAGGGAGATACTCTTTGCTAAGAGTTAGTGTCAAAATCTTAATAGCTTCTACATCCTAAAACTTACAGAAGCATGGCCGATATAACATTGTAAGTTCAAGTGTAATAATTTATCAATTTACTTGGTACAATTTTAAATGTTTTGCAACTTTGGTGAAAGTTTTCTGTGGAGGGAGATAATTGAAATGGATTCATATTCAAGTAAATTTCTCAATATGTTTCTTCATCCCTTCACTTGTATCTACTCAAAACAATAATGTAAACATTTGTTTCAGACCTCATTTTATGGAAGAAACCGCCAAGGAGCTCCTTGAAAGGTATTACTTATTTGGACTAAAAGGATATAAAATGTAATATCTAAAATTTGGCTTTTAAAATTTAATATATTCTAAGGAATTTAAATAAAAACTGTAGCTAATTAGCTAATTAATATATTCATCTTCTCCTCAACATGGCTAAAATACTTACTATGCATCTGGCCTTGGACTAAGTAGTCATTGAAACTTAGTTCCTTGATGTCAAAATGTTTGTGTCCCTGCTGCTCCCCACCTCCAAATCTTGTGGAAATCCTAACCCTCAAAGGTAATAGAATTAGTAGGTGGGGCCTTTGAGAGGCTCCACCCTCATTAATGGATTAGCGCTTTTATAAAAGAGATCCCATAGAGCATCCCAGCCCCTTTGGTGATCTGAGGATATAAGTTAGAGCCATCATCTGACTATGCTGGCACCCTGATCTTGGACTCCCAGCCTCCAGAACTGTGAGAAATGAATTTCTGTTATTTATAAGCCACCCAGTCTGTGGTATTTGGTTACAGTAGCCCCCAAAAACAAACAATAATGAGGAGATATATTAAACTACGTATAAAGAAGTAAATAACAATAACAATATTAAATTGTGATGGGAGAACAGGGGAAGAGGCACTATTCCAATGTGACAGAGGCGATAAGAGTCTGCTTGGAGGGGGGGGAGACGGGATCTTCCAGAAGGTGGTGAGATTTCAATTGATCCTAAAAAACCTGAATGTTTTTCTTGATTAAAAAAATGATAATGAACTATTCCAAGCAGAAATGAAATTTGGAGCAGAGACATGGTGGACTAGGTAATTCATTTCTGTTCACCTTCAATTTGGTAAAATCATCTCATGGACACTTCTGACTATAAGAAGGTCTGCGAAAGATAGCCCATGTCTGCACAACTCCTTCTAGCAAAAACAACAGGCAGTTTTGGAGACACTGTGGAAATTGTTCAATGGCAACAAAATCAGTTCATTCATTTTTCCATTTGCTTACTGCTGTGCGACATACCTCCGCAAAACAGTGGCTTAAAAGTAGAATTTGTAGTTATTTCCCCTGGTACTGAGGATGGGCTAGGAGCAGATGGGTCTTCCTTACTTAGAATCTTTCATGGTTACAGTCCGTTGGGGACTGGGGACGAAGGCATCTGAAAACTCAGCTGGGCTGGATGGGTTTCCAGGACGGCTCACTCCCGGAGCTGGCAGCGGACCCTGGCTGCCCTTTGGCAACCCAGGGATGTCTGCTCGGGCGCCTGCCTGTGGCACTCCAAGTGGCTTTAGCTTCTTGCAACATGGCAACTGGGATCTAAAAGCTAGTCTTTGGAAGGATAGGATGTACATATTGTCATTGTCTTAAGGGCTGAGACAAAAACCTAGCAGTCTCCCTTCCGTCTTATTCTGTCGGTCAAAGCAGTGAGAGGCCTCCCGTAGTTGAGGGGTAGGGAAAGCAGGCCCCGCCTGTTTGGTCGTCTTTAGTACACTGTAGCTCTCCCCCCGGTCACATATTATTTACATTCTGACCTCCTGCCCCTAAGAAATACAGTCACTACATTCCAAGGCCTTGAGAGTGTCATCCCAATACGGCATCAGCTCGAAGTTCTGGATCTTATCACGAAAGTGAGACACAGGTGTTGGGGTCATTTCTTGAGGATGAAGCTTCTCATTCTAAATGTGTGGGAATTCATTTGGTAAGCTGTTTGCTGTACCCCTTCTCCCTGAAAACCCGCTGCTTGGCGATAAAACCGAGATGAGATAACCACCACAGACATTTCTAATCAAAAAGAAGGAAATTCTGAGGCATATGGAAGTCCCTGTTTCATAGCAGCTCTGCAGCTCAGCCTGGAAGATGTCACCAATTCCCTGATTAGGGCTGAGTCCTGTGTTCTGGGAATATTTTCTCTGGCTCTCAGCTCTGTCCCCTGGGTGTTCGGTTCCGTCCTCTGAACTATCCTTCTTGGCCCACGTTTGCGACCACATGGCCTCCTACGCCTGATTAGAAGGCAGCAGGGCTGGGAGGGGTCTTCGTTTCGTACAGTCTCTGTCCCTTTTCGTCCAAGCTGTTGTTGCTTCTGAGGATGTAATTCTCTTAAAAGCGTTACAGGCCTTGAATGAGTATTGTTCCATCACTCGATTAGATAGACCCGTCTCTGTTTTGTGAAAGGCGTTGCTGCGTGAGGCTTCTTGAGGCAGCGTCTTTAGAGGCGCTGCTGTAGGAGATGAATGCGGCTGGCGATCCCTTTGGCTTTGGCTCCCTGGAACAGTAACTGTGGCATCACCGCAGATTGTCCTGAGGCCTTAACAAAGGATCTTGCAGCTCTCTGCTGGATTTGGTATTTATCCGAAAGCCATTTCCTACTTCGAGTATCTTTTTGCTGGTGGAGATTATGGAGAGAAACGGATTGATTTTGCAGCCCAGGGAGCCCTTGCTCATTTACATTGCTTGTCACAAGCTGAGTAGTTCCTGCTCAGGTTCACAGCCGCCTTTCCTATTTTCTTATAGGCGTTGAAGAGAAATGAGTTGGCACCTTCTACCTTCGGCTTGGAAATCTTCAGAGCCAGACCCATAGGTTACCTAGGTACCCTTTCTGTTTTCTACAGTATTGTCAAGTTTTCTGCCACACATCGCAGGAAATCATCTTCTCTGACCACCAACTGCAAATTCCTCTCTGTCCTTGCAGCCCTCACCGACAATCTCATCGGGAACCTTCCAGATTTTTGTTAAGAATCTCCTCTAGGCTCGTCCAACTTTGCTTGTTGGCCCAAAAGTCAGGGATAATTCCAGATTCCAAATTCCATCTTGTTGCACAACAAGTTGCCTCTAAAAGGAGAGGTTTAAAGCAATAAGAATTTTATTTTATCTCATGATTTTGTGAGTCGGAAATTCAAGCAGGCCAAATCTTCTGTTCCATGTGGTACTGATCGAGGCCCCTCAATAGTATCCAGCTGGTGGCCGGGCTAATCTGGAGGGCACAGAGCAGCGTCACTCATGTGCCCGAGGCCTTGTCGAAGATGGCAGGAAAGGGAGACCCGGCGTAGGCTATTAATCACAGTGACAACGCCTGGCCTTCAAGCGCGGTTGTCAGGGAAGTCCGGCCGCTTACATGGTGGATTAGGACTGCTGGGGGAGAAGTCCCCCAGAGGCTGACGTGGAAGCGGCCGATCCGCTGTGGCCTGAGCCTGGACACAGTGTCATTTCATCATTTTGCAATGATGGAAACAGTCACAGGGCCTATCCAGATGAAAGATGTGTGTGTGTGTGTGTGTGTGTGTGTGGGGGGGGGGTATTTGTAAAGGGATTAGCATTTCTGTTTAATCCATCATATGCATATTTTGAAAATGAGGTGACAGGAGTGTACAGTGAGTAGGAGATGAGATTCGCACAGCAGGTGGACATCGGAATCGCAGCAGTCTTGACTGTCAGGAAAAAGAACTTGAATGTTAATCCTAAAAGCAATGAGGGAGTATCAGATATCTTACTGTTCGCGAATTGTAAGTGCTGATATAATTAAGAAATTTGATGGTGAAAGGAAAGAGAAATGGGGCAGAGTCCTGACAGAAAGGTAAATTCGAATGGAGGTTGACAGTTTATTTGTTTGTTTGTTTTTAACAGTAGGACAGCTTTATGCATGATTTTAGACATTAGGGAAGGCACCTGTTTGGGAGATGATGAGAGTAAGGGGATAACTGACAGGATCAGGTCCTGGGGTGAAACCAGAGGAAATGGGATCTCTAGTACCAGGTGACAGGATGAGTTTTGCAAAGAAATAAGCTTGCTCTTTTCCTAGGGTCCAAAAGAATGTGGTAATCATGGCTAAACTATTAATAATTTTGATTTGGAGTATATTATATATATTGAAAAATTTATTCATTTCCTAATCCCCAGAGCCTGTGAATGTTACTTTATATGACAAAACAGAGTGTTGGCAGCTGTGATTAAATGGAGGATCTTGAGGCGAGGCGATTACCCTGGATCATACAGGTGGGCCTTCACATCCATACAAGCTGGGGCACAGGGAGATTTTGCTCTGCGCAGAGGAGCAGGCAATGCAAAGACGGAACAGAGATTTGAAGAGGGTGACCTTGAAGATTGGAGCGATGAAGCCATGAACCAAGGGATGCCGACAGCCACCGGAAGCTGGAAATGTCAAGGAAAAGTTTCTCCAGGGCCTCTGTGGGGAGTGCTGCCCTGCCAACACCATGGTTTTGGCCCCTTGGCCTCCAAAACTGTGAGATGATAAATTTCTGTTGTTTTCAGATACAATGTTTATGGTGATTTGTTACATCAGCCACCAGAAACTGGTATGAATTATACAATTATAATAGAATGGATTAGAATTACACAATTATACTTTGGCATACCAGTTTTTGAAATCCCATTAGTGGAGTCCTGCATAGTTTCATTTAAAAATTTCCAGAGACGGCCTCCAAATCTGGTCACGAATGAGACAGTGGCATCTAGGAAAAAGTGCTGGGCTCAGATCCTAACTGCGTTTACTCACTTAGTGATTCTAAAAGAATTAATTAACCCCTCTACATATTAGTTTTCACAGCTGTAAAATGGGAATGAAAATAATACCTATTTTACAATGTTACTGGAAAATAAAAATACAATGGATATACAAGGTATAGTAGCAAGTATGGTGGCAAATGTTATTAAAAATAACTGAGTGTGTGTGTGAGAGTGTGTGTGAGTGTGTGCGTGTGTGTTGGGGGGTGAGGAACACATACACCTCTTTGGAGTCAAATTCTCTATGCTTATTTTCTGGGGTGACTGTTTTCTGGATTTGTAAACTTGGACAAGTTATTTAACTTCTCTGTGCCTCAGTTTTATTCTTTAAAAAATGGTGCTAATTATAAGATCTATTTCATGATATTGCTTTGTTGATAAAGCAATTATATAAATGTAATCCATTTGTAAAGTGCCTGGAGCTTTGTACGGACCTAATGTGCACACATACTTCACCACCGCTAAAGAAGGTGTAAATGATGCTTAATTTTTACAGAGATTCTCTTTCTCCATTCAGAATTTTCCATTTTAATTTGAATGATCCATCATCAATACATTAAGTCTGTTTATTCTGGCTCACATGCCAGTTTATAGATGTAGCACAAACCTGGGAATATAAGGTGCTTTACTATTATATATGAGCTGAGTAAAGCAACCGATAGAGCTAATGTGGAATATTAATTCATTATTTTACCATTTTGTACTCTGAGAAATAGCCTTCATCAAAATTTAAGTTGCCTTTATGGCCTCTGTGAGCTGAGAGGTAAGGAACGTATGCGAGGGTCAGGTCTCTGTGGTTAATTCTCCGGAACTCTTGTCATTGAGGTTAATGGCTCTCATTTTAGCTTCAATCAAACTCACTATAATTGAGTGATCAGGAAATCTTCAAATAGCATGTGGCTTTTCTTATATTTTCCCTTCCATACCCAACCCATAAGGAGATTTCTTTTGAAATCAACAAATGGATATCTTGTGCTAATTTTATCACACCTATTATCACATAATTAAAAATATGCATGCTGCATTTGATATGTGTGTATTTCTTCATAACGAAAACAAGGAAACCTCAGACGTTGAAAGGCAGCTATGAGTTTATGAAAAGCGCCACATCTGCAACATTTCGGCCGATCGTTTTGCCGTTTCGGGCGCGCCAGGATGACTCCCCTTCTCTGGGAGCACCTGGCGGCTGCACCCCACTGGAGGCAGAGAGTCAGAGAAAAGGACCTCTCCTCTCAGGGGGATGGGAGCGAGGAAAGGAGCATTTAAAATAAGGGAGAAAGAAGCGTTAGAGGTGAAACTTTGGTAGTAATATGGGTAAAAATAACTAAATAAGACAAAGAGGGCAAATACCTGGTGCTTGTCATTATGAAGAGTCAGCTCATAACAGAGGGCTTGGGGGACACAGTCAGCCTCTCGCAGCCACCGGGCCTCCTGCCGTCGGGGTGGGAAGCGGACTGGGAAGGAGCCGGGCTGCCCGAGCCGCACAGGAGGCCGCCCAGGGCCCAAACAAAGGAGCAGCCACCCCGTTGCCTCTTCAAATGTCCCCATGAAAGGAAGGACCCAATAAAAGACTTGTGAGCGTCAGGAAGCTGATGATGAAGAGTCAGGAGTAAATGGGCCAGGAATCCATGCCCTCGATTCCTCGGCCTTGAAGATACGGTTTGTTAAATAAATGTGACATTGCATCAAACGAGGTAAGCTTTCCTGCTCATTGCGAAGGATAGCAGATCACTCTGGCTTAATTCTCCAAAAGGGGGGGGGGGGGGGAGAAAAACAGTGCATGGGACACAACCCAAAGCTAGACCCCCAATATAGCCGCTTCCTGGGCTAGAAGACCAAAGATGCACAGAGGGGCGCCTGCTCCCGGCACTCCGCTCTGCAAAACTCTAAGTGCTGCAGTATTTTTAAAAAACAAGATTATGGGAGTGTGAAGATCCCAGCCTCTGGTTGAAAGGGGAAATAAGTTCCGGTCACCAGTTTTGAAAAGTATGACTTCCTTTCCTAACCCCCCAATAAGCAGCGCTGACTTAATCTATCCTGTTCCCAAGCAGAGGCAGGCCCGGAAGGACACGCGTGTGCAAGCAGCAGCGAGTCACGCCCGGGGCGGTTTATCCAGGGGACATAGACCGCTTAGTGCTTTTCTGCTTTTTACCTGATTAGTCTTTATCCCGAAACGGCGTTTACTTTTATAGTTAAAAACGAATGCTGGGTTTGATGTATGTGCGGTAAAGGAAGGTGAAATTCAATTTTGAGGATTTCACAATTCCATTCACGTGAGGGTTTTACATTGTGAGCAGCAATTGGCTATTTTTCAGAGCATAAAATGAAACTTAAAGCCAGAGTGGTATTCTTCACTTACTCAATAAAAGATCATTCGCAAGCACCTACTAGGTGCCGGGCACTCAGGAAGCTGGCCTTGGGGGTTATAAGGAGGCCTAGAGGTATCCTAGTTACAAGGAGGTCTAGAGGTGTCCTAGTCTCGTAGATCCCATGTTCTAGCAGGGAAGCAGGAACACCCACCAGGCCCAAAGTCATTTAACTCAACAGAGACTGGGATGTGTGCTATGAAGGAAACAAAAATGTGGTGGTGGGAAGAGAAAGAGTGAGGCGGGGTAGCTACTTAGAGAGGGTAATCAAGGAAGGCCTCTGAGGAGGTGATCTTTTTACTGGGGTGGGAAGGAAGAGAAGGAACCAAACAGGAGAAGAGCTTGGGTAAGAGCTCAAGGAGATGTGATGGTAGCAAAGGAGCCCCAAGGAGAAGGTCCTGTTGGAAAGGCTTGTGGATGGCAGATTCTAAGATGGCCCAGTGCCAAGACTCCCGTCCCCTGTGTATACAACTGAACACTAATGAAGGTGCTGCTGGGGAGATGAAGTTCCAAGTCAGCAAATCTTAAAATACAGAAATCATCTGGGTGGGCCTGAGGCCATCAGGTGAGCCCTTTAAAAGCAGAGTTGTCTCTGGCTGGCGGCAAACAGCAGAGGATGGGCTCCTGCTGGCCTCCAGTAAGAAAACACAAAAGGAAAATGCTGAACTGAGAGTTACCTGCTGTCTGCAGCCAGCAAGAAAACAGAGAGCCTGGTCCTGCAACCATGAGGGAATGAATTTTGCCATTCACCGGTGAGCTGGGGAAAGAGTCACAGCCCTGGCACCACCTTGATTCCAGCTGCGAGACCTGAAGGGAGGGACCGGCTGAACTGTACAGTATTCTTGACCAGTGGAAAATGTGAGATAATAATGTATTAGTTTAAGTCACTAAGTTGTGGTAACTTGCTACACCTGCAACAAGAAAAACCACACCTATTACAAAGCTCTAGAGCCTGATCAGAGACTACTTAGGGAACAGAGCTTCCTGGGCAAAGAGGTGTAGTCTGAAACAATATTGGAAAGATGGATGGTTAGTAGTAAACAAGTCAAAGCATATATAATGTAATCAGGATGCAATTGTTAAGCATTGGTTGACTGCGCAGTTGTGTTAAGCATTATATGGATATAGCCCAATTTTTTCATCCCAAGCAAATCAGGCCCTGTGGCACATAATGCTCAATATTAGACACGGGAGATACAAAGGTGGGGAATGCATGGTCACTATGGGGGAGAAATTTACAATCAAGGACATCAGAATACGCGCACATAAAAACAGCTTTAGTTTTTGGTAGAAAGAACTATTATTGATAAGGGCCATGTATGTCCAGAGGAGCAGTAAGAGAGTTCAGAAAAGTTTCCTGGAGAAGTAATATGAGGAGTGGGCCTCAAAAAGTGAGTTGAAGTGACTCAAACAGACACTGTATTTTTCCCTATGGAAATACTATGGGAAGTACACAGCACTACCTTTGGAATAGTCTTGCCAAAAAAAAAAAAAAAAGAGAATAGAAAAAAAGACCTAAATATGGTCAAGACTTTAGAGTTAACTACCAATGTGCAGGAATTACAGGTGATGGAAAAATACATTAAATGACACCAAGGGGACACATTCAGCCAAACAAAAATGCAGAATGTCAAAAATTTCCAGAACAAATGATACAATTACAAAAAACAAACAAACCCCAAACAACCCAAACCCAAAAAAAACTTAAAATAGATTTTGGAGATATACCAATCAATTGCAAAATAGAAATGATTGAGGTGGTGATGCAAAAATATTACTGTACAAAGGTATTTTTGAGACAATTATGGAAAAATAAAAACAGAATAGCTATACAATGATATTAAGAGACTATTTTAAATTTTGGGGGGCGAGATAATCTTTAAAGTATTATGTCCACTAAATATATGTTTATGATTAAAATGACATGATAATACCTAATCATTTATTAATGATATAATTAGAAAGTAAGTTAAAAAGGAAAAAGAGATGAAATGGAGACTATTTTGGGGTTGTCTAAGTGAGCTTTTAAAGACATGACAAGATGCTGAGCAAGGTATTTCACTGATAGGTTATTGAAAGAGAGTTTTAGGAATTTAAAGTAGTTGTGCTTGTGTAATACTTGAGACTAATTGGAGATAAGTACAGATGTGCATTTTAGGTCCAGATAATGAAGTCCTAAAATATTCAAGCAGTTTGGGCTTCACAGAATACAGGCATTCCTGAGTGCTTGGGAAAAGTATATCATTATTTCTACTGCCTTATAATGACTTTTCCCTCTGGCAAATGAGCTTGCTCTTTCAAAAGTCAAAAACGTTCTTGGCTCAGTTCGAAACACTCATCTGCTCTCTGCAGCACTTGGCTTGCGTTTCTCTCTTAGACCATGAAGTTGAGCATTGGTCCAATTTTTCTCCTTCCTCGGTTCCCTATCTAAATGATCCCCTTCATGGAACCCTCTGCTGTGATGGCTCCAGGCATCACTGAGGTTTTAGTTTCCAAAAGTGACTCTAAAGGAAGCGTGTTCCTGCCAGAATCAGCTCTACCCTGACTCTGTCTCATCCACTTCTCAGGCAAGAAAACCCAGAGCAACCAAGGAATCCCGACTTTCCCTTCTGATTCCCACATCTAATTCACGGTCAGATGGTACAGATGGAAATTCCAGTGTTTCTCATGTATATTATATCTGCCTTATTGTGACTGCCAACAATCTCTTTCAGATATATATGGTTATTTGTTGCAAGAAATGCCTATCTAGTCCCTCCCCTGCTTTCCCCCAACTTTAATTTGTTACTCAAATCTTTTGGCTTAATCTTTTCTTAAGTGAACATCAGTTCTCTGTTCAAAATCCCATAACATCTGGCCAAGTTAATTGATTTAAGCACAAAACCCACTAATCCTGACATCCAAGAAGCTCCTACTTATATTCCTGTTATAGTATAGTGAGGACTACTGAAGCATTTGGTTCCACTTTCATTATTATTAGTAGCAGTATCGGATAGTACACAGTCACCCCTTGTTACCCACGGGGGATTGGTTCCAGGACCCCCCGCGCATACCAAAATCCACGGACGCTGAAGTCCCTTCTATAAACGGGCATGGAGCGACGTGTACTGTTGGCCTTCTGTATCAGCCGGCCAAAAATCCTGTTTTGGATGTGAGGTTGGGTGGGTGCGAAAAACCGGGGACCCTGAGGGCCGACTGCAGCAGGGTGGTGGTAGGTCTAGTGCTAGTAGGAGCAGTGTACGCACTATGTCCCTCTTGATTATATTTTAGGGTTCTAACAGCACAACGGTGGGATTTAAAATCTGCCTTCCAGTTCTGAGTCAAACTTCAAACTATTCTATTATTTTTCATTTAATTACCTGATTATCTGGGTTGAAGTATGGGTCGTTTCCTTATAGTATCTTCTCATCAGCACCTCCCTTTTCCTCCCAACAGCCCAGGGGCATCTCTGAGGTTTTGAAGGTCCCGATCTAGGTTTTAACACCACTCATTTTAACATTATGGCCCATTCTCTACTAGGAAAATATTCTCTACTTAGGCTGTATATTCCTTCAAGGTAAAGACCGTGCCTTATTTTTTTGTAATTTCTTAACGTAATTCGAAAAGTATAATGCATAGTAGTTGATATATATTATTTAATAATGTTTACTAATAACATTGAATAAGTATTAAATATATTTGTCATATTCTCATCACATTTATAGAAACTTTGCTAGTGAGACGGCATAACTGGAGAAGTGACTCATTTGATCAAAGTCTATCATTTCATTACATTGGCATGTATTTAACTACCGGGAAGGCACTATCTACAGATGGGAAGATTTTCTGGAGGGCTCTTTCTTCCAGAGTACTTATACAAATCTTAGATAAAACCAGCTCTATTAGCCAAGTGTGGAAGATATTTGAGGACCATATATCAAGACAAGTTCTTATTTATGTTTGTTCTTTCATATATTTTAGTAATTTTCCACCCATGAGAAATATCTTTCTACTCACAGTGTCACATTAACTTTGTTATATAACATGTGTGCAAAAACCTTTAGGTTCTCTTTCTTTTTCTTTCTTTCTTTCTTTCTTTCTTTCTTTCTTTCTTTCTTTCTTTCTTTCTTTCTTTCTTTCTTTCTTTCTTTCTTTCTTTCTTTCTTTCTTTCTCTCTCTCTCTCTCTCTCTCTCTCTCTCTCTCTCTCTCTCTCTCTCTCTCTCTCTCTCTCTCTCTCCCCCCCCCTTCCTTCCTTCCTTCCCTCCGTCTGCCAAAGCCTTTCAAGAATAAAAATATTGATTTATAGCCCCAGCCAGTGTGGCTCAGTTGGTTGGCCATGCACTGAAAGGCTGCTGGTCTAATTTCCAGTTCAGGACACCTGCCTGGGCTGTAAGCTCAATCCCTGGTAGGGGACATGCAAGAGGCAGCTGATTGATGTTTTGCTCTCACATCAATGCTTCTCTCTCCCTCTCCCTTCCTTTCTACCTAAAAATCAATAAAAAATCTTAAAAAAATATTGATTTATAATTTATACTTTCATTTACATGGTATGCAGCTAACAGAAAAAATGACAATTTTCTATCACTATTTTGGCAATGAAATATAGAGTTGAATAACCAAGAATAATTAAATGAATGTATGATCATATGAAGGAAATTTGTTGTGGGAAAAACTAAATTTTATTTTTAAATGATTTTCTTATGTAATATTTTATAGCAGTTAATGCCTCAGAAATAAAGATTTCCTTATAATTTATTATTTTTCAACTTAAATCTACTAAGATGAGTCAGAAGGTTGATGATCATATACTGTTAGTATAAGTACAAAAACCTAGTTTTCAGTTCTTATAGAATAAAATTTAAACATTCAATTTTAGAATCATAATTTTTGTTCTTCATTTAAAAATTGGATTTTATATATCTTAGTGACTATTCCAAGTGGGAACAGTTAACTCTTTGTTTTAAAAATACAACACTTTTGCGTGAACTTTTAATAGTCAAAAAACCTCCATTATTATTATTGTAATTTTATGATTTCTTTATCCACAGATTAATTTATGCTTTTATGTGTTGCATGTAAATTAACACAGGTGATTTTCTGGGACCTTAAACATTCCCACAATAGACCTCTGTTCCTCAGTTTCCTCCTCTATAATATGTGAATTATGTTACAGCCCCACATTGTACCATCTTAAAGAATAAACAAATTAATGCGGGGAAAATCCTCAGTATGATTCTTGGGACCTAAACTTTTAACAAATATTAGCTATTAGATATTTTAACATGAATGATAGAAAAATGTGTCTCCAAACATGTAAAGAGACATTCTGAATGTCGGTCCTCCTTGCAGACAGAAAACACTGCGAGAGAAACGCCCGTGTCTATGCCAGCGGTCCCCGGATCCCCGGCGGGCACAGTGCCTGGCACACAGAGCTGGATGGCCACGCACTGAGTCAGTGAACGGCTTGACGCCCAGACTGGTCAGAGCACGAGAAGGCTGCATGATTAATAAGGGGCTGCCTCTTGCTTGCTGGGGCTGCACAGCCAGTAGAATATGTTGTTTGATATGTAATTGGTATTATATTGAATTAAATTAATTTAAATTGAGGGGTAGTAATTTAAGAGTCATTTGATGTTTTTATTTAGTCTTGTTAAGACCGCAAACAACCCAAAATGCTAATAACTGCACTTCATGCTATTTTTTTCTTATGCAATCTGTTGACAATCTAGAAGACATTTAAAAAGTTATACTCAATCAGTATTTCATATTTTTGGTAAATGTTTATGTTTTTACTATAAAATATTTATGAAACAGCAATAAAATATTATTTCTGTCATTTATTTCAAATATGCACTATGACATACAAAGAAGAAGACTTTTAATAAGTTTATGTTTAAGACTTCACATTCATTTTCATTCCCCGCATTTAAAATCTTTTCCTTAGGCTTACTGTATTCCCAAGTACCTAACCTTCTATATAAGATTATAAGCTAAAAACAAACTCTTTTTATGAGCAAAGAGATATTGTCTATCTTATGTTTACCAAATATTCTTCATTTACCATTTGTGATTATTAATTCATCTTCCAACATTTGTTCTTTCTGTTGACATTAGAAATACAGTGTTAAACAAAATGCTGTCTTTTAAAGAGCAGTCCTCTCTGGTGTTATGCTTTCAAAATTAATGCACGTCTCATAAGCAAAATATTTACGTATAATGTATAGAACCAAGAACATTCTTTCTCAGTATCGTCCACATTGCAGAAGCCTTTTATACACCATGACACAGTAAATGTATGTTTGCAAAGTGAAGATCTGCCAAATATTTATGTCACGTTACAGGGTTATCTGATGGTGTAATGGAAAAACCCTGTCAGAGCACAGAACACCACCGCCAGCTTCAAGTTACTGTGAGAACCCAACTTCTGAATGTCTTGATTTATGTGGGCTTAACATTGATAAAAGTTTGTTACCTTGAGCCTTAGAAACATGCGATCTGTTAATGGGAGTATGCATGTGTGAACACAAAGGCATGTGCTCACGCATGCAGGAGGCTTCGCATACACACGCAGCCCTGCAGAGCCGTGGAAATTGCGCGTGGATTATCACCAGCAACTGCAGGGAAGACAGTCTTCTAAGAGTGCTTGGATCCTAAGGCAGGTATTAAAGCTAAAATAACATGAGTCGAAGAGAAGAAGAATAGCCTCATAAGCTGTTTTTACATGTGGAATAGATTAATTTTAGTTAGTTGGCAACAAATGTATTCTTGCAATCAAATGTCAATCTACTAAATTTTTATTAGCTTCATTAGAATTTGGCTTCAGTTAGGATCCTCTGAAGGGAACAGAGCCATAGGGCCCCCAAAACTCAATTTTCTATCAAATATTTCAATGTGTTCTGAAATTTAAACTAAGAGCTGCATTTCATTGGTTGACTATGCCCTTGAATTAGAAACATAATTTGTGAATCAGAGCCACATGCTGCCTTCTCCGAAAGCTATTCACCAACCAAGTAGCCATAAAGCATTACAAAATTATATAAAATCCATTTTTCCTTGGGCAAATTTGTCATCCTTGAGGCTGCTGCTTCTAAATGCCAATATGAACATGGCCTGGTAGGGAAAAGAATTGTAGTAGTAGTATCTGGAATTTTATTGTACATGATTTTGCCTATAGAACTGAAAAGCAAAGTCTGTGTTGTTATTCTGAAAAAGTAATAACCGTAGGCTAATTTCTAAAGGAAATTAAATTTGAGTTAGAGCAAAGCAGGCTACAGACCTGATTTTTCATAAGGTCTCCGTTTACACAGTTCCTTTCAACCAACATTTCCTGAGAGTCTACTGGGGGGAAGACTGCGCAAGCGGAATCGGGTCCAGGGGTGCCCCCTGTTATAGACACGAGGCGGAAAGACACTTCTGGGAAGGTGGAAGGGTTCAAAATAAAAAAGCAGATACTTTTAGAGAGTAAGAAATTGGGATCTTAAAAATCACCAGAGCGACGGGACTCAAACTCTTGATGTGCCTTCAAGCCAACCGGGGGACTTGCACAAATACAGAGGCCCTCGCCCGGAGCCGTTGGAGGAGCCCGGGCCTCTGCATTCTTTGTCGGTTCTCCGCGTGGTTTTGTGACACAGCGTTGCAGGACCAGCACATCAGCATGCCTGGGCCCGCAGAGGAACGGAGCAGGGACAGCAGCCCGGTGTCGCTAAGAAGTGAAAGGGCGGCTCAGCCGTCAGCAGTCAGAGATCTTGGAGGTCTGACGTGGGGGTCAGTGGAAACTCAGAGAAACAGGGAACGGCGTCATGAAAGTGTAGCCCATCCAAGTGGGGGAGGATGGGGACCATGTCATGGCTAAACGGTCCCGCCAAAGACGGGTGCACAACGTCGGGGGAGAGGCAGGCCAGGGAGAGGAGGCGGGAGATGCAAGGGCCGGCCGGGGAGAGGGCATTTCCCCTTCACTGAAAACGAAGAAGACTAAGGACGGCGAGCTGCCGAAGGTGGAGGCGGGCAGAGGGTATCGGGGGTTGTGCCAGCGCTGCTTCCTCTGATGAAGGTGGGGGGGGTATGGGCACGTCAGAGGTTAGGGGGCAGGGACAAGGATGGCTGGGTTTGCAAGACGCTGCTTGGTAACAGAGCAAGAGTCAAAATGTCAAAGTCTGAAGGATCCCATTCTATTAGGCATTTTATACCATGTCTAAAACTTACTGAAATAAAAGATACACGGAACAAATATCAGTTTATTTCCCAGTTTGCAAAGGATTGAAATTTAGACAACTGGATTCTAATCAGTCTGACAGTGAAGATAAATTCATTCAATAAATATTCACTGGGTTCCTACTATAGGGCTCTCATTGTTCTAAAGATTAGGGGTAGAGTGGTAAGGAAATTGGCCTTCCCAAACCACGGAGCTTCCATCCCATTTGGATGGTGGAAAACATGATTTATACAAGTTTGTGTGTGTGTGTGTGTGTGTGTAAAGTGATACTAATTTTTTTTAAGTCAAGATAGGAGTGGAGATTTTAATTGTGTTTTTAAAAAAAGGTCTCTGCAATAATAGTTCATTTGAACGTAGACTTGCTGGAGGTAATAAAGCCACGAGAATAACTTGAGGAAAATTATTCTAAGTAGAGGAAAAAGCTAAATCTCTTAAGAAAAAGATTCCCTGTCCTGTTTGAGGACTAACAGGGGAACTAATATGTGAAGAGATGAGAGAAGGGACAAGTGAAGGTCAGAGGTAAGAACTGAAGTCAAGGACGCAGCAGGGACCAGGCGCGTGGCGCTCACTTGCACTGCAGGCGAGGGGGAAAGGCTCTGTGTGATTCGGGTCAGCAGGTGGCAGAGCTTGATATTCATTGTAAAACAACTGCTCGGGCGGTTCTGTGAAAATAACTGTGGTGACAGTGGGCATAGAGAGACTGGTCAGGTTGCAATCATGAGGACAAAGATGATGGTGGCTTGGGCCACATTAGTAGGGGGGGAGAGTTGGTGGGAAGCTGTCAGAGTCTTGATAAATTTTCATAGTAAATCCAACTCAATTTGCTGACAGATGGGACAGGATATGTGAGAGAAAGACAGAAATCAATATGACTCCAAGGTTTTTGGCATAAGCACCAGGGGAAGACTATTAATAGGAATATGTTTCTGGGAGTGTCTGGGTGAGATAGGAAAGTAAGAGCCCCAATGCATGTTTCTCCTTTGCTATCAGTAACTACACATCCTTTGATGCCAATAAGGGACCAAGCTAACAGGTATATGAGAGACAGCTCCATGAAGTTCAGAGGATCCAGAATATGTGTAAAAATAAATTGTCATAGGTCTGAGGACCTAATTCTTCCTAGATAGACATGTGAAGTAGACATGTGTACCCAGTCCAGAGGAGCACAAAGGAGGAGAGGATATTTTAAAAAAGACTGAATACTTATCTAAAAAAGAAACTATTTAATGGTCCAAATAAATTATTAGGTTCTGTATTTCCTATAACAAATCTCATCTTTATTTTGTGCTCCTATCCAATGGGTAGTGAGTAAAAACTAAATTCCTTCTTATTTATCAAATGTTTCTGTTATTCTAAGTGCTTTCTGTTCATAAGTTAATTGAGCTACATAGTAAAGGCCAGTATTTTTATTTTGATTAGCTAAAAAATATAAAATGCCTATAAAACTGCTACTTGATATAATAATATTTTACTGTTGCTGGTGCATAAACGTACACTGGTAATAATGACATGGAGGCCAAGGAGTAATAAAGGGATAAGAGGTCCAGAAAAAGTAAAATAAGATAGTTGTTTTCTTGGAATAAATTATTTTCACCTTTAATTTATATAAGAATATTTATTGATTGATAATTATTGAGAATGGTCCGTTTACCAGTACAATTCAGATGCTAGGATATGGTGATGAAGAAGGGCAATTTCCTCCTGCTTTTATGGCACTGAATATGTTGTCAGCGAGACAGACAGTAAGTAACTAGGTAAATAAATAATTCGGTAAATAAAGAATTATAATGTCAGGGAATTTGCTATGAGAATAGAGTTCAGTGAGGGGTAGAGAGTAACTGTAAAGCAGGGGATGGATTCTTTCGGATAAGGTGGTTAGGGAAGGCCTCTCTTAGGTGACGGCATTTGTGAAGAGGTGTCAAACATGAGAAGAAAAGTCATATTCCCATGACTTTATTTCCATTATAGATAGATGACAGAGATAGATAGGTCATAGATATAAAATAGTGAAGAAATTTGTTTGCAATAACTTTTACTGTCTTGTAAAGCATTAAGTCATAAGAAATTGATGTCCTCAAAATCGTGACTTCTGGTTTGGTTCTGCACGTAAAGATCTTTGAAGTCACTACTCAGTCCTAAAACAAGTATATAGTAGCTATGAAGGAGCAATTCATTCATTTTTATGGAATAAATGACCATGATGTAAGGGATGGAAGAGAGAATAAAGATTATTTTGTTATTATTTTTTGTATGTTTTTATTGATTTCAGAGAGTGGAAGGGAGAGGGAGAGAGAAACATCAATGCTGAGTCAGTCAGCGGCTAATCGAGCGCACAACCCAATCCAGAAATTGCACCCCTTGGTATTAGTTAATGTGTACACAAAAATCTGCGCAGGAATATTTACAGCAGTTTTATTCACATTTGCCAACAGTAGGAAGCAACTAAGTGTCCTTCAGTGAGTGACTGGATGAATAAACTGTTCTACCTCCAGACAGTGGAATATTATTCAGCACTAAAAGGAAATGAACTATTAAGCCATGAAAAGACACGAAGGAACCTTAAATGCATATTTCTAAGTGAAAGAAGCCAATCTCAGAGGGCTACTTACTATATGGTTCCCAGGATATGACATTCTGGAAAAGGCAAGGAAAAGGGGGGAGGGGGAAAGGACAAATAGGCAGAGCTCAGAAGATTTGTAAGACTGAAAATGCTCTGTATGGAGTTATGACGGATATGTATACCCATTACATATTTGTCGAAACCCACAGGGTATATATGCGAGAATGGAGACGCGAGAGCCTAGCTTTACTGGTGTAAGCAGCAGTCGTGCTCCCGGCTTATTAGAAAAGTAAGGCTATTGCAGATGGAGACACGACACAAACACTGAACCCCAAGGTAAACTGTGGACGAAGGGCGATTATGGTGTGTGGATATGGGTGCAGTCTTGGTAAGAAACGTGCCTTTCTGGTGTGCATGCTGATAACGGGGGAGGCTGTGCATGTGTGGGCCAGGGCGCACATGGGAAATCTCTGTACTTCCCTTTCCATTTTGTTGTCAGCCTAAACCGGCTTTAAGTAATAAACTTGTTTTTTAAAAAATCACAAAAAGAAAACAAAATGTCCTCAATGGTCATAATGGAAATAAAATAATTTTATTAGCGCTTTTTCTGAAATGAGTTTCTATCTTTCTTTGATCACTGAGAGATTTTCTAAAACTTGTTGGACAAATGCCAATTGCTAGAATTCCAAACAAATAGATGTCAGTAATTAATAAAGGCTATTTTTATTTAAAGTAACTTTGGATTATTACCTATTAATCTAGTTTAAAACACCGAAAACTATTGAATTAATGAAATCCAGGATTTATTCATGACCTTATGTTTATAATTTAGTTGTTCTGGGCCATGTTCAGGGAATGCAAGGACAATAGTTGCTATAGGTAAAGTGATTATATAACTTATTCGTAACTGATTCTTCTGATACTCAAGTGAGGCACTAATATTACAAAGGGGGGGCAACAGGTAATATAACCAGGATGGTTACGCAATCCACAAATGATCAACCTAGCTACAAGTAAGCTCAGGCTGAATAGATTATAGAAAAAGATCTGTAAATGAATAACATCTATATTTTGTGTCAGATATTAAATGACCATAATGTAAATCTTTCTGATTCAGAAAAAAACCTGTATTATTGGAAAAGCTTTACAAGAATATTAATTGTTGTGAATACATGTATAAAATAGAGTTATTTATCCTCATAAAAATGATGCCCTTGTCTCTAAAACCTAAAAGACGCAATTTATTTGAAAATATTGTGGCTGTTGATTATAATTTCTATGCTTAATCAATATGCATGCTTGCACATTACCCCTGACTTCCAAAGTGCACACTTCCATTTTATACCTCTAAAATAATATCTATGTCATGTAGAGATCTTTGTTTCTGGGAGAGTCATATTTCAGCCTCTTACACACTTTCTGAATGAATGGCAAGATGGAGACTGAATAGATACGCGAGAACCTAGCTTTACTGGTGTAAGCAGCAGTCGTGCTTCTGGCTTATTAGAAAAGTAAGGCTATTACAGATGGAGACACAATATTTTTTAATCAAGCCAGATTGGGGAAAATGAAATTTGGCTGATGATCAGAACTAGTAGAAAAGAGCTATTATTAATTAGACCAGATGGTGACCAATAATAGCAAATTGTAGAAAAGAGTTCAATTAAGTTGATAGCTGTTAATTAGCATTAACGAAAAACTTCTGAGATTAAAATGTTTTTGCTAAATTTACTTTTTTAATTTTGCACCTAGATTATTTTCTGCAGTGTAAATGGTACCAAGCCAACAAAGTTTGCTCAAAGTATGTGGGAGCCATAATGGAATTATTCATTTATTTTTAAGATATATTTAAAAATATTCATAACGCATGTATCAGGTGCCTGGTAACTACTAGGGACAACATTAACTTAAATGTCTCACAGGAGATTAGGCTCCTGGGTCACAGCAAACTTCAGGAGGCACAGAATTCAGAATATTTAAATAAAATAAATCATTAATATACGTTATTTTTAATATATGACAAAAATATGTAAAATATGCATATTATACGTTAATTTACCTAAGATATGGCTTAGTGTGCATAGCAAAAGTACCTGTACAAGTCTAATTTGTTAAGTTTTACATTTCTTTCCCTTCCTTCCCCCTGCCTCTCTCCTATTAATTTTTCTGAAGCATATTGGGTGCCTACAAAATGAAGTAAAGATTTCTTGAAGTCAGTATATTTACAGCAAGGGTTCTTTGGGAAACAAAATAGCTGGACTGGCAAGAAGGATCTTGTTTGCATGACAGCTACAGGGCCTGTGGGGAGAATTCTGATGGTAACTTCTAGTCACCTGATACCAGGAATAGATGTTTAAACCAGGGAGAAGAGTCCATGACTGTCACCCTCTTCCCGAGAAGATTTTCATGGAGGGAGACAGGTCTGAAAGAGATTCGTTCCTCTCAGGCAGGCTGGGAGCAGTAAGGAACAGCCGGTGACGCCGCACACATCGGTGCCGGCCTAACAGAGGGAGCTGTAGAATAAGGTAACGTTTGAGGGCCACAGAGAGAGGGCTTTTCAGAGGCCACGCTCTCCATGATTAGCTGGAAATACTGGCTTACAAAAAAATTGCTGTTACTGGTGAAACCAACCGTAGTGGCTTTGAGTTCAGTAGTTAAGCAGAGCACCGATTTGTAGGGAGTGTCGTGATAAACATTTTGACAGATTTATAACAGAAAAATCAGAGTTTTGATAAACACACATAGTTAAATAAATAACAAACTAACAGAGAGGTTATTTTTGACACTCGGAATCAGTAAACAAAAAGGGATGATCAATTAGGCATCATTTAAAATCAATACATGAAAAATTACAATAAAGTCAAGGGTAAAAGGAAAATGGGAAAAAGTAAAATACAAAACAAACTAGTGATTGCCTTTCATTTCGGGATTTTAACCAGTCATTAGAGAAAGGTTAATAACCTATCTGAAAACAAAGGATGTGAACAGCTGCTCAGAAAGTTGTCTGTGTCACCCACTGACTACAGTTTTCCAGTTGAGAAGAATGAAATAGGAGCTTGACCTCCAGCAAGGCAACCTGGGCTCCTCCAGCCACCCGCTCGCCAGAGCAAACAGTGAACCTTATTTATCTAAAAACCCAACCACTTAGAGCCTGTGGAAATGGTCTTAAGAGCAAACAGCAAATAAAGAAAATATGAAAATTCAGTAACAAAGGCAAGCACCTTTATGTGATATCTGAACTAAGGCCACTCTGCCCCCAGCCGCTCCATAAGGAGAACCAGCGCTCCCTGTCGCTAACCCCGGGCAGAGGGCTTTTGTCCTGGGAAGGGCGTGACCTCAGCACTTTTCCCTCCCCAGCTACCTGTTGCTCAACCCGGCAAGTGGTTGAGAGGGGACGGCACCCTTCTTTTGTCCAGATCCCACTCATGAACTGGGGGCTCCATCTTGGGCCTGGCGCCTTGAGAACACTGGGGCCCCCGCTGCTGTTACTTTGGCCCACGTTTAATTTATTTCCCTCAAGACCTATCAGAGTCACACACATAGTTGGTGTTCAATATACATTTAACAGAAAGGGGTTAGAGAAAAAGGGACAAATGGAGACAAAAAGAGAAGAGGCGTACAGTGAACATCCGAGTAGCAACCAGAACGTTTATATGCCAGATGTCAAAATCAGTAGGATATTATATATAAATGATGTTTGACTCCAATTTAGAATTTGTTCTGGAAGAAAGGGCCAATTGGATAGTGAACTGCAGTTTTCTTTTTTCAATATTGTGACAGAATTGATGGTCTAGTGAGCCTTTAAAACACCATTTTCACAATAAAACTAGCTCTTGGCTTTTCTTTTATTGTATACAATTTTGATTTACTGAGTTGAATTTTGCAGTTCTAAGTAGAAAACTTTATGAACAGAACCATTCACTTTGGCATTTATATTCTCTTATGGTAACAGGTGCTTTTATTTCATTACAAAAGAACAGACTTTTCCCTATAAACCCATATAGCATTTCTTCTTTCTTTGTTACAACATCAGCTCCTGGTTTTACTGCACCTATTGGATTGCACCCAATTCGGTTGCCAAACATATTATGGTATTGGTGGATCGGTTCACAGCATTTGTTTATTTTTCCCCCTAATGAGACAAATACAGTGTATATTCTTTTTAAAAACTGACAGTAAAAGTAATTTCAAGTGATTTATCAAAGGGTTCACATCTTTCACAAGTTTTCAATTTTACCTAAGAGAACCAGATTCCTTTAATCTGTAACTTCTGCATCTACTTAACTCACTGCATGTCTTTGTGAAACTAGTTTGCCATCCTTATGGAAAAAGAGAGAGAGAGAGAGAGATTGGGTAGGACATAGCTGGCTTAATTGCTTTGGAGACAGTCTCTTCTAGATTAATTAAATCCTGCTTAACATGCTGCAGTAGTAACTGAACTTCTTGAAAAATGCCCTTCCTCTTAGCCGTGTGCTTTAATCAGAAGAAACCTTAACATCGAGTGATGGAACTGGGAAATAAAATTTCCAGCCTCGTAAATGAGACAGTTGTGCTCTTTCATTTCATAATAATGAAATTCTGAGATTTACTGATAGTAATACAATGTATGCCTCTGGGCTTTGGAGGGCACACAGATACTTCATATAACTTATTACAAAGTCTCGTTTTAATTTCTCATTTGCAGATAATACTTTGCCTGGAAAATTCAGTTAGTAGAAAGGAGAATGCACATTGGAGAAAACCACGGTGTTGCAATATTTATAAGGAAGCGAACTGGAGACGTTTGCAATGCCACCGAGCTCTCGCCGTCTTTCTCTGTGAAGCCTACCTGCGAATGACAATAGTGTTTGCAGGGCGCAGGTGGTGGCTGTCAGAGTGGCTGGTGGCAGAGAGGAACCCTGGCCAGCACGGGTGGGATGCTCTGCTCTCTAAAATACATGCTCCAGGGGAGCATAACTCTAATTTTTAGGCAATTCTCCCAATTTGTTTATAGGCAAAGACTATTTGCTACATATATGCAAGCAATATATACTACGCGTTTATAATTTTCACAAGTCCTTTGATTTCCCTTAGACTTTGTCCCACAAGGATTTCTTGTTTTTGTTCTCTTAGAATTCACCATCACTCTCAAGTTCTGATGCTCAGTATTTTCCTTATTTTTTCTTACCTCCAGCAGCCCTATTTTCTTTGAACTCAGGTGCAACATCTTTGCAAACCTCGGCAAAATGTACTCCATTTCTTTCATTCGTCTTACCAGGCAGCTCCCTGAATTTGGCTCGATACAGAATTTGGGGCCGTGGAGAGTGGGCAAGATTATTGCTTTTCCCTTCATGTCGTCAGGATCACAATCCATGGCTGCAAGGGCAGCGACCCCTCACTAAATCTAAATAGCGTGGGCCCGAGCCTCCAAACAGAGGTGCTTCGTGGATGATTTGTGCCCCCAATCACAGCAGCAGCAGCACAAATGACCTGATTCTGAAGTGAGGGCTAATGAGTGACAGACACCCATTCGACGCCACATGTTAGACTGTGATGGGCCCATACTTTGGTGACAGCCCTGAGTGAATTAGTGGGTGAGTAAAAGCTTATTTGAAAAGGTCACGCAGATAGAGGCCAGAGATTCATGCCGGGATTACACAATTACCTGCTTGGTGATTTAGAGCAATGTGTGTGGGGGGTGGGGGGGCGTCATCTGGGTTGGCCTTTGAAAGCCCAGGAAGGAAACCAAAGATTGGGAAGATTGCCCTTCATTTGTTTCTCCCTGTGATCACTACTTGTTAAAATGCACCATCCTGGTTATCAAATCAGAATGTTTTGCTCGCTTGTGCATGAGAAATCAATATTTTGATCTTAAAGTAAACTACTTAGAGAAAGAAAATCAAGATATTTTTTTCTTTCCATTTGTAGAATATAAATAATATATTAAGTATCAGGGGATAAAAATGTACAAAGAAAGGGAATAATGAGTAGTTTTCAAGCTCATGAGGCATGACCTGTAAATGCATCTATTTCTATTCCATCATCTACCTACCTGTGGATCAGCACTTGTATTCCTAAGACATTTCCAATCACTAAAATTTACACTGTTTAGACAGATTAAATGAAAGGAGTAGTGGACATGAAAAAGAAAAGAAAATACCAAAAACACTTACCAAGATTTTAGAATATTTTAAAAGCTCTTTTTTAAAAAAAGACTGACGATCAGTCTTAGACAAATCTTTATGTCTATATAAAACACATTTAAAAAATCCTCACTTGTTTGTGCAGGGTACTTTTTAACTTAATGATTATCTAAAAATTAGTTAATTGTCTAAAGCTCAGCATGTAAGAAATTCACTCTCAAGAGAAATCACCCAACAATTTTCCAAGTATATAAAATTGCTTTTGATATTGAGCCCTAATGATTGTTGCGTTCGGCCTTAGTGAGCCTTCACATTCTCCTGTCCCTCTCCTACCCTTCCCTCTGCCTGTGTCTCCATCTGTCTCTCTCCATGAACGTGTATGTATATATGTGTTCATGCTCGTGTGTGTACATACATATAAAAATATGTGTATATATGGATAGATAGATAGATGATAGATAGATAGATATAGATATCTACTTTTTCTCCCCCATTTTCAATTGTTGAATTTCTGAGGCTATACATTAAATAAAAATACAATTACTTGTTACTCCAGTCCAGGCATATACAATTTTAATGATTTGCAATTTAAGGAAGATGTACAATTTAAAAAATATATACTTAGAGTAAAAATAATTGAAATTGAGCAGATATAAAGTCACTTTTCCAATATTTCAAATGTTACCATCTCCTTAAAAGAGACCTATGTTATTTTATTGTTATTCAAATAATAGATTAATAGTGAAATAAACAACTGCCAGTGTTAATATTTTTGTGAATAAGTGCTTTGTGCAAACTAATCAGTTCATACATACATGTGTGTTTTTTGTTTGTGCAATTTGAAAAGCCTAGAGATGGCAGGTAATTAATACTATAGCTTTATGTTTCCCTGAAAGCACCCTTTACTTATATTTACTTTTAATAACTTTCTGCTCTTCCCATGCACGTGTACACATCCTGGAAGAGGTACAGTGACTGTAACTTTGGAATAATTGATCTTGTAACTAAATCCATTGGGTTTGAAACAAGTAGGCCTTGATAGATTCTGGAAATTCATGACGAAATGAGAAAAAGCAATAAAGGATGGGAGTGAGAGTGGAGAGGAGGCCCGACGTTCTGGAGATGCTGGCACCTGGAAGGGAGGAGGGGGTGCTGCAGACACGTGTGCATCGAGGTCGAGACGGCAGGTGGAGGTGCGGCCCTGCACTCAGACACCTCGTACAGGGACCCAGCAACCGCCAAGAAGACCACGAAAAGACCAGGGACGACAGGAGTTGGACATTTGTACTGAAAACACAAGCCAAAAACTGTGAGCCTGGACCAAACAGCAAGCCCAGGCTCCCAGTAATAAACAGGAAGGAGATTTTTGCCAGCATGTTCCAGAAACTTACTCTCTCCGCCTCTTGCACACTTTTCTACCTCCTGTTCCTAGCTAGCTCTAGAAATACTCTAGAGTTCCAAGTGGACCTGGAAGTCAGGCAGACCTGGCCGTTTCCATTCCTCTTGACTGTCCTAAATTCCTGTCTTCCAGGAATGTTGGGGACCTGAAAACAAGAAACCTGATATTCTCTGCTTTAGTTAATTGTGATTTCCAAGATTTAGGGTAATGGAAAAATGTTATTGATGATGATGTTGACAAATAAGAAAAGAACAAACAAGACAAAAATCTTAGCATTTGGGAGGCTATTCGAAGCTAAAATTGTTTATACGACTTCTCACTCCATGTATTACATCCTTAGTGACAAGATTTGGCAGGACAAGTTTTAGGAAATATGTTAGCTAAGTAATGTACTATGGGAATAAGTTTACTTTCTGAAGGTTTCAACCAGGATGTGGCTTCTATTTCACTTAGAATTTATTGCTTTAGATTTCACTCCAGAGCATCCTAAAAGGATCTTGTGGTTTTTGATATAAAGCAGGGATGACATATACAACAATCCTAAAGAGGTTATCAAGAAGCTGCCAAAATTCAACTCATTTCAATTGAGTATAGATGAAATTTCTTTATTTTATTGAGGCAAAATCCATCTACTTACAGCCTCTATCCACCAGTTCTAGGTCTCTCTTCTGGAGTTAGACAGAATAAGTCCAAATGATACCCTTCCTAATAATTTAGACTTCTTTTTATCACACCTGAAATAGGATACAGTAACGTCTAATCTAATCCCCCCCATACCTCCCCACTACACACACACACACACACACACACACACACACACACACACACACACACATGCAGTCTTCAAACTAAGCACGGCGGTCTCCATGGTGGACTTTAATTTTTCTCAAAGTCCTGAATGTTTAACTAAACATATTTACTCTACATAAAAGTTCTCAAAGTTCGCCCAACCCTATACAACCTCTCTTTACTGACTTGCCTGAACATGTCTTGTAAACCTTACGTCTGTTTTTTTCTTTTTATTTATTGTTGGCTCTATTACAGATGCCCCCACTTCCCCCGCCTTTGCCTCCCTCCACGGCGCCCGCCCCAGCCCTCCCCACACCACAGTCGGTGCCCCTGGGCTATGCATACATGCATGTATGTTCTTCGGCTGCGCTCTTCCTGTCCTCCCACCCCCACCTTCCCTCTGAGGTCCCTCAGCCTGTTCCAGGCCTCCAGGCCTCCAGCTCGATTTTGTTCATCAGTTTATTTCGTTCTTTAGATTCCACATATGAGTGAGATCATGCGATATTTCTCTTTATGACATTCTTGGCTCTTTTAACCATTTACCTTGTGGTTCAATCTCCTTCCAATACCACCTTACACATAAATATGTGTTTTTTAGTTGTAGTTTTTGTTTCTTCCAAACTTGACTTTGTGCCTTTTTCCTTACAAAGCTGACTCGCTTGGCTTAAACACACACACACACACGCACACACACACACACACCCTAAAGCTGAGCTGGGTCCCTGACTGTTGAAGCTTGAATGTTGTGTTCCCAAATGACAAAGATTCTGATGGATAAGAACAGAATAACCAAATAGCTAAGAATTGCTTTTAAGTACAACATTCGAAGGCTGGACTGACACATTTAATGCTACGCTGTGCCTCCAGAGTGAAGTCATGACATCATCCTAAAGCGGTCTTATGAGGAAACAAACAAACAGAACACCCAATTCCCCTCCTGCTGGTAGGCCCAAATACCATACAAAGGTAACAGGGAGAAGGAATGCCGTGTGGCTACAGCAATATCCAGAGAGTGAGAAACTGTAAAGGGCAGACACATAGCAAAACAAAGGCACGGCTAGGTAATCTATACATTATAAGTTGAAAACGTTTTCTTCATTTACTTTTAAATTGGAAATCTGAACACTACCGAATGTTTGATGACATCAAAAAAATGATTGGTTTTATTTGCGGTAATGGCATGGTGGTTGTGTCTTTGAGAAGAGGTCGCATCTTTTAGAGATCATACTGAAATATCTACAGCGGAAAAGACAGAACTTCTGGGATTGGCTTCAAAGCCGTTCATTCAGGGAGAATTGCGTGAGTAGCAATGAAACAAGGTTGGAAGTGAACTGACAATTGTTAAAGCCCATTGATGGTTACACAGGCGGTCACTGTAGTACTCTGTGTGGTTTTGTGTATGTGTATGTTTTGCATGGTGCTTTTTTAAAAGTTCACTGTTTTTGATGGAGCTTGTTGGCTACCTGGCTGATGTAAAAGCACACACACAAATATACATAAGGGATCACATAAGAAATGTCTGTTTAGGGTTTCTAAAGCACTCTATTCCTACCTCTAAAGAGTTCAGGCAGTATTTAGAAAAAATAACTTTCAAATTAAAATGCAGTTCTAAATTGTTGGAATAAGTGCTGGAGAGTATAAAATGTAAATTATATGAGGTCCATGTCTGTGACACACCCATAGTACGATGAAGGAGGCAGATAAGCAAATAACCACGAAACAATGTGATTCATGTTCTGTTATGCAAATCAATTGTGCTTGGAAACAAAAGGAAAATCACGACTAATTCTGCCCACATGGCTAATGTAGGAGATACCTGGGGGACAGAGAGAGCAAGAGCACAGAAAAGTGAGTGGACACTCGATTTAAAAATTTGCCAAATATGGGCCAAAAAACTTGAAGTTAATCACACAGGAATGTTTTAGAGTTCTGTATTATAGCAAATTACCTTGAAAAATAATGATAAAAGTTAAAATATTCTGGTGACTTTGTGGGGCATGAGGAATTGTTTTGAAAATCTTTAATTTTTCAATTACAATTTACATTTAATATGATGTTGTATAGAAAAGAAAGAATTTGAGGGCAGGAGGCGTTGTTGCAAAGGCTATTCTGAATACACACACTTACACACATGCACACACAATGTATATGAATTACTGAATCTTTTTTCTTTTCTTGGCCTTGGTATAGTGCTTTACATAATACCAGCTGCGTAAGGCATGCCTAACAGAAATTGTAAGGATAAGATAAACACCACCTTGTTGACATTTCCCTGTGAAGTAATGAATTTGAAGTTGAGAATCTTTCTACTTATATGTTAGTGTAATCATAACTACTCAGATTTGACTAGTATACAATGTCTCAGTACTTTTTTTAGTCTGTTAAAATAGAATATATATAAAAAACTTCATATTTTGCATAATTGTACTTAATAATTTTGCCAAAAAACCTCTATGTTCAATTTTAAAAGTAATAACTAGTTTTATTTTTTTCTCTAAGAAAAATTTTTAAAAGAAGAATTATTGTTAATCCATATTAGTTGGATAGTCCAAATTTCAGTGGGTTATGCGCGATGGAAGTTTATTTCTTCCTCATATAACAATTCAATGGTGGGCAGGCACCCGGGACCTGTAAGTGGCTCTGCCAGTCTCTTTCCATGGCTAACATGGGGCCTACATGGACTCTTTAGCTCTGGCATCTCCAAGTTAGTGACAAAAAGGGTAAGAAACTTGGGGATGATGCCTACTTGTTTTAGATCAAACCTAGAGTCAGTGTTTTCCTTTAAATGCATGTTCTCTCTCTTCCTAAAATGTAAACAGTGCTTATCAGGTACAGTTTTAAGAGGTCACAAGCCTTGACAGATGAGAACATGAGACACACAGGGTTCGAGTGGCCACACTAGTCACAAAGGAAGCTGGGAGATCCCGCCTTTGGCTTGGCAACTGTGTACCAGCTAAAACTTTATTACTGTGGGAAAGGGGAGAACAGATACTGAGGAAGCACTGAGACTTTGCTACACAGACTAAAAAAATTACATAAAAAAGAAAAAGTGAACAGTGAGGCTGAAGAAATGTCTTAAAGAAAGGAAAGAGAGTACCTGATGTGTGATAATTTATAGAAGTTTTTCCTTCATGTTCTTTTAAAATGTAATCCTGGAGTGTTTTATTTCATGAATAGAGTATTGTTCAGTTGACCCAAAAAACTGGGAAAAGCAGATGGAGACAAATAATTATTTTTCTATAATGCTCATTTCCCCCCTTTAAGGAAAAATTCAAAATAAATTCAATTCTATTCCCTCAAAAATATTCATGCAGGTTAATTTTCAGTTTCTTTTAAAAAATATTTTGATCGTATTGAAGCGTGTATTTTTCTTATTCTAGAAATAGTCAAATGCAGTGTCATTGAATTAGACACTAAAAAAGACCCTCAAGAAAACTGCTCAATATGGTCTGGTCAGATTTTATAGTATAAAAGGAAATTACCTGGACCAAAAGGAACATAAATGTACATAAAATTTTAAATTAAAAGAAAAAAATTCTACAGTGTTTGCCTGTAGCATGCAGCGTATGAGACTCAACTGTCAGAGGCACTTGACCAGCTGTGCTTGGGGCTAGAAGCAGAGAGAGACCAAGAGGAGCAAAGTGAGCGGTCAAGCTGCAGGTGACTGTCCCCAGCTCCGTGGGTGTCTAGACGGAGGCTCCCTTCATCCCCACCTTCCTGCCGGGGCCTAGCGATGACTGCGAGCCCTCCGCTGCTTCTGCCCGTCAGTGCAGCAGGTGCCGATACACAGGGCTGGGAACAAAGGCAGGCTGTGAACTTCTGCTGCTTCATGTGAACCTGCCTTTTCCAGACACATTTCTCAGCTGTTGGTTCTCACTTCGCTTTCAGAACAATATTTCTGACCTTACCTCCCTACCAAATTCTGTTACATGAAGCCAGTAAGTGTATTCCCCCTGGGATCCTTGAAAAATGACTTAATTTGACAAAGAAGTAATCTCTCTCTCTCTCTTTTTTTTTTTTGACCAGGAGCCAATGTTAAACCTGAAAAATGATACTCTACCTTTATATCAGCAGACTTCCCAAAGCTAAATAACGGGGAAAGACTTGCTAAATAAACTTCTCAGAGACACTCTAGCATTCCTTTATGGCACTTTCAGCTGTCTCGTTAGGCAGGTACGGTAAATCCTGGTGTGCAATAGCAGGCAGCTAGAATAATACACGTCTATTATTTGGCTCATAAAATTAAGAAGAAAAAAGTAAGCCCCACATTGTTTTTCATGCAGCAAAAGTTGAATTGAGGACTCTATATAAATCTCTAATCAGTCTGACATGTCATGCATGGCACAGAGGAAAATGCCTGCTTTCAGCTACAAAATTTGCTTGCCTATAAAAGAAAGCAAAAGCAGGAATAACAGATATGTTTGGTGTTTGATTGGTCTTTTCCTTCACTTTTATCTGTCACCAGTAATTTAATGGCAGATAATAATTTATTCTTAAATTAAAAGTGGAAAGAATAAATGCTTGCAAAAACCTTATTGTCATGAGTCTACAAATTCAGAGGCCCCTAGCAGGTTCGTCAGTGAATTAACCTAGTTTTAGTCAAACTTTCTTCTTTCCAGGTTCTAGTTTATGAGACGGACCAGTTGCAGAAAATAAATCCGTGTACAATCGCTACAGGTAAAATTTCCAAATATTTTGATTAAGGCTTATTTACTTTTTAGATTTAATAATTTTTCTGTGTCTCTCTTGTATTCTTTATTGACAACATTTCTCTTTTTTTCTGGAAGGCTCAATTGGGTGTGGAAGGTACCGGTAGAGAGAAAGGATGTTTCATAGTTGATCATTTGTCTGTTTATGTATTATGACATCTGATTTAATCTCCTTTTTATCACCTACATGCATCTCATCTTTGGTTATTTTCAACAGGGATTTAAAAAAAATCAATATGGGATGGGGCAAGTCCAGAGAACCTCAAGAGCTGATCTAGTGACTTTTTATCTCTTTTTCTAATTGATGCTACAAATCTTTAGAGGTTATGAACTCAATTTAATGGCTTGTGAATGATATCATTTGGTGAATTAGAATCAAATAGTAAAAAAAAAAAGTACATCATGTGGTAAAATTAAATAAGATTTTAGGAAAATTTTGTTTCCATTTACATGTGTATTTCTTACTTTAGGGTCTGGACAAAAGGTTCAGGAAAACCACACTGAGAAGTTCAGCGGCCCTTCAGGACACTCAGGTCACCCTCTGATCCGAGCCAGCCTGCTTCCAGCCCACCGGGGAGACTTGCAAGCCTCATACCTAAAATTGCTGCTTCTGGTACCTGGTGAAAATAAAGGTTACGGATTCCAAATAACAGACCCAGCCCAGGGCCACTGCTGCAGGACGCTGTACTTGAATAAAGAAATCACAAAAATAATCCACAGGCTGGCTTTGTTTCATCATTTGAACGCAGCAGTTTCCACCAACTATTCCTCAAAATGCTTATGAATAAAATGGAAAAGTCAAAAACAATATAAATATCAGGAATAAAGTCTGTTAGATAAAGTAAGGCCAGAATCTGGGAGAGCGCCACAGTAACTATAAAAAAGATGGAACAAGACTGAGAAAAATTGTCTTAGGTTTCAGCCTAAAGCAAGGTAGAAATTCCCTTTATAATTTGCCCCATTTTTAAAGGAATTGAGTCTTAACCAGGAAATTTAGCATCTATTTTGATACTATTTTTCTTATTGAGTTTGATATTTTTAGAAAGCTTGAGTAATTAACTATATTAATAACTAATAGGCAATGAACACTTAATATGTGTGGTGACTTGCACTTTCTATGAATTAATATCATCTCCATTTTATCAATGAGGAAACTGGGAGTAAGTAACTTGACCAAAGTCACGTTGCTATTGCATAACCGAGGCAAAACTTGACCCTAGCACTCTCGCCGCTGGTTTGCATCTCAAATCAAAACAGGACACCACCACTGAATAGCATCTGTTTTAGTACCAAAAGCAAATCTCAAGAAAATTTTAAATATTTTCAATGGACTTTAAGAACTCTGTGAAACATAATCCATTGACTAAAATCAGTCTTTGACTCTTCAGAATGCGTTTTATATAAAATATCTTCAATAAGTGAACAATTATGGAACTTAAAAAATTTGCTAGGGAAGAATACCTGAGACAAAAAAGTCAATAGGATTAGATAAAAAGAAAATTAATAAGCAAGAGAAGTATTCTAAAAATCTAAAACAAAAAATAGAATACAAACATATACTGATAGATGTAAAAGCAAGATTAATTGAGGAATCTAAGCTACAGAGGAAATGCCGAGTGGATTAAACAATAAGATGTGATTTGATAGATTTGGTGGAAAAAGAATGGAGATGTCTGAAGAGCAGAAAATATGGAATCTTTCCTGACATGAAACAATGAACCAGCCGTAAAGGTGTGCCGTATTTCAAGGAAAGCTAAGTTGTAAAGACTCTTAACAAGGTAAATGCTGGCAAAATATTTTTACTGACAAGGACCAGGAAGACTATTCTTCAGGCATCTAAACGGAAAAGAGTTTTACTACTAGGGATGAGTTTGTATCATACTGTGCAACTTTAAAAACAGAATGCAATATACCAGCATCTAGATAATGTTGGGGGGGGGGGGGGGGAAGTGTGCCGAAAATTTCACATCAAGCATTTAATGTACACATAAATGCAATTACACATCCTTAGTTATGCATAACTAAGAAAATGTTACTTATATATCTTTAAAAATAACTTTTTAAAAAAGTTGCTATTTTTCAAGAAGAGTTAGCAGTTCTTGTATTATTTTTAATCAGAAAAAGTATATAAAGATATAAATATAAGTTATGTCTATAAAAGCTAAAATAAAATTATATAAAATATATATATATTTTTCTTTAATCAGCATTTAGTAATGTGTATATAAGTCAGGAAATTACATTTATATGAAGTTTAAATCAGTGTTAATTTTGGTTGTATTACATAAACGCTACTACACTTTAAAAGAGCACAGGAAGAAATGCCTCAAATACCAGGAGTATGTGTCTGTGCAGAAGTCTATTTGTAATTTTTTTTTCTTTCCTTTTTTGGATATTCTAAATAGTGTTGGGAATGATTAATTATTTCCTATAACGGGGAATTAATGTATATTGATAAATAATTAGAAAGAAAGCCCTCCTTGTCCCACCCTCCTCCCAATCTTCCAACAACTAGGAACTTTTAACCTGAACTGTTCAGTCCAGGTGAGTTACCTGGTCCTGATGGTATTAGAACCCGGGCAACCTTGAATTCGAATAACTCAAGTTCCAAAAATGGAATGACTACACTTTCTTTGATCCTTATATATATTGTAAAACATATTTATAGTGCCTAAAAACCCCTTCTCTGGCAGAGTCAGAAAGAGGTTTAAAGGCCTTTTTTTAAGCTAACCTTTCTCTTAGGCTTTGTTTACAAAAATCCTAGTTTTACAGAAAACAAATTACTTCGTGTCCAAGGCGTTCAGCCCACTTTGTAATCTAGCCACATGCCATATAACTTTAGTAGCAAAACGTGAGCGAGCCACAAGTAATATCCAAAGAAATGAGAAAATGTCTGAGTTACAAACCTCATACGTGTGTATTAATACATGGAAATGTGATCGGAAGAAACTGCAGCTCCTGCTAAGTCAGCCATCCTTGTAAAATGCACTGAGAGCCTCAGGTTGGAGGGTCTGCCTTGATGGTTTTAAAAAATGTTTTGTAATCAGTCATTACCAAATAATTTATGGCGGCTTGAATGGTTGAACAGTTTTATTGACAAAAGAGATACCTGAATAAAATGAGAAATAATTGGCTACACTAACTTATATTCTAAACCTTATATTGTTACATTTCACTTTTAGGGAAACACTGAGATGTAGTTATAATTGTTAACAATTGAGGAGATCTATTGAATATTTAATTAAAAAGCTATTTTCTTATTTAAATGTGTAGGGTATATGTCTTACACTTCCATAAAAATAGCTTTTTTTTCCGACTTACCCGGTCCTGCTAATACACCCATCCATGATTTTGTGATTAAAACATAATAAAAAACCAAGAAAAGATGTTGGAAGCCCTTGTTCCTTTGGAGGAAAGGAGTGCTAGCGCGTGGGGGCGGGATTAGGAGGTGAACAACTTCTAATAACGAAAACAAAGATTTGCCTTTTTTTTTTTTTTACTTTGTTTTGTTGTTGCTGTTTGGATGAAGGCTCACTTCAGTTCAAGGGGAAAAGTGGGAAAAGTGTGAGAATATATGTTGGTAGAAAGAAACGGTAATGCAGTAAGAAAGGAGCTAAGAAAAATAATTTTTGCTCAAACCTTCCTCAATCACCGGGCATTCTTAAATGACAGTGACTGACTAGGGAGGATTGTGTAACATGTATGTGTAATTGAGAACCTGCTGGGGTTTGGCCCTGGAATTCTGGAATAGGGGTAATTTTAAAGCTCTCCAGGAAAGTGAATGTGAGTGAGGTTAATAGACGTTTTAAATGCCTACTTACTGCAAGTGATCCCTAATCTCCATTTATAAACATAGAACATACTTCCATGTTGCACACACACACACAGAGTGAGATTATATCTTAAAATATTCATCTTTGTGCTTTTCTTTCTTTCTGCAAGTCATCAGTCTTCCACATTAAATCAAGGAGAATTAAGATTTATATAACAGAAAAGATGTAAGAGAGGAAAAAAGTGTGCATGGGAGACAGACCATAATCATTCTGAGTTTTATATACAAGGGAGTTGACTGAGATCTTTATAAATTGCCCACGGTTGTGAGATTTCAAGTTACTGAGCTATCTGTAAAGACTTGGGCCCAACTCCAGAGCACATTCTATATTGTCCTTTTATATAAAATAACATACGAAAGTATGATTTTACGCGTGATATTATCAATAATAAACAGGACTAACTACAATGTTACCTGGAGTGTTGGGTGAGAAAATCCATCTTGCGTCCCAGCTGTCATTTTCTACCTAAATACTCATTCATGTGTTGCAAATATTTACATAGCGCCTACTAGGTACGTACCGTTTTTTTAAACACAGAGAAATATCAACGCACAAGACAGAAAATTCCAATAGAGTTGCATTTCAGGAAGACCAAGGGGAAACGTTTCCCAGGCCAAGGGAAGGGTAAGCGCAGAGACCCTGGTGTTGGGTCAGGCCTGCTGTTTCAGGACCTGGGAAGACAGTATATTGTCGAGTGAAGACTATGCTGTGGTGGTCCGTGCGGGAAAGGAGGGCAGAGAGATGTACAGGGGGAGGTGGCACCTGGCCTTTGTCACATCTCCGTGGATGGCCAGGGGAAAGTCAGGACAACACTGTGATTAAGAGCACGGCTTCCGGCACTCTGTGGCCCAGATCTGATTTCCATCGATCTATTTACTAACTCCGTGTCATTGATCAAGCATTTAACTTTTCCCCGAGCCCCCCAATAACTAATTCACGTATAAAACAATGACAACAATAACTGCCTCACGGACGTGACATGAATGCAAAAGGGAAACAAGCTAAATAAAAGCCATGTTCTCACCACAGGTTCCGACGCACGGTGACTGTTCCCGGAAGGGTACGTTTAATAAAATACGCGCAGGAGACACACCCAAAATTGTGAAACGTTTCTGAGAGAAAGGGGAAAAGGTCTAAGGAGATGAAGAGAGCTATGGGTCCATGGATTAGAAGATTCAATGTTGTGAAAATATCAATTTTATAAAAAGTGATAAAAGGAAGATTTAAGGCAACCCCGATCAAAATTGCAGTGGCATTTTTGTTGCTGTCGTTGTTGGCAGGAACCACGAAGCTGATTTTAATATTCAAATAAAAATGCAAGAAGCCAGGAACAGCCAAAATCGCTTTGAGAAGGAAGGTTCAAGTTGAAGGGTACCCACTGCCTGTGACTTACGACAGTCGCCGAAATGGATGTAACTCACTGAAGCTATAGTAACGGAGCCAACGCGAGGGACACTGAGTTACAGACAGACCTGTACCTCACAGGAAAAAAACAGCACATCTAGAAAGAGACCCACACATATATGGTACATTGATTTTCCACCAAGATTGAGATATTTGACTCTGGAAAGAATTCTCTTCAACCATGATGCTGGAACAACTGAAAAGTCTCCTACAGAATTAAACCTTGACCTTTACTTTAAATCACATGTAAAGATTAAATGAAAATTGATCACAGACCTAAAGGACAGACCTAAAATTAGAAAACTTCTAGAAGAAAATATTGGGGGAAAATTCTTGTGACCTTGGCTTTGTCTGAATAGATTGCTTGGAGAGCACACAGATAGCATAAATCCTGAAAAAAAATTAATAAACTGGACTTCATAAATATGAAAACCTTTTGACCCCCAAATTAATGTTTAAAAAATGAGAAGCAAACCACAGTCTGAGGAAAAATATCTGTAAAATATATCTGACTCAGGAGTTAAGTCCAGGATGTATAAAGGATTTTTATAAGTTAATAATAAGACATGAAACAACCTGGCAAAAAGATGGTATCTCGTTGACAGTAAACAGGGGAGAGGAACATTGTAGGGTGATGGAAATGTTCTATATCACGATGTGGTGCCGATTACAAAACTATATGCATTAGCCAAAATTAATCGGCTTTTCAATTTAAAATCACAAAATATTATTAGATGTATATTATAACCGACTAAATTTTTAAGAAAAAGAAAATCATTCATCAGTTGTTGCTGAAGCTGAAGGTGATGGGTACCTGGGAATTCATCATACTATTCTCTCTACAAGCTTCTATATTAAAAAGTTAAAACTCATATGTTGTTGCCCGGCCGGTGTGGCTCAGCGGTTGAGCATCGACCTAGGATCCAGGAGATCGCTGTTCGATTCCCGGTCAGGGCACAGGCCCGGGTTTTGGGCTCGATCGCTAGCAGGGGGCGTGCAGGAGGCAGCCGATCAACGAGTCTCATCATTGATGTTTCTATTTCTCTCTCCCTCTTCCTTCCTTTCTCTGAAATTATATATATATATATATATTTTTTTTTTTTTAAATCATATGTTGTTAAATGCTAGGCAGGAAAGTTTCCTGCTTCTCTTTGACTATATGACACAAGGAATCAAATCTAAACTGAAGGGGATGGCGGTGCTCACAGAAAACTTGATGAATTGGAGTTAATTAGGGGAAAGGCACCGTGGGTCTTAGGAGAGTCTCTAGGCACAGGCGCAGCTCTGTAGCAAGACTGAGAATAGCATAACTGAGGGACCAAAAAGGGAGACCAGGATGGCTAAAGCTCTGAAAATAGATTTTATTATAAAGTTCCAAATGCAACAGATTTGATCATTAAAATAGTGAGGGCATAAATTGCAGTTGGCATTTCACGATGCCAAGAGCAGAGCTGAAGCCAGCCTCCCCAGCCTGAAGGGAACATAAAATCCCGGCCTGCAGTCTTGTCTCACTGCAACTGGGTAACAGAGAACGTTTTTTAAAAACCCTTAAAACAAACAGTTAGATACACTCGGGGGCGATCAGGGGACAATTCAAGAACCGACAATGTGCGGGGGCCCAGTGACAAACGGTGAAGGCACCCAAGAGTGAACGTGTTTAGCTTGCACCCGGGTCGGGGCGAAGTGGAAGCTGGTTCTGAAGGTGACAGAAGGAGAGTTCACCTGGAACTTGAGAAAAGAGAGCGGGGGCAGTCACCAGGCTTCCCCGTGTTCGAGTTCTGACGCCACTTCTTGGGGGCACATGTGAAGCCATTAGCTGGTGTGGCGGGTTTAGGGAGGGAGCGGACTCTCACCTCTGACTCCACGCTTTGGGCTTTTGAAAGGTTTTGCTGGCACAGGGAGGGAGGAAACAGAAGCAGACTTTCTAAACTAGCTGCACCGGGGAGGGCAGGGAGGGAAGCCCAGGCCTGTGGACCGAGCACTTTGTCAACTGCACTCAAGGGACCCCCGCCTTCTGTCGGGGACCCCGCGTTCTGTCGGGACTTAGCGTCTCCCTAGCAGGTCCGCCACTGAGGGAAATGATCCAGTATCATCTTTTTTCGGTCTGTTTTTCCCTCCCGCATCTCCACTGCCTAAAGGAGTACTTGACAAATATTAGGCTCCAAGGAATATTTGTTGAATGAGTGAAAAAAAAATCCTTAACCAGAAATAATTATCGCATTTAACTGAGTGTAAGGAAGAGACCTCACCACCTGGGACTTCCCCCCCCCCACTCCTTACATTGTTGCCTTAAAATCCCCCATCCTCTGCTCACAGCATTTGTTCTCAATTTGAATTACTATTACACATTTGAATCGCTACTTAATAAAGTTTCATTTGAGTTCTTTTATATGTTCTTGAAGGGAAGGGGCTCATCTCAACTTCCCAGGCACTGCTACAATTACCTCCTGCGCCTGTTTCTACAATATCACATTCTGTATTTTTCTTAAAAAAATAAAATAAAAAGTTTAATGTATTTCAACGAAAAGACTTCCAGCAAATACATATCGATTAGTATATATTTATTTCAGCCTCGCAAAGGCGGTTTCTAGGATCACAAAGATTACTTAGTACGTTATAAAATATATAAAAATGATAAAGTTTTAACCTTATTTCGAACATTCACTTATGTTTGCGTATGGTTTTTGTATTACTGGACTGATTTAACACTGTTGGAGGGTGGCTCTGAGCATTGTATAAAAATCTCAGTGCGAGAGGAAAATATAAGGTAGAACCTTTGCAAATGAAAATGGATTGTGATTTGGGGAAATGTCCAGTTTTCATAATTTTTTGGCATCAGGAGCTAATGTAACAACTGTTATAAACTACAGAGTCGGGAGAACTGGCTTGGTGTCTGAGCCAGCAGTCATTATTCTACATCATGTTGTCTAAATCTTTGGGATCATGAAACCCCGAGGCTTTTTCCCTATTGTTGAAGGAAGTGTGTGTGGGGTCTGGAAATTGCCCACTTTTCTGTAAGCCTCCCCCCTCCTCCCTTTCTCTCCCCTCCAGGCAACCCTCCGGCTATTTTGTCTTAACTTTATGTTTTCCTGTCTCTAGCCTCCCTCCCCACACCGTGGCCTCTCCCCTTGTCATTTGGGGCATTGCACAGAGCATCCATAAACTGTTATTTTCTGCAAAAGATAAAACACAGGAGATCTGGATAATAAACAAAGTCATTTCTGAGTGATCTTTTTAATTTACTTATGCTCATTTCACTTGATAAAAGAAACTCCCACCCTTTGCTTCTGGAACAAGTCTTTCATCATTTATCTCTGGATTCTCGAAGGTTAGATAAACTATGCATACTGTTTTTGTGCATTTCACTTCCTTCCTTTAATTTCCTCATCACTAATTTCTTGAAAACTCTGACACCGGTCAGTACTCAAACAGGAATAAAACTGACATTTTGACTGTGTAGCTACTCCCTGCAGAACATCCACGCGACAGGAGCTCCCTCAATGGGAGTTCTTACTACTATTTTCCACGAAAGGGCTAATGTAAAACCTACCCTTTGGTCACTGATGCTCGGGGGCTGCAGCTGGGGCCGTACCTGTGTGCCACCTCTGGGGGCCACGCAACTGGATCCCGGCCCCATAGGAGTCATTCCATAAATCCAGTCATTCAAACTTTTTAAAAACATGACACACCACTTCGACCAAATCAGAAACCTGGAAGTCCTGAGATTCGTAAAAAAAAATGTCCTATGTGACTGGTGTTCTTTGCTCAAAAACTGAAAGTAAACTCAGCTGTAGCTGAAACATACGAAATTCAAGAGTGGCTCTCTAGAGCTAAGAATATGGAAAGAGCGTGTGTTGGTAAACATTGAGCAGTGGCTCTCAGGGGAGAGGGAAGCCCTGATGGATAGCATTTGCCGCTTCCTATGGTGTAAATACTCCCACAACGACCACTTTCGAGCTACTCGGAAGAAAGACATCAGCAAACGTGGAGTTGGGAGGCAATGTGTGCGATTGGTTCTTGGGAGCAAGTCTGAGCGGTCCCCGGCGTCCCATTATGAGACGGACGAACGAATGTGTTTGAATCTGGCTTTGGATAGAAGTGTGCACTCAGTGCTTTAGAAAACGTGCATACTAAGTATTTACATGTTTCCGATACTAAAGAAAAACATTGGGTGTTTTAGGGTGAAACGCTTCTAATCAAATAAATAAACCAACTTGAAAGGGAAGTTTGGATGGAGGAAAGCATTATTTCCAGTGCGGCTGTGAATTCAGTTCACGTAAGTAATACAACCTCTTTGTTGTTTCTATGCCTGAACTTCATCTCTTTTCCTGCCCCCCACCCCTTTGTGGTTCCGGAAATGCATCTCAATTAATTTAGGATCGACTCTCTTATTCCGGAGGCTTAAGAAATACTAAGGCAGTAATGAGAGGGCACCGCCAGTGGCATCTGTCCTACTTGCATCTGCGTAGATAACCACAGAACATTCTGGGTCTCAGTCCTTGATCCAAGCTTGAGCAATGCTCCTGTTGCCGTTGTATGGCTTCTGGGTGGGCCCAGTTCTACCCACTATTTTCTTGGCCTTGTGGAAACACAGATGTGAATCTGTCTCAATGTTTACACACCTCTCTGTGAGGAAGATTCAGTAAGCCCCTCTAAGCTTGGGCCCCACTAACCTCTCTGTGCGTCTTGCTCTTCCCCTAGGGCTTCACCCAAGCCCTCAGGTGCAGGGTCTCTCCCTCCTTGATCCACGTAACCAAAATTTCCCTTCCAACTGTGGCCCCTCCACCAGCCCCACCTTGGGGCCTCTGCCCTCGTCCTAGGTTGAGTGAGGGGGCAGAGCAGCCTTGCTCTAATTCACGATGCTTTCTTTCAAATCTTTGTCCTGGTCGTGAGAACCCCATCTCCCCTTCACATCTTCCTCTTTTAGATTCTAGAGTTGGGGAGAGAGCCCCCATTTCCCCTCGATAGTGTTACTCTCCTCTTGAAATAAGAGTGCTAAATGATCTAGCGTTTAAATTTGTAAGAGGAGAGAAGATCAGGGAAAGGAAATAGAGGGAAAACACTCTTCGTTAATGTAACAGCCGTACATGCCACACTGCATTATTGGAGCAGTAATTCTTCTATTTTTACTGACTGTTTCTGCTCCAACTATAGAAGAGCTAGGGGCCTACCCACCAACAAGTTCTCCCCTCAATATTAGATTCTCAAAAACATTATAATCGTAAACAAAAACTAAAATTTGGAGGAACCCGTGGGAAGAAGCCTTAAATGACTGAGGAAATTCGGGGGAGTTTTAACACCACAGCAGCCAGCGGCCTAATGGATTGAGCTAATATAACTGCTGGGCTCCAGGACCAACACCTAGAAAGTTTGCATTTTTTAACAAACAAATTTTCAGAAGTCTCCAGAAGCCAGAGATGAAGAGGAAACTTAAAATTAGAGCAGTAAACTTGCAATCAGCTTGCACTATGCTCCTAAACCCACACAGTGTTGGCCGTAGAGATATCAGAGCGGATGGGACTCAGCGCCGGGCCTGAGATGGTAGCTAGTGCCCATTCCAGAGCAGGACCCGGACGTGGTCTCAGACGAGCAGGAAAGCTTTGGGCAGCAGGGAGAGGTGGCTGCCGCTGACACAATCCACTACGGGGACAGCCCGCAGACTGCACAGGATCATTATTCCCCCAAATTTGCAATATTAAAGAGATTTTAAATTAGATTTTTAAAAGAGTCTCTTTTAAAAGGATCAACAATTAAATAAAAGCAGATATAAAAAATAAAGTTCTAAAAACTATACGTGCACACACACGTTTGTTTAAATTAAAAGCACTATGTAATATAAAAGTAAAAAAACAACAACTATGCTCTATCTCTTTGAAGCCATAGGTAGAAAGAGATGAAAGCCGCCAGGCAGTTATGGATTAGGGGCTAAGAATGTGGGCTCTGGAATCATCCTCCAGAGGTTCAACTGAGCAGGTCATGATTTTTAACACATGGTACTAGGGAGGGAGGGAGGGAGACAATGACAAAATTTTTTTTAAAAAGGAAAAAGAGTGAGTTTCAACATCAGGAAGGCCAGTCACCTTGGTTTCAAACGGCAGAGAAGAAGATTTGTCCAGCTTGCTTTGTGTTAGTCTTTTGGACATTACCAGTTCTTTTTTATTTATTTTTTATTTTTTATATCTTTATTGATTTCAGAGAGAGGAAAGGGAAGGGAGAGAGACAGAAACATCAATGATGAGAGAGTCATTGATCGAGCCCACAACCTGGGCATGTGCCCTGACCAGGAATCGAACCCCGATCGCCTGGATCCCAGGTCGACGCTCAACCGCTGAGCCACGCCCGGCCGGGCGGGACACTCCCAGTTCCAGCTGGTCCTGTCCTTTCCCGTGACTACTCCCTGCACGTTCTCGAATATCCTAACCCTTTAGGATAGTCTTACAGCCCCCGTGCAGTTCCTGTTGAAACCCTCCTTCATTTTAAAGGTATGTGATTGCGTGTCTGCGCGGTGTGTGCTTGGGGGGGGGTGTCTATCGGTTCCCCAAATACAAGGAAACAGAAGGAAATTGGATGATAAATCGCGCCTCCCTTTTCTTCACTTCTAAACTATTGTGTGCACAACTTTGTGCAATCTCCTGGCCATCAGCTTTGGAAAGAGGCCATAAACACACATTCTCAGGGCACATATATGCCAAGACGCCTGTCAGATCACTGTCTGACTCACCCGCCAACGAGACTTCGTGCTTTGATCAATAGGCGGGATGCGATTGTGCCTTTATCAAAATGGGGATGGAGGGTCCACAGCGTATTTATTAAACTCATTGGCAATTTCTTTGATTATGGAGGTATGTCATCTCCGTGGATTTGAGTTCTGGGGATGAAAAAGGGTCCGCGAGCTTTCACCCTGGCACAAGATGCAAGACGTCCAAACTCTGAGTAAATCGTAAGTAGAGTCATTTTCCATCAAGTGGGGCCTCTTATCGAGGAACAAAGGAATATTTAAAGAATCATTTAGAATATGGCAGAGAAATGTAAATAATAGAACAGTTTGTGCTATTACACAGGGTTTGGTGGGAACCTGGTAAAACATGTGTGCATATGTGCGTATATGCATATGTGATACTATCACTTGTTAGACTTACACATTAAGATACAGTCGTCGCCCCTTATCCACTGGGAATATGTTTCAGTCCCCCCAGTGGATGCCTGAAACAGCAGATAGTACCAAACCCTACTTACACTGTGTTTTTTCTTATAAATATGTACCTTCAATAGTGTTTAATGTTAAATTAGGCAGAGTAAGAGATTAACAACAATAACTAATAATAAAATAGAACAATTAAAACAATATACGACAATGAAAACGACGTGAATGTGGCATTATTAAGTAACATAAGGATCACTTGAACACAAGCACTGTGACACCAGGACAGTCCATCTGATCACCAAGACCCACTGAGTGACCAACAGGCGGGGAGCGTCTACAACGTGGACACGTCGGACAAAGGGGTGACCCATGTCTGGGCCGGGTTTCATCACACTACTCTAAATGGTGCACAACTTAAAACTTTTGAATTGTTTATTTCTGGAATTTTCATTTAATGTTTTCAGACCTTGGCTGACCATGGGTAACTGAAACTGTGGAAAGTTTAATAGCCACTAATGAAGGACTGATGTATTTATATAAATATTTAAAATCAGAAGGAACAAATGAATCTAAATGATGAAGAAGAATAAATAATGCTTTTACATTCTTCAAAGTGCTCATTTTACGGGGTGAATGCAGAAGGCCCTTGGCTTTTTCCGCTGGTTGGTTGCCTCCTGGTCTCTTCCCTATTTGGATGGGGAGAGTTGAGTCAGGGGAACAAGGGAGTTCAGAGGTGGTGTGAACAGACTTGGCATTTGGGAATTGGCTGGGAGCTTCTGCTGATTTCTGAGAAGAGCTATAAATAAATTCCTACAAGGTTCAGTTTCCTTGATAGGCCTGGGTTGACTTTCTCCATTTTGTCCCTGACATAAGTGACTTCATAGTAGTTTGGTTCTACAATTGCCAAGTAAATAGTTTCTAAGCCATTTTTCAAAATAGGATTGTTACCATGTGTCCAGATGGTTCACATAGATTGAGAAGCTTTCCAATTTGCCCATGAACTCATAACTAATATTTCATGGGCTATAACCTGCAGGGAAATAAGAGGCGAAACCTCTGGGTTAAGTATCTGCTAATTAGAAGAGGGCCTGGATGGTACAATGTACTGAGTGTACCATTAGTCCACCCGGTATGCTTTCCAAACGTTGAATATTTTGACACAGAATGAGAAGAGAAATGGATGTGGTAGTTTCCTAGACATGAAGTTAAAAGGAAAAAAAAATTAAAGCTGTTAGAAGATAATTTTTGTTTGATATTTATAAGGAGCTCACCCCCAATGTTCAGAAAATCAATTTTGCTTCTTTTTGTTTTCCAATATTTACTACTTTGGTTAATCAGCATGAGTACACACATTAAAATAATTTTCTGGCTTATTAAATTATGTGAAACAAAGTCTAAATAATTTGTTTTTCAGTGAATCTTCTCAAACAAAGGTGGTTTCTCCATAAAAAGTTGGAACTTGCCTCAGTACACTCACTCTTCATTCATTCATTCATTCATTCAATGAATTTAATGGGGGTCACCACACACAATGTTACCTGTCAGGCCAAGGACTAGTAATTAAGGATACAATGTTGGCCAGGAGAGGGTTCCTAACTTTGAGAAGGTCATAATCTAGAGGCAGACAAACATGTTATCAGCTCACCCTGCTCTTGTGTGTTTTAATGTGGACGCACGAACACTTAACTATGTACGTTGAGCTTCTAAGCATAAATCACAAGCAAAGATTACAATCACTAATGTCAACAAACTTTGGAAGAGATTTCACAAGAAAACAAGTAGAATAAATTCAGGACAAATTAGAATGTTATCCAAAGTAAACATAAAGAAAAAAGACAGCTTCAGAAATGTTTGACGAATGACAGCTTTTTTCAAAATAAAACTTAAGTAACACAAGACACTGGAGGCAGAACACAAAGGAATGAAATAGCCCAAAAGAATTTCTTAATTATTGATGCAAATAAAACCTGACCTCTCAGCTAGGAAAGAAAACTTGGACTATATGCGAGGCTGAAAAGGCAACTTTCTTTTTCCAGATGGTAACAGCAGATAAGAGACCTGAACATTTCAGCAGTTCTTGAAAAACTGCCCGCCTGGCTGAAGGATAATTTATGTAAATCTTCTGAGTTTGCTCATTAGCTTCAAATACTTCATCAGGTTAAATCCGACCTGTCGGGGTTGGTGAGGAAGCGCTTCTCAGTGCGGCCTTGAGAGGCGCCCCTTCCATCTCCTTAGCAGACGAGACCCCTGGGGGTTTTCCCGGAAGGGTGGGAAGAAGCTGGCCTTGAACCTCACAGTGAGGGTCTCATTACTCTGAGGCTAATCTGGCCCCCGACCCCGGCTGGTCTCCCACAGCTGGTGGGGTCCTGCTGCTGGTGCCTTCTCAAGTGCAACTGTAGCTTCTCTCCGTCCAAGGCTCCTAGTGCTGAACCCCAATCGCGCGCCCCATTCCCTCCCATCCGGGGCGCGTGGAGGCGGCTGTTCTGTGCAGCGCCTCGCCGGGGAGGCTGCTTCCACCGACAGGCCGAGCCGTGGCTCCTGGTGCAGCTCCCGAGAAGCCAGGTCTATCAGGAGCCTGGGGCTTGGAAACCATGAGCCTGAGCGCTCTCCCCCCCACTGTAGGAGACCCTCACATGTCCTGGACCTAAGCCTTGCCCACCCTCTTTCAAGGGGAAAAAGGAAAATGTACCTCATGCTTTCTTATTTGGAAAAAACAATTAAGTGTTCCTCCCGAGGGGGATGTGACACATAGGCTTAGTTAATCTAATTGTCCCCTCTCAGGTGATACGATTTTTTTTTTATTTTTATTTTTTAACAACAAAAGCTAAAGTATCAGATTCTCAATACACGAAGGGAAGTTGAACGTTGTGTTATAACTTTTGGAAAGCCAGTTAAAACAGCAAACAGAAACAAGTAAATAGTAACAAAATCAAGGAGGAAAAATGACTTTGGAATGTTTTCTTTCAGATAAATATAATTCAGGGTCCAAGGACAATTTTCTGGAGAGAAGTTTTACACAGATGATATTTCTTCAGGGTTCTTTTCGTTTGGTTTGTAGGTCTCAGTACCGAAGTGTTGCTGTTTCATTCCAAGGCCACAGGATCGTACCCAGAAAAGAACGTATGGAGTCACCGGGTGAGTGGGTGAGTGGCCAGGGGCTCTGTGTTGACCATTTCTCAATAGATTTAAAATGTTTACTCTCTATTTTAAAAGAAAAAAAATTTGTTGAAATTCAAAGAGGTCACTGTCAAAAGACCAGGTTACTCCAGGTTATTTGTTATTTTTGTTCCCTTAGGTGTAGGAAATAATTCTGAGGACCACATTGCTTTGTTCAGCTGAGGCGTTTTTGTTTTGTTTTTTTTTTGACCAAGAAGTGTCAAGTTGAAAATGTTCTTTTTATTTTCCTTATCTCTTTTAAGGAACCACTCAACCAAATCGAGTAACTGAAAAAATGGCACACATTTTATGTGAACCAGACTTCTCCACATACCCAGAAACAAATGCTAAATTCCATTTTAATCAGGCCATATCTGTTTACAGGGAATGAATTATTATCAAAATGATCTCTGGGAGTACTAATCATTTGATTCTGTTTTAAAATTTGTAAGGCTGTTGCCGTGTTCAATTGCAAAGTAATAATGATGAAATGAAATCTACCAAAATCATTTATGAAATGTTGGGGGAAATTTAAACACACATAGGATATTTAATGGTGTTAATGAATAATAAATGATCATCTAGATGTAATAAGAGCATGGCTTTATATAAAATTTCTATATCTTTTAGAAATACACACTGAAGTACTTAATGATGAAAAAAATATAAGGTCTGAGATTCATTTAAAATAAACCACTGGGTGTTGGGGTAACTCAAACAACATAGGTCATATTTGATAATTGTTGAATCTGGGTGATGAGCACATTGGATTAATTATATTTTTCTCTCTACTTACGTCTATATACATTTTCAATAATAAATGTTTGTTTAGTTCAGATTTCCATACACAGAATATTAACTTCTGGGCTTTTTCCCAGAATGGGTTGGCACAGCCTCTCCAGCCTTTAGGCTGTGTGTCTCTCATTAATAATAGTAACAGTTGTTATTTATTGATTTTAGCAATCCCCAGGCTCTGAAATAAATGTTTTATGTATATAAGAGATAGATACATATACATATAGAGAGAGAGAGAGAAAGAGAGAGAGGTGTTTCCTTTTGTAAATAAATGAATTAAATTCTTGTATCTCTAATCAGCTAAAAAATAAAACTGGCCTTTTTAAAATTTCTGAATCTGATGAGGGTTGAAACAATGGGATTGAGAGAAAGCACTGAAAGTATCCATGGGTTATTTGATTGATTTAATTGTAAAAGTCAGAGCTCTCCCCCAGAAATGTCGGAAAAAGGGGAGAGAAGAGCAGGAAAAACCAGAGCCGGCAGCAGGCGCGGGGCTGAGGCAGAGAACTGCGCGCTGGAGAGCAGGGGGGCCTGGGCCACCAGCCTGCGGGCTATGTGAGGGCGCCGGGAAAATGGGTCTATGTTGCAAAAAAACCTGTGTCCTGTGTCACGAATAAAACCTCGCTGTAGCCGTGTTTTTCTCTGCAATAGATTTTTAAATCAGCTTAAAAAAATGAGTGATGATCATCTACATATTTTTTTTCTTTACATTTCCAAGCAAGTATATTAGTTTCTGAGAAGTCCTGAGAGAAAGCGCACTTAAATGTTTTCAACCCAGGAGTTCCAGAATTGTCCGGCCCCCGCCGCTGCACACGCACGTCACTCTTTGGACCCGGCGCCCTGGAGGAGCTGTCACACGCAGGCCTCCCGTCGCCCGCTCGCGGCCTGCTTCCCTTTGCTGCGGGTTCTGCCTGCTCCTCGCCGCCCCGCCCCGGCAGCGCAGCCTGTGACCGTGAGGTCCGCTCTATAGAACGACCTTTTCTCCGATACCTTTCACGGTCATATTTTCACATAGCCTAGTTGATTTCCTTATTTTTGGTTTGCGATAGGTATATATTTCATTTGGATTCTCTTTCTGGAGAGTTCCAATCCTGAAACCTTGTGGAGCGAACCGATGCTGGTGGAGAATGTCCCCCTGGAATAATATTTCTAAGGCAGAATTGGCAGACCTTTTCCTGGACTGGAATAAAAAATATGCTACCACAGCTAGAGTTATCACTCACGTATTTGTGGGTGTGCCCTGCCTAGGTCACCTTGGGAGAATAGTTTTGAATAGCAGTAAGAATGCCATGGAATTCAAGAAGCTGGAGCAACGCGTTGGGGACTGTGGCTTCAGCCCTCACACTGAGGCCTGGAGCACAGCATTTGGTGGCGAAGGCCCAGAGCCCCGAGAACCGTGCTGATCCTCCCACACTTTCACGGTGATTGCTGTTCTGAAGCTGAATGGACCTGGAATTTCAGTTAGGTCTTTTTTTTTTTTTTTTAACAAGACTCCCTGGAAAGATCTAATAACAGAAAAAAATGTAAAGAGTGCACATGTTTTTCTAAATCGAGTAAGGCCAGCAAACTGCACCTAAAGAATTCTTTCATATAAAAATGATGGAGAAAAACATGGAACCACAAAACTGTCCCACTCACTGAAGCTTCATTTACTATAATATTTACAGTTTTGTACATGGTTTTGCACTTTCCTAACTAAACTGTGATGTCCTGAAAACAGGAATCATATTCAACATAGCCTGCACTTATTAAAGTGCCCAAAGTAAGACGCAGCAAATACTGAAACACAGGGCGACGATGTGAAGAATGGAGATGGGTCTCAAACATTAAGACAAATCTATGAGTTAATATGTACCTAATGGCCAAAGAATCATAAGGTAAAGTTGAGGAGGAAAGTGCACTAAAAAGAATACAGTCAAGAACCTAAAAGACAGGAAAGTAACTGAAAAGTATTTAAAGAGAAGTCTTTGGGTTTGAGCAAAAGTGGAACAATGGTGACATCAATGAAAGTAGCTTACTTGGAGTTGAGAAACAGCAGACATAAACTCATGTTCAGGACTCAGATGATACGATGGGGAGAAAATAGATTATTCAAGAATTTTTTATCAGAAAGAGAGAAAAACCATCATAAAGAGTAATAAAATGAGATTGCTGAAAAGGATATTAAGAAATTAAATATGTCAGAACTTGAATCCTAGTTGCTAATTAGAAAAAAGGGGAGAAACTGATGAGAAGAACTTGAAGTTATCATAAGGGCAACTTGGATCATTAGAGATTGTGAATAAAATTTAGAGTTTACTCAAGTTTAAAGTCAGTGACTCTAAATGACACACTAGATAAGATGGATTTAATTGACGTTTACAGAACATTCCACCCCAAAGCTGCAGAATATTCATTCTCCTCAAATGCACATGGGACAGTCTCAAAGATAGACCACATGTTAGGACACAAAACAAGTCTCTACAAGTTTAGAAGATGGAAATCATATCAAGCATCTTCTCGGACATTTACACTCTGGAATACTATGCAGCTGTAAAAACGAAGGATCCCTTATCCTATGAGACAGCACGGTGGGACCTGGAGAGGATTACGCTAAGTGAAATAAGCCAGTCAGAGAAAGACAAGTAGCACATGATCTCACTCATACGTAGAGTCTAAAGAACAAAATAAACTGATGAACAGAATAGATTCAGAGATATAGCAGCATGGAACAGACTGAGGGATCTCAGAGGGAAGGTGGGGTGGGTGGGTGAGTGGGTGGGGAGAGATTAACATAAGAATTTATATGCATATATGCATAACACATGGACACAGACAGTGTGGTGAAGGCCTGGGGTGGGGAGTGGGGGCTGGTGAGGGGAAGAAGGGGTCAACGGGAGAAAAAAGAGGCCATCTATAATACTTTCAACAATAAAGGTAAATTAGAAAACAAATAAATTCAGTGGCAGAGAGTCTTTCTCGCAGACTTGAAAAGGTGAAAGGTGCAGTTATCATTTGGAGTAGAAATGTGAAGTTCTTAGTCATTACACTAAACTTTAGCCTGAACACAGCATTGACAATCACATTGTATTTTGAGGTAATTAAAACCAGCCATTCCCACAAAATTCCTTCTCTGTTATTCCATTATGTGATTGACTTTCCCTTAAATTAGCTTGAAATTCCTAACATTCGAGTCATTTCTTCGCATTAGACAAGAAAACTAGAGACATATTTTTGAAGGCATGATTTACAAGGCACATAATTTACAAAGGTGAAATGCTAGGTTTCTGAATTTTCTCCAAATGAATTTATGCAAGATATTATTCATTTGCCAATATTTTGATAGTAATTACATTGTTCTTTTTCCAAATATTATTTTGGCTAAAATAGGTATTGAAATCCAGAATAAAAGTAGAACCAGAAAAGACCTGAGTTGAGATATTTGAGTTACTAATAAATTAACCTTGGGTGACTGTAGGTACCATGAGAAAGGATTGCAGAAGAAAAGACCCATATTGGATTTCATGAAAATCCTATCAACAACCATCTATTTACCAAGAGTTTAATTTTACAGGGACACAGCACATTCTATATCCTGAGACAGATACAAGGGACGCATTTTCCTTGTCATCCAACATCAGAGCCTCGGTGACACCAGAGCATTTGGTACTCAGGCTGAACTAAGTATATGGTTCTTCTCTCTTCTAAAATGATATATTTGTGCCCGCACAGAGGTAAACATGCCAAACGGGATTTTAGGAATGGGTGCAAAAGGAAAGAAAAGGGGGAAAAATAAGATAATAAGTGATTTTAGAAAATAATGTAGAATTCTGTATTCTGGTATCATTTATATTTTTAATACTTATACTAGAAATTTCTTACCTCTTACACAATATGTTATCATTTTAATAGTATGATCTTGCTATGCTCACTTACTATAGTGAACTTTGGTTAAAATGGAAAGCTTTGGAAGAATATTTGCTGTGTAAATTACTGATTAGTCTTTGGATAATTGTACAGGATTCGTTTTTGGATATTTTATAGCAATCAGAATAAAACAATTTAATTACTTGGAAATGTGCTTTTTAAAAATTAAATATAGGGCATCCATGGAAGTTTAATAAATATTAATAAATATTTTACATTTTTATTCTTAAAGCAAATGATTAGAATTGGCTATTAATTAAATATAACCCTTAGGACATTAGGAAAAGTATCAGCAGTTACCTCATTTTAAAATAATAATTGCAAACAAATGAGGTTTTTAGCTTTCAGGTAGTGTTTGCCAAAATTTAAATTATATTTTAGGTGCATGTTTTTAAAAAAATTCTAATATGTGATACGTGCATTTGAAATATATCACTTGATCCAAAGATTAACATTTTATCAAATTTAAGTGAAACAGGGACTTGGGAAATAGAGAAATGAATGTACAAGCAAGTCTCCTGTTTTCCTCATTTCTGCCCCCTCCTCTCCTCACTGGGGGCCTTAATCGCAGGCCCTGCCCCTTGGTCTTCAACCTCAGTCACTGCACCTCTTCCCACAGCCTGACCCACAATGTAACATCTCGAGCTTTAATCCCACCCTTAGGATGCTGTCTGATGTGCTCAGTTAACCAGTGGGCCTTTTCATTTTGAAAATGGACAAAAATAATATGAATAAAATTCAACTTATTACCTCCCTCTTGGCAAAACAAGTAAGTCTTGCCACTGCTTAAATGCCTAAAAATCATAAATAAAAAATAGAAAATTGAATATTTGTTTATAAAGTCTTGCTCCTTTAGTGCAGGTAAGTTTGGAAAGAGCACTGGGTCTGCTGCCCTGTTATAGTCCCCCATGTGCACAGCAGGGCACATGACCATGGCCTTGCAGCAGGTGGGAGGGGTGAAAGCCTGCTCCCAAAGGGGCTGAATTTGTATTGGATGGTAGACCTGGAGAAAGGAAGGAACACCACAGTCTTAGGTAAATATTACAACCACAGCTTTATTTTTATTTAAAAAGATGGAAACAGAATCTATAAAATGTTGCTGAAGGCACTGTTTCCATGGTAAGTAAAAATATATATAAATAATTCCTCCGCGGAACGAGATTCTAAAGCAGCCAAAAATTAACAAAATATTGTGTTTCTATTTTCATAGTATTTCATGTCAGGAAAGTCCCAGACTGTCACTATTGAAGATTATCTATTTTTAAAATTGTCACTTAATAGCCAAGAAATGCCTTTTGTGGGTTCTTGGTTTTAGGAAGATAATCTTATAACCAATCCTTCTTCAGAGACACCCTCAGATCCAGTGCCACGTAAATGTCCTAACAGAGTACCCATTCAAAATAGAGATGCGCATATTTAGAGCTCCTTCCAACACAGACACCCAGATGACAAATAGAACTGCATAGTTTTTATCTGATGGGAGGAGGCATTTTTCTTCCAATGCAAATGATAAAGAAAATGCATTAATTTGTTTTTATGAAAACTCAAAATAATTTATTTTCTTGAACTGAAACAAATCCATACTTGATCTTGCAAATAAACATAAAGTCTGCTATCTGTTTATCTAATATTTTCCTTGTCAATCCCATGTGAAGTCACTCAAGGATTTGAAGATCCTTCATCCAGAGTCTAGAATTGCCAGCAGTATCAGTGTCATCTGGGAGTTTATTTATCATAAATGCAGAATCTCAGGGCTCAACTCGGAGAGAATGGACCAGAATTCACATTTTGATAAGATCCTCTAGTGATCTGAAGGGACATGAAGTGTGGGAAGCTTGGTGCACGTCACAGTGATAGCAGCAAGAAGCAATTTGGTTGGGATGATTTAAAAAATTGATCAGATAAGTGGATTTTAAACAAAATTGCTGGAAACAAAGTCATTTCTTGGAGATAAGTCATTTAATCTTGGCTTAAGTCTTACTACTTAACTGCCTTCTTCATTTTACCATACTATCCAGCTTGGAAACTGTTTTCCTGTATTATTTGGCTTTTACTTTTGCATATTTGGGGTTGGAAAAACACAAGTTGTCTTTAGAGCATCTCTACAGTATATTGCGCTGAAGTACTATGAGATAAAAGCCATGAAGAACACGCAGAGTCGGGTGAAAGTGGTCTGGAAGTCATGGTCACCCTCCAGCCAGCCTGAGAGACAGCTGAAGAACCAGATCACTGTGGAAAGGCACTAACTGGGAGAATTATGGGATATCATCTCCTTTAGATTTTTATTACGTTCATTGTGACCTCAGCCCTGCAGCCTCCACTCGGATGCATATACACAATTCCCCCAGAAGATGAAATATTATTATTATCCTTTGTTAGCACATTTTTTCTAGTCACAGAAGTAGAGTTACATATGGGTGGGAGACCAAATAAATGTTCACCTCCAACCCTTCCGTAGCCTCAATGCACAGCGCTGCAGTGTGGTGTAATTTCCCACTTCTTTGATCAGTTCTGTGTAATCCCAAGAAAAAAATTGCTTTCTCAGCTTTGGATATCCAGACTTTAAAATCTCTCCAGTCTCTTGCCAGATCGAAACTGGAATAGGTTTGAGTGTGAGTGACATGAGTGAGAGGTGACTAATCTCTGCCACCCATCATTTTGAAGGTTGCAAAATTAACTCACTTTCTCTTTGTCAGTGTAGATGGAAAGAATGAGAGAAGGTCACAGAAATGTACATTAGTTTGTTAATTATGCTCACCTCCATTTTCTACGTAAAGATATTTGATAGCTGTTTCTGTTAAGAGCAGTCCCAGTTTTCATTAGTGAGTTTTGCAGCTGCTTGGAGTTCCTGGCAGGCAACCATTTAAGGCTGTGTAAGTCTAAAATGTTTTCCCTAACGTTTCAGTTCATATTGAAAACAGACACATACTCTTGAATGTTTAAAGCAGAATTGTTTCTGGCCAAATTTTCAGTGTCAACACAAAATACTGCAGAAGAAATTACATTTTAGCTTTTTTTATTATTTTTTTTTCCTGAAGACCTCAAAAATCAAGAGAAGAAAAAAAAGAGAAATAGATGAAGTAAAAAGAGAAGAGAGAAGAAAGAAAAAGCTCCCTACACATTTCAATCCAAGTTTACATAGATTAATTTTAAGGAACTATTACGTTTTCCCAAGGAGGTTAATAGTGATCTAACATATAAAGATCCTTGCTTCTAAGAATGCAAAACAAAAACTTTTATAGAGACAAGTTAATCCTGACATATATTAATTCATTCTGTAGTGTCTAAGTGATTCATCGAAGAAGAGCGTTTCGCTGATTTTCCTTCACAGAAAAATTGGAAAGGATTAACTATAAAGAACATTAGAAGAAACTGATCCTACTACTAGGTCACTATTGCTTATATCATTGTATACAACCAAATCATGATGGGAAGCCTTTAGATTTCAAGGCTATTTTTAAGATGATAGGAGGGTAATTTTTTTCAGATGAAGTTATATTCATATACATCATGCCTCTAAATAAAATTACCTTGGAAGGAAGATAATTCATGAATTGTGTAAAGGTACTGAAGTACATATTCATGAAAGAACAGAACAGAAGGCTGTTTAAAAAGAGGAAAACAATTTTTATTGAAAACAAGTACAGTTTCTAAAAATATTATATTTAAAATTTGCTTCCAGTATTCTCAAAAAGATTTGTGTTGGTAAAGTTTGTTAATAAGGTATTTCATAATAAAACTTATTCCTTGTAAAGAATGTTAGTAATATTTCAAACCACATAGAAAGTGTCTCTTGTAAGTATCAGAAAATATAAAATCTTCTTTACATAGGTAGTTGGCTTTTGAAGATCAGTTAATCCTTCCTATTGTTTTGAAAATTTTCTCTTTTTAATTGTTTTAAAAGAGTAACATAGTAGGCAGTTTAATATGCATTTTTCCTCTTTTTAAGCACAAAGCAACAATTTATTTTTTATGAAATATAAAGACTATGAAATGACAAAGTAGCTAAATGAGATGGTACAGGTGATGCCCAGTTAAGCACAAAAGTGATAAAACTTACATGTGATGGGTGTGGGAATGATGAAAGACATTGGACTACGACCAGACAGTAATGGTTAAATGCATATTGGAATTCCAGGGCTTAAATATGTGGAAGCTATTAAGGTGGGGGAAAGAGAAGCTGATCAGTAACTAAGGGTATAAAGCTAGGATCATTGAAAATGTGACACCCTCAGTAAAAGGGGAGCTAGAAAATATCTACCTGCTGTCAAAGTGAGACCAAAAAGAAAACCCTGTCTTTTTCTACTGTGTTCTCTGTTGTTATTACCATCATCATCATTTATCACCATGCTCCAAAGTTTGTCACCACAGGCTTGCTCCCAGAGGGACCAAAAAATCTAATTTATGTTACTCCCACCACCGCCCCTTGGGGAAACCCAAATGAAGAAATGATACTGAAGTGTTTCTAGGTTTGTAGTGTCCCTTGATGCTAGGAAGAAACAAATGAAAATATTCCTAAGAAAAAGCATGCTCAACTGTGTCCCCTTGAGATTGTCACAAGTTAACTTCTCAATGGTTAAGGTTTACTTCAATTACATATGAACAACAACAAAAGCTATATAAAACAAAAAAAATACTGGGGCACCAGGTGACAAAATCAATAGAAAAAAGAAGAAGAAATCCATTTAAACATCCTTGGGAGAAAACAGAATTATCAGATACAGGATATAATGCGGATCTATAGAAAGTAGTTTAAAGAGATAAGAGATGAAGTCAATGCCTAATACCATGGTAAAGGGAAAACCAAAGCGACCAGCAACAATAGAAAATTAATCAGAGAACTTCTGGGCGGGGGGGGGGAATCTGCAAAGAATGGGAGAAAGGACAAGTGATATGCAGCTGAAGAGAGAATCAGTAACCTGGAAATTAAAGCTGAAGGAATTTCCCAGAATTCAGCACAGAAAGGTAAAGAAACATGTTGAGACATGGAATATAGAATGACATGTCTACCATGATGTTTGTCATGTATCAAGAACTATATAGTTGGTCTGCATCCCTGGTTCCTGGCATAGAGCTCCTAAAACCTTTGTAGTTTTCTGAGTGATAGGATCTTTTGCTTTTAATCTCTGGTTCCTGACAAAAGGGCTTCCAACACCCTTGGAATCTTAGTGATAAGTGTCTTTTTGAATGTTAATGAGATGACTGGTGGCTGGGGGCACCTAGATAGCTTCTGGAAGGGGGCTAGTCACCAGAAAGACCAACTGTGTGATTAGAGATTAGAACTTTCCTCCATACCCCTGACCTCCAAGGTGGGGAGGGGGCAGGAGATTGAGTTAATTACCAATAGGTAATGACGTAATCAATCATAGCTAAGTGATGAAACCCTAAACAATGGGGTTTGGAAAGCCTTCTGGTTGGTGAACACATTCACACACTTGGATGGTGGAGCACCCCAACTCCAGGAAGAAGGAAGCTCCTGAACTTGGGACCCTCCCAGATCTCACACAGAGATCTGTGTACCTCTTCATCTATGTCCTTTATAAAATCCAGTAAATGTAAATTCATGTTTTCCTGAATTTTTTGAGCCATTCCAGCAAAGTATCCAACTGGGGTGGAGTGGTTGTATGAACCTCTAACTTTGTAGCCAAGATGGACAGAAGTGTGAGAACCTTAGGGACCCATCACTTAAAACTGTCAGTCTTGTAGTGGACAGTCTTGTGCGACTGAGGGACAGAGCCCCTAACTTGTAGAGTCTGTCCTAACTCCAGGTAGTGTCGGAAGTGAATTAAATTGTAGGACACCCATTGGTATCTACAGAGAATTGGAGAATTGGTTGGTGTGAGGAAAAAACCCACACATTTGTTTGTCAGAGTGTTGTGAGTAGAGGAAACACATTTCTTTGATCTACAGTCTCTGGCTGGAGTTCAGAGAGAGGGGGAGAGAAAAGACAATATTTGCAAAAATAATGGCAGAAAAATTTCCAAAATAAAAAAAAATGTAATTTCAAATATAATAAAAAACAATACAGTAAGTGAGTCCTCCCCTATCCTTGGATGATACCTTCCAAGCCCCCCCCCATGGATGCCTGAAACCACAGACAGTACTGAACCTTATATATACTATGACTTTTCCTCTACATACACACCTATGATAAAGTTTAATTTATAAATTAGGCACAGTAAGAGATTAACAGCAATAACTAGTAATAAAATAGAATAATTATAACAATATACTATAACGAAAGATATGTGAATATGGTCTCTCTCTCAAAATATCTTACTGTACTCACCCCCCCTCTTGTGCTGCTGTGAGATCATAAAAATGCCAAACCGCTCCCTGAATCTCTGTATCCTAACCTTACTTGCAGTGAGTGTTTTGGGGCTCCCTTGTCGCAGCTTTCCTCTAGGCTTTTCTTATGGGCTGTACAGCTCTCAGGTATTTTTAGCAGAATTGCACCCTACCATCCACGCGGTGATTTGGGTAATTGACACTCACACCCACATTCCTGCCATCCCCCTGTCAGGCTCCCTGGCTCTTTCCTGCTGTTTGGGCTTAACTCCCAAATAAACTACCTGAATAAACATTTTGCCTCAGCTTCTACTTAGTGAAAAAGTAAGCTAAGAATACTGATAAAATAAAAACGCCTATGGTTTAATGTAAAAGAGTTTGAAAAGATAAGAAGAAAAGACATGAATAAATTTATAATATTAAATTTGAAAACGTAAAAGACATAACATTCTTAGAGAACTGAAACAAGAAGAAATTGACTTCCTGGCTGTTTATATACCTGGATAAGGAATGATTGAACATTCGTTTAAAATTCTTCCATGGAGGAAAAACAAAAATAAAACAGAAACAGCCTGTCTGAGTCTGTCAAAATATTAAGAATATTTTGAAGTGTCTGTCTAAATATTAAGGGATAGAAAGAAAACAGAAAGAAATGGTATGCTTTTCAAACTTGTTAAACACGTTGGTAAAACCCCACCACCAACCAAGTTCTTTAATTACTAATACAATTTCCATGTCAGCATATTAAAGAGAAAACATTAATGTGCTTATTTCAATGCTTCAGTGAAAGCGCGAATAAATTTCAGCATCCGTTTATCATAGAAAAGTTGATATCAAACTACAAATAAAAGGGAAATATCTTGAACTTATAAAAGGATAATTACTGAAAAACCTGAAGCAACATACTGCATGATGAAACATCGGAAGCCTTGTCTATAAGGTGAGAAATATATGTGCCCACTGCCCACAGTTTCATTTAACATAGTACTTAAGGTGCCAGCTAGTATAATAATAGAAATAAAAAAGATAGAAAAATTAGTGTAGATAAAAATCAAACTAAGATTTTAAGTTGATGTGGTTATACTTAAAAAGGCAAACTAGTCACAAAAAGTTATCAGATTTAATATTATATTTTAGCCAGTGTATTTACAATGTTAATTATTATAAATTATTATCAATGATTCTGCATTACATTAAACTTAATTTAATTAAACGTTATGCTATTATTATTCAATGGCATTCAAAATATAATTGCTTCTCCATGGAACTTATATGTTTTTGTTGTAAATAAAACTAAAATATTATATAATGCCTTTTATCACTTTAGCATGTATACAAATTATTTGTCTGAAAAATCCAGTCTTCTTCCACTACCTCAAGTAGTCTTTTTATAAAATAAGAAATAAGAGTGTTGAACAAGAAAGAGTCATTGTCTTTCTTAAGTAATAATTAACAGTATCAAACAAGAAAAGAGAGTCACTGATGAGCCTTTTAAGAATCAGAGCAAGATTCAGTAAGTTTTCAAATGCGTCCGTAAGTAAAAACATTTTACATATTTAAAAGTTATCGCAGCTATAAATTCTGACATTACAGTTCTACTAACAGTTAAAAGCAATCGGGCGTTTTGTGGTCATGAGTAAAAGCAACATCTCTGAGAACAAGACGCTTCTGGTTTGACAGTAGGTGGGAAATCACGTAATAACCTCACCAAAGTTCAGATGATATTTGTGGCTCTGAAGTTCTTTTTAATAACTATGACCTCCCTCCTGTACGAAGAAAGAGGCAGCATTCTGGTGCCGAAGACAGTAAAGGATGGGCCGTGCCAGGCGTCCTGTGGCAGCCTCGGGGCCTTGCTTCCGCAGCTTCCGCAGGGCCTGGGTGCGAGATGAGGCCGCGCACGGTGGGAAGGCGCTGCCGCGGGAGGGACGGAGCTTTCCCATCGCCCCACGCCTCTGCCAGCAGGACAGCTCCCAGTGCCCTTAGGGATGCAGTTCTGGATACAAATTACATTCCCTCCTGCGAGTCTTGGCAGAGGAAAGTGACACGAAGTCCATCTGGTGGCGCTTTCCTCAGTGCCACGGCATGCGGGGCGGCTGTGGTCATTGGTGGCAGTGGGGACAGCGGCAAGGAGCTGAACGCTGAATTGCAAATAGGGCGCGGTGGCCCTTAACGCAACAATCCAACGCCCATCCCAGCTCCTGGTCCTCCAGAAGCTTTGAAGGATCACTTACTGTGTCACTTACTGTGTACACACCTGCCCTCCACAGACCTAGCGCGGGGGTCGGGGCCTGTGCTCATTCCTGGCTGGTTCGGGAAGAGGGTGCTAATTTCTGTCCATGTTAAGTAGTTGTGGCTCGTCACCTCCTCTCTCTGAAACTGGGCCGCCCCGAGTGCAGATGGAGACAGGGGTTCTCAATAATACAGCAGTGCATTTGTTTACTGGAGAAGTCTTCAGCTAATGCTGGATTCTATACCTCCGCAGCTTCCTAAGGTTATAATGTTGCTATTCTTATTCAAATGCAGTAAAATGCAAAGCCCCGTTTAGGTAAAAAGGAAAGCGGTCATATCTCAGGCATCAAGTCATCTCTTGGTTTGGTGATACGCCAGACCCGAGCCCACGTCTGCCAAGTATTCACCTCTCTGTGCGCCCCGGGTAATGCACTTGGCCAAACATTCCAGGTGTCAATTGCTTTACTTAGTCTTTGTTGGAAACGATAAAAAGAAATGCACTAGGAAATACTGCCAATTAAGAAAAAGAGCTTTTTTTAATGGGATGTATTATTTTCTCCTTAAATTCCACTGGGTACTGAGCATTCAGATTTTCATATGTTTTACAGATTCAAAGATGATTTTCCATCTTGGCTTATGCACAGTTTGGCCACATTTGAATATGTGCATAAGAAAATATATTTACTGGACAGATCGATCTTGGTTTCTGCCATATGGTTATCCCTCTTTTGGAAACCACTCCATCCCTGCCACTGGCTGAGTAAAGCCGAGAAGAGAAGCGGCCCCGCCCAGTACCTCATAACCCACCCCAGGAGCCACACTAGTGGGTCTGCTGTGGGCACCTGACCCAGTGGCAGGGAATATAGAGGATGGCCAGGGATCTCGAAGCTGTCTGGTATTTAAAGATCTACCCGAGAAAGGATTGGGATGCGTAGCTTGGGCAACCAGATATTCTTCCCCAGGAATTTGAACTAGTCCCAGTCCAGTAATAGTTGGAAAAGTGAGACAACCTACAAATCGGTGCAAAGAAAGTTGAAAAATTATGCCTGTTCTTCCTTTTTTTTTTCTCAACTTTGAGGATGATCTGAAAATGACTCTTGAAAGCACTTAAACAATACAGATTACCAACGAATCAGGTACTGAATACAGCTGACATCTAAAAATACATCTGTAATACTTGCAACAATAAAGATAAATTTTAAACAAATCATTTTATTTGACGCAGGCCTAGGATATTACTCTTGTATTCAGAAGTCCAAAAACACTTATGATTTGGTTCCTAATGGTCCTAGTTCAATTTAAATTGCTCCTATTGATTGTCACAGATCTTAATTCCATAGTCTGAATCCACCATACTCTATTTATTACTCATCTAGATGGTGGGTGATAATATAACATTTTGCATGATGCGTATTCAATTCATTAATTAGAAATTATGTTTGCATATATGCAGATTTTAAATTTAGCTTGCATATATTTAAGTAAGTATCTGACATAAAATGCATACATACATGCACACATGCACATACACGAGAAATGGATCCTGTTTCTGCATTGCTTTTGGTGTGCTGTCTTCATGTCATGTCCACATTCTTGGTACAGTGCAGGAAATATATCGTATATGTCTCACAGCCAAACTAATGACAGGTTGTGACATCCTTATTGTTCAAATTAAATAAACTGTATTCAAATATGCACTTTCTCTCTGAAAAGTCTGCCTATTCATCGAAACACATACAACAAAGAGCTACGTGGGAGCCACAGGACTCCAGTCTAGGCTGACAGATCAGCTTAATCAACACTGGGAAGGAATGGAGCGACAGTTGTCTCAGCGAGATCACACGGTCGCATCCAGTCAGTTAATCCTGCTCAACCAACTGTTACTGTGAGGAGTAAAGAGGATCCTACCTTCTGGCAGCTCACACTGTGGTTTGGAAAACAAAATCACACATAAAGAGATGTAATCCAATATGGGCTACAGTAAGAGTTAAAACAGAATTATAGACAAAATGCAAAGGCAGGACAAGGGAAGAAAAGACCATTTAGACTGGCAATATATGATAAAGCTTGGAAGACATGACTTTAGTTTGACTTTAAAGGATATGTAGGACTTCGTAGCTTTCAACTTTGCAAGCGGATTATGTATTCTAACTCTGCCCACATGCTCTATTCCAGTTTTCACTTAACTCTGGTTGGCCTCTCTCCCACACACTTCATATATTTATAGATAATCTAAAACTTCACAACATAGCTGTTTTTGTCCATATTTCTACCATTATTCAGAATCCTTCATTTGATAATTAGTTTGTAAATTCAAACAAGAATTATAAGATATGGATACCCTGTTTCCTTCATATTTTTCTTGGTGCACTTTAAGTTTTTGGTAGAAAACATTATTCTAATTTTTCCTAATTTAGTATCAATAAAATGACCCATATACTAAGGATAGCTTCCCTTCCCCACTTTGATAATATTTGATGCACATTTACTAGACCCCCTTTATGCTTGTTTTATACAATTTTTGTATTTTTTTAGTTCAGTATGTTGTTATGAGTCAAGAATTCTATACTAGTCGCAGGGATTCTATGCTAGTCACAGGGATTCTACACTAGTCTCAGGGATTCTATACTAGTCTCAGGGATTCTACACTAGTCTCAGGGATTCTACACTAGTCACCCTCGTGCTGAGCCTGTGTTTATCTGTTGCAAAAAGGAAAAAGTAGAGGCAAAGAAAAACTGAGCTCATTCTAGCTAGCACACTGCTCTTAATTACTTGATATTTCAGTTAAAAGAGTTATAGACCTGAATTATTCACACAGTTTCCCAAATGGCGGCTTATTAAAGTGCAGCAAAATGTCACACTCTAATATGTGCAGAAATAATCTGTCACCCCTTGCCTGATTTATTAGCTGCTGAACAATATCACCAAGTCTTCCAAGATATAATCATGCCATTTAGTATGTTATTGTTGCTGTACTTCAGGGACAAATCCCAGAATTATCTTAAACTTCATTGAATTGAATTTTCAATTCAATTATGGTGCAAGTTTTATCATCACACACGAAATACTAATTATACTAATTTTCTTTAATTGTGTTTTGCAGTCTTGTTCTAGAGGTCTTAAAACATTGCTTTGATCCCCTGGGCATCTTACCTTATTATATTTGTATGGTTTCCCCCACCAATTCTATTTTTTAATTATTATTAATACTGTTTAATATCTTCTAAATGGTAACCTAGCGGCTGAGTACCTTTTAGAAGCCTCCCTGGGCTCCTCATTACTGCCGGAGAGAAACTGTTTATAGAAGAGTAACACTTACTGATATGTGCTTCCGTCTAGAAGGCGCCCAATGAAAAGCTAAGAACTGAAAAGCTAAGAACTGCAAATGCAAAAGAAATTCCTGAGGTTTAAGAAAAGTTTCTTCCATATTCTTTTTAATCAATAATTTCAGTTGTATTCACGCACATTCTTGAAGGGCAATTCAGCAAACAGCTCGTTGAATAAAGTACACCAGTGCGGAAAGTTCAGCGTCCCTTCCTTAGAGGGTTATGAAAATGGCTCTGCGCTAACCTTGATTTGTCAGGACTTGCAATGCTCCTAAAATACAGATAAGGTCAGACGATAAATAGAGTTCTGACCATAATCTGTCTCACCGAGAGTTCCACTGAGGCTGCAAACTATGCTGGCGTTATTCCCACCAGTGCCTGAGTCCAGTCGAAGGGAATTTTCTCAGCCGCAGCAGAATCCTCACGCAGGCTCCCTAAGTGGAGACACTTGTAAGTCGACCACCTAAGAAAATTGTAAATCAAAGCTAAGTGATCCCTGAGCTCTTTCCCCCTAGTTACGGTGCACACAGACGGTCTGAGCAACAGGCTTGGGCCCTCGCCTCATCTGAAGTCGGCATTTATTTTAACTCAGGTCTTGTTTTTTTTAAAAAGGAAAATCAGAGTCCCTGAAAGATCTTCCTGCTAAGATTTCAATCTCTATTTCCTCCAAAATGGATATCAAAGGCAAAAACCTCAGGATCCCGTGACAGTCCAGTTGGGATTTCTAATTTTGACAAGGACACCTTAACTGGCGGTGTAAGGCCTGACGAACGGCTCGGGAACCGAAGATCAAATTGAAGAATCGATTATTGGGACAACAACAGCAGCAACAACAAGGCCCTGAACAAAAGCACATTCACGGTAATAAGATCTCCCAGCCTCTAAGCGAACAGGGCAGCTGGCGAAGGCCCCCAAAGACGGGAAAGTGAGGGAGGGCTTCAGGTGACAGGGAGCGGCGGCCGCCGGGTCGGAGGAGCCCACAGCGCTCCCGTGGCCCAGCGCCGAGCCAGTCCGCCGAGCTGGGGCGGCGGCCCCTCGTTCCTGCCCCTTCTCAAGGGCCCTTTGTATCTCTGCAGCCGGCCCACAGAATAGGTTGGTTTCCTACGCATTACCTTCTTGCATTTTTTTTTTTTAATTGATTTGAGAGGAATGGGGAGGGAAAGAGAGAAAGATGGACGTGAGAGAGAAACATCAGTCAGCTGCCTCCTGCACGCCCCGAGGTGGATCCCACGCTCGGGCCTGCGCCCGGACCCAAATCCAACCGGCAAGCTCGCGGTGCAACCAACTGGGCCACGGCAGCCGGGGCCTTGCATCTTTTTTAATAGAAGTATTTTGCGGGGGGGGGAGGCTTCATTTAGATAAAAATAAATCACTCCTCTGCTTGGTTTCTGACACAAAAAAGACTGGGGGGGGGAAAGGGTGTGAAAATTATGGCATAAAATAAAATATATCTTTACGGCTCTATATTTTGGTTAGATATTTTAGCTATAGGGCTACATATTACCACATATATATATAAATAATAATGTTACATTTATGATACTGAGCTATCGCTCTACACATTTTGGCCAAAAAACCGTGGTTGCTGCATATGCTTTTAGGACAAGGGAAAAAATCATGGACAGAATCTTTAAATTTGATAGAATACAAATTTAAACTGAAAATAATTAGAAGTTTTCTCTAATCGTTTTTATAGAATTTAGAAAAATTCAGGGGCAATATTTATGCTTTGTTGAAACTCTACATAAAGTTATACAAAGTAAGAGTGATGGGGACCTTAGAGTCCATGGAGACGTTTTGAAGGCTTTGAGAGACAGAGGAAAGACTAAAATCATGTCTCCTGAGTGTCACATCATCATGATTTCAGGGGAAAAGTCTAAGGTAGGTCAGAGGTGAAAGCAAATACTATAGATATAGAAACAAAATATGCATATTTGTATAGGTATCTCTTCCCACAGGTGTACACGATTGAAAAGGTCGCACGTAATAGCCATGGAATAGGAGAAATTGAATGTGATTAATGGTTATCAATAGATAACACTAAGCTGACACCGTGGAAATCTTCCCCCAAGTGTCATTAAAGCCACTGTGCACGTGGGAGTGTGTGTGTGAGTGTGTGTGTGTGAGTGTGTGTGTGTTTAGGGGATTTTATATTGTTTTGTTTTAATCACTGGGTCCATCAGTTGATAATTGTCTACGTACAAAAAAGCTCAACTGCCACACGATTACTGATTTTTTTCTTGAAGAGAAGTGGCAAAAAAATATGATAATATAAACTTCAATAGTGAGACATATTTTTAACATTAATTATGATGTTTTCACCTTCCTTATTTAGAGGTGACTTCCTAGCAAACCAGTTATCACGGTGCTTTTGGGAGACAAAGAACATGGACTTGGTCACAGAAGATACTTCTCCAGGCAGTGGCTGCTACCAGTCGTGAAATTTCTTTCCGCTGTCAGAACATATTCATGTGCACCAACATCGTAAACTTCTAAGAAAGGAAACAACTTTGGACAGTTCTGCTGACATGTCTCATCTTATTTAACCAAATATATCCAAATAACCAAGCCACTACCTAATTTTTATGTATTTCATAGATGTGACAACTCTTTTATAAAGTATAGAAATGACTAAACTTATTAATATTATTCTGAAAAAAAAGACTGATGATATAAGGTTACACTATTTTGATCAATGGGCAATGATGTTTAAAAAGAATATCTCCCTTATTGAATTCCCTAAAAATTTAACATGTGACATAACTTCATTTATCCTAAGATGTATTTCCAGAGCATTAAACCCAAATTATATTGCATATTTAACCCAATTTTATATTCTGTACTTATATTTCTTTAGGACAATCTGTCTTTCTGAAAATAAAAAGTAAAATAACTGAGATATAATTGTAAATTTTTTTTCTTCTCATGCATTAGAAAATTTCAATAAAATTTTTCTGGTTTTTATTTATATATCTACCTTGGTAATTATTTAGCGATAAAATATGCCCTTTTCTGTATGTAATGCATTTTTTTCTAAATGTAAATTATAAAACTACATCATACATTATTTACTTAACCCATTTTGATCAGTAAGTCACAGTCTTTAGAACAATGCTATCGTCCTTGTCGATGCCCTGTCCATACACACGTGAAATAATTCTAATATTCCCCTGGACTTTTTTCCAGGTCATAAACTAATTCAAGTTGTATTGCATGTTAGATTTAATGTCATTTTCTATACTTATATTTTAGGAGCAATTATGAATTATATATGAAGAGTCCTTTAGAACCAATGAATCGGGCCTTTCCATAATGTACTAATCAAAATGTAAAGGACGAAATTATAGCCCAGATTCCGAGTCTTGAGAGGATTCCCATATTGCTTTGAATATCTGACTTTCTGCAAGTTTCATGATGATTCAAAACTAGGAAAACAAACAAACAATGAATTTGATGGCATTCTCGAAAGTTTTAAAGAGCAAAATACGCAATAGCTATTTTAAATGATCTTTTCATTCTTCATCATTCTAAGGTTTTAAGAAAGCAGTGTTTCAGAGCAGTTCTCTTTCACACTCTTTATCTTTCCAGGATCAGACGGCTGAACATAGAGTAAGAAGATGTTTTTAAAATGTATAAGCATTTTAGAATAAATAATCTTGGGGGCAAAATAAGAATAGACAAACACCAGCAAGCTGGAAAACAGGCTTTAAAAGTTAACAGGAAAGTCTGGTTCACGATGAGCATTTTTACCATTCTTTTCCCCCAAATCCTACCGAGGTAAGGATACAGCATGTGTCTACCACTGGGCCAAGTAGTTTACAGTTTTCTAAAAGTGAAGAGAACTGGAGTTGACTTATATATAAATAAATAAAAAGGGACCCTCCCCACAGGGGAAACTAAGGTACTTGGGACTCACTCTTTCTCGGGTAGAGACCCTACGCATGGACTCCGCATGCCACTGAGGCCAGGCTCGGGGCAGAGAGAAGAAACCAGGGGTTTCCTGCCGAATTCCAAGGGACAATGGGTAGGCCAGTCCCTACCCAGCTCCCCCCCCTTCCCCTGACGGCAGAGCCATTGGCAACAAGCTCCTAAGCTAATGTTCTTCAACAACAACAGAAAACCCCACCGGTTTCTCTAAGGAGAGCGCGGCACATGTGCTGGAGACTTTGAAAAATCCTTCTGATTTTGACTTTTGATGTGAAGAAGGGAAATCTACCTGCTCGCTTCTTGCGATTTACTCTAATATGAAGCCGTTTCTACACACATAATAGAATTCGCTGTCAGTGCTCCCATTCCAGGCTGGGGACAGGCCATGGATTTACAAAAGTGGAGCAGAGGCAACGCGACCTAAATAGTAAACTTTAGGGAGTATGACTTGTGGGAAGGGGGGGAAGGAGGGCAGATCATGTGAATTTTCATTGACCATAAATATGTCATTTGTATAATCACAATAACTCATGTTAGTAGAAGTACAGAACATAATTATGGTATAAAAACAAGATAAAACGGCTCTTTGTATATATTTTGTAATACGAAACACTGGCTCTGTGACACCATCTTCTGCTCAAAAGCAGCTTTTCTCACCTTGCAGACCTCATGCATGAACCGCGGTTTATAAGTAAGCCGATTTTACTGCCCGATAATGGCTATAATACAGAAAATGCTGACATATGTGTATTTAGAGCAAATATTTACAGTATTTTAAAGCAAATGCACAATTTTCACATGCAGGATGTGCATAATTATGTGGTAATGATCTACAGAAAGAACATTTCCTGGCAAATAAGGTCCGATAAAAATAACAGCGCTAAAGTCCTGTTACTTTTGCCAACAGGCTATTTTTAGTATCCCAGGAAATGTCTCCTCATCAGTCGTGGCTGGGATTAGCAATGCTGGCCTAATGTTAATGAGCGCTCTTCCGTGTGCAGTACAGTTCTGCCGCGCTCAAGCTCCCCGAAACAAAGGCCCTTCAGAAACAGGCTGTCCCTCCCCAGCGGGGCTCAGCCTCAGCAGGAGCCACAGTCCTGTGTTCGTCCTGGAGCAGCTCCACTGGCCTCCACCAACCAGATGCCAGCAGACCCGCCGTGTTGTGACAACCAGAAATGTCTCCAGATGTCCCCTGGGCATAAGTCACCCAGTGAAGAACCACGTCTCCAGAGCCTTAAAGATATCCTTTGTCTCTAGTACGAAGGGCTCCGTTCTGCCCACATCTGAGGTTCTTCTTGACTATAATTTAGACCAGCGATTTTCAACCTTTTTCATCTCGTGGCACAACATTAACTAATTACTAAAATTCTGCGGCACACCAAAAAACATACTGCTGATCCAACAAAAAATTAAACAGGTATAATTGTGATTCATTCACACTGGATGTCTATTGTTGTGCTGGCTGTTGTCATTTTTTTATTGGACAACCTAAGGGGAAAGAGGTCAGTGCCCCTGACTAAACAGTCAGGTGTTGCATGTTTTAAAATTCCTTGTGGCACACGGGTTGAAAATCACGATTTAGACACTTGACAAGGCCAGAGGCATTTTCAGTACGCAGGTAATCTCTTCCTAATTGAGGGGCTGTTGCAACCAGTTACTAATTTCCATATGGTTATGAAAGAAGACAGAGAAAGCATTCACTATCATGGTTTAGTTACCATTGTTTTTTACCTTAAAACAGTCTAAAAGGAAAGCAGGTACAGAAAAAAAAAAAACAATATGCTTTGCCCCTCCTCTCTTCCCAAGTTATGCATTGAGACCTGAGTGAACCTCAGTAATGACACCCAGCTATGCTGCTTCAAGGAACCTCAGAATTCAGTTCTCTGTATACAGTAATATTTTTTCTAGCTTTACGCAGAAAAAAAAATTGATGCTTCCTTCATCGACAAAATTAGGCATTTTTAAAGAAGGCCATATTTAAGAGAATCGTATTAGTAGCAGTAATCACGTACACACACATAACTGGATATGTATATATAAAACTAGTATCCAAAAAATGTTTATCACTTTACATATTTTCGCATATTAACTTATTTATTCCTCATAGTAAGGCTATAAGCACTATTATTTTCCCATTTTACAAATGAGAGAGCTGAAGCATAGGAGACTAACCAGCAATACTGAGATCCAAACCTGGGCACTGACTCTAGAACTGACGTGCCAGGAACCTTCCATTCAGCCTTGTGCCATGTTATGCTTTTTCTCAATAGAAAATAATGATTCCAAGCATCATGGAAAAATGCTTTATACGTGTTAATTAATCTGCACAACAACTGCACAAGATAGGTATTGTTATTTCCTAAGTGTTTGCAGATGAGAAAATAACTCCTTTGCTAGTCACACATTCAGTGAATAGTTGGAGCACATGACTTCTGAGGCTTCATGCAAAAGAAACTTTGCAAGCTTGAAATTAATTTAAAAAGTATTCTTTTATCCCTGTGAGTGATGACTGGCTGACAAATTTGTTTCTATTGTCGACTGAACCTGGATACGTGAGGAAGATTCATTTTGACAGGCAGAGTGGCAAGTTTGCAAATGTTAAGGCTAAAAACAGAAGCCATATATATTTTTTAATTAACGCAACTGACCAATATATAAGTAGAAGTTTTTCCCCTTTTATTTAACCATACATTAACGTAATTAAAATGTATTAGCCAAATTTCTGTTTTTAATGCTGTAGTATTTTAATTTTTATATAAATCCATATATGAAGGTTAACTAAAGAAACTTTTCAACAACTCCATTTCTGTTCTGCCTATTACTATTTCTTATTACTTTCTCATTACTACCAAATATAATTTTTCAAATAAGGGCAGGACATTAAAAATCATCCACTCTGGGTGTCAAAAGCATTAGATATGCCGCTGCTGAGAGAAAAAAGCTGACTTGTAATTGTTTTTGGAGACACTCTTTGAGTCAATTGGAAAAAAACCCTTCAAGCCAATAGTAAATATGTAAAAGATGTTTATCCTGTGAGAAGAGCATTTTCTGTCTCTGGATGAGTTCAGGACGAGACTGATTACTTCAGCGAGTTAGTGGAGAGGGGATTCCTACACAGACAAAGAATTTGGACTAAATGTTCTTCCAACTCTGTTTCAACTCCCAGGGCAGAGAATCTCTTTTTCTGGGACTTTCTCAAGTAAGAGAAAATATAATTGTGTGTCTCATGTGAAAGGGGAAAGCTTCTCGTTGGGTAAATCTTGCTCTTCTTACTCATTTCATTGATATAAAAACACCCAGGTGTATTTCTCAGGACTATACCGAGCCCTATGTTCACACAAGGGTATCTAGAAAAGTTACATCACAATTGCATTAAACCCAAAGTACTGGGGAGAAAAGCAAATTGTGGTTGATTGTTTGGACCAAATGTCAGTAATTCCTATAACAGAGCTTTTCCTTTGGCTGTAATCTCCCTAACCCATGATGTTGTGTCACCGACATGTTAGTCGATTTATCATTAGCCATTCTTTATTTTTTAAAATAATTGGATCTTATAAAATCCTTCAAAATACACCAGTCATCTTCTTAGTTTTGCAAAAGCATGCTTATTGTGGAAGTGTAGTACACATTTCCTCCTCAGCAACAGAAAAAAGAGAAAACATGCAGTCTTCATAGTAAAAAAAACCCCCACCACATGTCTTTGTGCGTGTATATCTATCAATTTTCTTCATTTTTGCTTTTTCTCATTTCCCTGTGTCAACTATATATTATTGATTTATATTTTCTTACATACATTCCTCCTTTATCCTATGCTGTCCCACTAACATGTTATTCTCATTACTCTATTTGGGATATAGCTTCATACACAATTCACAATGTACCTGCCCTAAGTATTGAGGTTTTCTTAAATTCTATTTTTTAACAGTAAACACATTGTTGATAATAATATGTATGTGTGTAAATTTGTGTGTGTGTGTATGTAGACATATGTGAATAAATATATATTTAAACTGATTCTAATTTTCACCAAAATGGTAGGATTTTCAGGAGGGCAAATAATTCTCAATTCTTATTTTTGTACATTAGCAATAAATTTCACATAAAAGGAGAACCCTCTGTAAACTTTGTAGGTCAATCTGTGTTCTAGGGTGAGTGTTACTTGTTTTATTATGTGTGATATGATCAGAGGCAAAATAATTTGTGGCACCTCAGTCATGTGCAATAACTATTTCACATCAAAAGGCAAACAACCAATCTGACTTTTACTATTACACGGTTCATAGGAAACGTGGTTACTAGACCTGAAACAGCAGGCAAGCATGAAATGCAATATTGTTTAACACTGTACGTAAAAATTATTTGAGAGCAGGAAAAAAGAAGAAAAAAAATCTTAAAAGGAAAGGAGGTGGAAAGTTGGTAGAAAGAGAAGCCCTGGAGAAATAAAGTTGCTGTGAAATGACAATGCTGCGGCCCTAGGGCCCGCTGGTGATGGCCTGAGATGAGGTGCATGGGCCTGAGCAGACGGTAATTAATAAGCTAAAGACGGCAGTTCTGCTGGTCGCCCCATTTTCTTCCAAACAGAGTGGGGAAGGTTTGATGTGAGAGAATCTCTGTTATTAGGAGGGAGTCTTGAAAATCTACAAACACTGTGTTTTGATCAGGTTTCTCCAAGTGCCAAAAATATCTTCTGACTTGAAAGTTGGAGGGACTTCAAATTGTAGAGCATCATTGAGAAGGGGGGGATTTAATGTCACCTCAGCCCCAAGACAGAGAATTAGAATCAAGGGCTTGTGTACTGAAGAGAGCCTCTGAAATGAAAACAAATCACCCAAAAAGCAAAAAAAAAAAATAAGAGAAAGAAAGTGGACAAAGCTGTTCTTTCCTGTCCCATGGTTGTAAAGTGCATGAACATAACTAAAATTTTAAAAAATTTTTCCTTGGAATGTTGAGTGAAAAGGTAGAGGGACACCTTTGTGAAGTGAAAATAAATGTGTTCACGTAGTTTGTTGCACGAGTTGTTTTGTTTTGTTTTTTAAATGGCAACTCAACAGTTACAAATGAAGTTAAGCATTATTTCCCAGGCAAAAGCTACCGATTCTGAAGTAAATAATTTTCGATGACTACAATCATTTCCTGACTGATAAAGAGGGTAGAGGAGTATGTATGAGTATGAAGTTACTTCCAAAACCATAGTTTCTTCAATAAATAGAGTGTGGACATTTGCTTGTATAAGAGCTAAGCTTAAAACAGCATTGTTTTCTATTAAACTGCATAATTTAGTTAATTCGTTGAGTATTTGTTGCACAGTTATGTTTGATTGTTAGAGCTTAGAGTTTAATATTTGTAATAAAAATCATCACAGTCAAAAGCTCAAATGTTAACTGTCATTAGGAAATAAAAATTAATTTATGTGGGATTACAAAGAAGGGAAACAGTAGGTGGGTAACAAATTTTTTTAAAGGTTAGGAAGGGTGGTGCTTTCGGGCAACGAGTTGAAGGTCAGCTATAGTAGACACAATGTTGTTCTGAGTGGGGTGGGGTGGCTGGAGGACCAGGAGGAAAGGGAGGTCAGTACTGGGTCTAGTTAGACAGGAGAATGTGCATCTTGGGAAAACATAGTGTGCAAGAAATAAATATAATGGGATAGGATGTGTGCCAGGCTGAATGTTGGATTAATCTTTTAAGCAATAGAAACCCCACGGGGAGCTTGAGCAGAGGGACCAGGTGAAGTGCTAATACTCTGAGGAGATTACTTTTTGGCCCAACTTTTTCTGACTGGGTTGGGCTTTCAACTCACCTAGAATTGTATGCATTTGTGTGTAGTTATTTGTATGTGTACAGAGGTTTGAGGTTGATAGCTAAAAGTTTTCTAAGCTAGAGTCTCCCACTAGGGACTTCAGATAGAAATCTCTGACTTAGAGTCTCATCTTCTGAAATTCTTTCCTGCAAAGATAGTCATTTTTGACACTTGTGGTGCCCAGCTCATTCATCAAGGTACTTTTAGCCATTTAGGATATACAATGGACTTTGCTTCATTTTTATTATTTTTATTGCTATTATTACCAATATTATCATTAATATAATTATTAGTTCATTACTTACTCTATCATCTACTTTGCTATCAGATTAGAATATCTTTAATTTAAGTTTCTGTTGTGTCTATATATGCATATATTATCTTTTTACATTTTACTTCATTTCAGATTGAAATAGCATTAGAGATTATTTTTGCCCAAAATCATGGAAGATGGATGAAGAAATTTCTTCTAGTCTGTTCCATTAACGCCCTTTATTCTCGCTGGAATGATCAGTTGCAATAACCAAATAGTCTCTCTGTCCCTAAAAATAGCCCTCTAGGAATGATTTTCAGCTTCCCACATGAAAGAATTATTGCTTTGGTAATTCAGAATTTGGAAGCAAAATCCTCCTTTTTTCTAGTTTTCTCACTCAACAGAGCAGGAAGTTAATAGGGAGGCTGAGTAGTCACCAGGGAATGTTGACTAGCTAGACGAGCAACGCCCAGTAGAAACGAAATGTGAACTTCAGATGAAATTTGAAATTTCTAGTAGCCACATTTAAAAAAAGAAATAGGTGTAATTAATTTTAATAATATATTTTGTTTAACCCAATATACCTAACATCTTTTCATTCACTATGAGTCGATCAAAATGATTAATGAAGTAGCCCACAGTCTTTAGCTCATACGTCTCTGTAGCCAGGTCTGTATGATAGGCTTACTGCCTGTCCTGTTTCAGATCATTGCTGGAAGGCCACCTGTACTCATGACCACTGCATTGGACAGTGGGGATCTACCTAGATCATTGTCCCCATTCCTGGCAGATTAAAATCCCAGGAAATGGTTGAGGTATCAGTGAGTTTTCAGTCTTATAAAATGAGAAAGTTACTGACTTAGTAATCCTAACTTGAAGTCTACATAATGGAAAAGTTACCCTGAAGGAAAACTAGGTGCTGTAATTCCATACATTCAATTCTAATAAAAATCCAGCCAATGGTGACCCTTTTGAAAAAGACATAAGCTATCAAATCCCCCTTCTATTCTGGTTTCTTTGTAGAAAAATGATGACACTACTTATTCACCTTCAGTCAAGGGGAGCTGTCTGGTGTTTTGGCTTTACAGCTTTTGCCAAAGTGATGCTCACTGATCCAGGGAGAGCCTATAGGGGGAGAGTTGAGAAATTCAGATCCTAGACCCATTTCCACCTTTTCTCAATTGGATCTCACACAGATTTGGGTTTATCTAACCCTTTTTTCATCTCACACTCCATGTATATATCATTTTCATTTATTTACTTAGCTCATTTGTTATTTTAAATAATGTAATGACCCATAAAACCTCCTCCACCCATAAAATCTAGAGTCTTGACAATAACCTACTCGTAACCATATGGTTCCACCTCTCATCTTCCCAAAGGAAGCCCTGTATCATCCCTCAAGTTAACCCTAATTTTGAATCCCATGTTCACAATTTCCTCACTTTTCAATTTTGTATAGTTTTACTGAACTCATAAAAATTTCTGAAGACATATTTTTTTAAAGTTGTTTCAAGTATACAATACAGTTTGGGAATATAATAGCATGGGAATGAGTTTTATTCTTTTATTGCCAATATTTGTTTATGCCACATAGCATTACTGTTCATTAGTTTCACATGCTCTGTATTTCACTGTGTAGCTCTTCGCAGTTGCGTTTACCCACTCCCCAAGGATGTGCGCCTCCCTGGTTTCCAGCTCTGTGCTATCCTGAACAGCGCTGCTACATCCTGTGTCTCCCCCGCTGTGCACACACACCTCACTCCTTTTCATTCAAAACAAAAGTCAAATGAAGACAAAGCAGTATATTTGGTAAAATGTGTATGACTGACACATAGTCCATTGTTTATTGTACTACTTAAAGGGGAAAAACTGACCTTATGAAATCAACTTGGAACAAATTTTACATGCAGGTTTTGTGAAGACTGACTAATTTTCCACTTTCTTACATAAAAAATGTTATGTATAGACGGGCTCACTGTAGTTCTCTCTGAAATATTCTTTTTAATGGAAAGTCACCAGTACTGGTATAATTCTGAAGAAAATAATTATATGTGTGGATACATAATGAAAACATCTAGTGAGTTCAATGATACACATAAACAGAAGGGAGCATAGCTTCTGCTCATTTAATGATGACTTAAGGGAGGACATGTAATGTGAAGCGGTCAAGCTGACTTAGAGAAGTTGAACATTTTAAAAAGAAAAAAATGGCTGTGGCAAAATCAGGAACTGGAAAATATAAAATTCAAGATGGAAGCTGGGCTTACATCACTTTTGTAATACAGAATTTGTGTCACGGATTATTGTATGATAAGAATAAAAAAGTGGGTAATAGTTGAAATAATATTGTGTGGTTTCTTATTGTATGATAAGAATAAAAAAGTGGGTAATAGTTGAAATAATATTGTGTGGTTTTTGCATCATTGCAAAAACCCTGACATGTACCCAGCATAGCAATAGTGTCACCTCATTTTAAGAACTAATTTAAGAGGCTTTCCTTTATTCTTCTAGTCCAGAAGGTTCAGATAAATTACACAATAAAAATATTACTCAGTAATTAAGGTGAAGGAACTTCTGGCCTCTTCTCCATGGAGAGTCTGCCCAGCCTTCTCCAAAGCTGTGGAATTTGTCATTCAGAATCAGTTGTGTTAATAAATATACTAATGGAGTGTAATGGATTGTGGATTCAAATTAGTAGATCCCAGTTTTGGGTAGTATGCTTACTTATATTCATTAATGGGGAACATCTCAGAGAAAAGAAGAGGTCTAGAGTTTCATAAGGTTGTGCAAACAAGGAATCATCAGCTTATTTTAAGGGATCTTGGAAATTATGTTCAAGCTGACATACTACAAAGCATAATAATTCTTTAAAGAAAGTTTGTCAGAATACTGATTCAATCTTATTAAGCATAAATTTACATTTTTAATAATATTAATCATTTAATTGGATTAACACTAGTTTACTCAATCAGCAAACCTGCACAAGTTCAGGAAGAACATACCCATGTTGAATAAAAATGTTCCCTTGCGTTATGTTTAATATTTAACACTATTAAGTCAAAGCAAACATAGCTGTTCTTATTAAACCAAAAATAGTAAACTGATTTTGTTTGCCAAAGATATACCTAAATTGTGTGAATGTGAATTCTTAAAATCTTTCCAAGTTAAGTTTCAAAAGAACACATATTTTTACCACATTGAAAATATCGGGTTTCTTATTTTTTGGATTTCTTTAGGAATATTCAATTTATATAAGCACTTCTTAATCTCTAAACTAATCAGAATAGAGCTCACTTAAGAGATTTTATAATCTACCTTGGCAATACCATCGGAGGCAGGGCCATATTATACACACTCGTACAGCCAAAGGTAAAGGCCTTTCCAGATTATAGACATACAAACATTCAGACGGACAGCGAAGGTGATAGTTTGTAGCTTTGATTGTGAAATTTCGGCCTGGATCAAATATAGAAACAAAAATACAAAACTTTCCTGTCCAGGTATCCACTTCTCTGTCCAGTAGACATATAATTCTCAATTGATTCGAGCAAAACTAGACAAGGAGACAAACAGAAAACTAACAAGCCAAACAAAGGCTGCCTGTCCCATTAATCTATTTACAGAGAGGCAGCAATGATCCAATGGGGAAACAAATGAAACTGGCACCTGAAGTCAAGTGAGTGCTAAAAAACAATCAAAACCGCATCCTTGCCGTGCTGCCCAGGGACAGGCCTGGCGCACAGGACCAGCAGCAGCCCTTGCCACCGCCTGGGTCCCCAGATTGCTCCTGAGGAGCGGACGGAGCACCTGGGCGGAGCGAAGGGCGGCAGGGAGGTGAGGCCCACAGGTACCGTTCCAATCCAATCTTTTACACCAAAACTAGAAAAGGATATGCACTGGATATATAAAGAGATTCTTTTATTCAGGGAAAATGCTCATTAGTGAGGATCATGTCAAGGAAAAGGAGGGGGGCCTCGGGTTTTATAGAAGCAGGTCAAGAATGGAGTCACCAGCTCATCCCATGAGAGGGATGAAGGTGGTCTTACCTGAGCCGCTGGTGAAAGCCTGGTTGTCCTGGGCAGTCAGCCTTTCTAGGGACACAAAGAGACGGGGGTTCTGTATCATTGTTGCGCTTCAGGAACACAGGGTTCAGATAAAGTTCAACATTGTCGATATCTCCTGATATCTGTGAGTGGATTCCTCTGAAAAAATTACTTTTTTTCTTGCAGAAGGATACATTGATGACTTAGAAAGCATAGACATTTAATAAAATAAAAAGAGTTTGGGATAGTTTTAACACACAGTTTTTTATTTTATTTTATTTGTTATTTTTTAAAAAATATATCGTTATTGATTTCAGAGAGAGGAAAGGAGATGGAGAGAGAGATATATAGAAATATCATTGATGAGAGTCATTGATTGGCTACAGCCCGTAACCTGGGCCTGTGCCCTGACTGGGAATCAAACCCCGATCGCTTGGATCCTAGGTCAACGTTCAACTGCTGAGCCACACCCGGCCGGGCAACACACAGTTTTTTAGATGTGTTTATTTCGTTTTTGATAATTCCACTTTTAATTGCCAATTTTTACTTTTCAAAAATAAAGCTTATATTACAATTTTCTTACTCTATTGATACTTATTGTACTAGATAAGTAACTACAAAAGTAAAATAAGAAAAGAAAGTCATGTTTCTATCATTCAGTAGTAATGCATAGTAACATTTTCCCTAAAATTTATAGAATTGTTCCTCTAATATTAACCTGTATGTTACCATTATTATTTTTCTACCAAAGAGTTATAAATACCACTGGGAAAAAATATTTAAAATATTTTGCGTCACTTCCAAAAATCGGAGTTTGGAAAGTGGAATTACTCTTCCAAAGAGAATGAACCCTAAAATTAAATATATTTTACTGTCCGTTGTATAGATTAGAAAGATACTATGATAACATTTTTATTTGAATAAGAAAATAAAACTTACCTACAATTCTAGGATTCTGTCACTGGCTGATAACCTCAGCAAGAACTTCCCTGAGCACTTCACTAAAATAGGTCTTTCCCTCTCTTCTCTACCAGGCTCCCTATTTATCTCCTTCTTGGCACCTGCCAAAATCACTGCTGATATTTGGGCATATTTTCTTCCAGGGTTATTGTTTTACTCAAGACACAATTTCTTCTCAAGGAAACTTTGATAATTTATATTTATTCTTAAAAACATTTTTTCCCTCAATCGGGTCATCAAATTAGCCAGCATATATGATTATATCTAATCTTAACATATCCTCTGAATAAGTATTTTCATCAAATTTGTGTGGTATTTGATTGTTTTTATTTTTTTCAAATAAAATTTTTAGCACTGTAAGATAGTTTTTTTAAAGTTTTGATCATTGCTTTGGATATAATTATGTTTTCTCTTCTGAAAAGCATTCACAATTTATTTTTTTTCTATTTTGCATATTCCAAATCTATCATTTTATATCTTATCTTGTAAAGTTAACTCTGGTTTTTACAACCTTCGATTATTTTTATTTTTTATTATTTCTTTTGCATAGTTTACTAAAAACCCTTCCTTAGTTCACCTTTCTTTCTTTTCAGTCATTCTGTGCAATAAACACTTTGGAATGTCCCTTGCCCAATCCCAGTCCCACCTTTTAAATTTTTTTTTTATTTTTAATTTTCATTTCAGAGAGGGGAATGGAGAGTGAGAGAGAGAGAGAAATATCAATGACAGAGTAACATCATTGATCAGCTGCCTCCTGCACACACACACACACACACACACACACACACACACACACACACACATGCTTTGCCCCACTGGGGACAGAGCCCACATGTGCCCTGACCCGGAATCCAACAGTGACTCCCTGGTTCATAGGTTGACTCTCAACCACTGGGCCACTATGGCTGGGCCCAGCCTCATTTTTAAAAAGAAGTTTGTATGATTCAAAATACTTCGAAGATTTCAATATTTTCCTTGGTTGCCTGAAACAGATTATTTTCAGAGTCTGTTTCTTTGATTACGCAAAATGATAGCCCCTGTTCATTGGCCTTCGATATTTCTTCATACATTTTATTCTTATTTTTCTGTTACTCAAATATGAACAAAGATATCATTTAGATTCAGTGTTTATTTATTAAGAAATATGTTTTCGAATTCTTTCCCATCCCTCACTTATTCGCTGGGTTTAAGTCAAATCTTCTTCCTGGATAGATAGTTGGGCAAAAATGACCTCTAATCAGATTTCCAATGCCAGAATCTATCAGAGCTGTAAAAATCAGGCATCTTGTTTATTCTCTAGTTCCCAGGTGCCTGGAAGACAGAGTAGATCAAGTTCGGGGAATATATAAACCGCATATACCCTGTTATGCCTGGCATCTTCCAGCACCTGGGCCTGCTTTCTATTGAGAACACTGCCTGCCATTCCTCAGATGTCCCGATGCCCCATTCCTCCCAAGCTTATCCTGGAAATGGCAGTCTGTCTGTGTATAACAAAGAGGTGCTTTTAGGATTTGGACAGTGTTATTAAGAACACCCATGAAATCACTGGGCAGTTGGATAATTTTTAGTTTAATGTAGATCTTGCATTTCTAAATCAGAGAGGAGCCAGTTGAAAAAAGATCCAGGTTCTCCCCACACATTTTTCTACAGCCTTGGATTCCTTCTTTTGCTATAGCATAATGCAGCTAATCAATTGAAATTAATTGAAATAATTTTTATTCATTTTTATCAGCCTTACTGATAGTCTACATTTTTTCTAGATTATGAAAACTCATTGACTGTTGACCCCATTTTTTTGGGTGCGTGTGTGTGTGTGTGTGTGTGTGTGTGTGTGCATGCATGCCTTCCTATTTTAATTCTGTCTTGGCTGTTATTTTGCTAGGAATTTCAAAAAGAGAGCCAGTGAATGCTGGCCATATGCCATTTCAAACTTGAATTTCCAGGCACTAGGCTTTAAAGCTTAAAGTATCTATTGCCAAATTGTTTTCCCAAATTTTCCCCCAACCATATAACCCAACACGTGATGTGTTAAAAGGACTGATATTGCCAATGTTCATTTTTGCTAATTTTATCTGTGAAAACGGTAGTTAATTTAAAAATTTTTTTTCATACGTGCTTGTGAGTGGACTAATAGGATTAGACATTGGAACAATATTAACATGATTAATATTTGAGTTTATAATGTGTAAAGGATAGTAACTGATGGTGTAAAAGGACACCGTTTTTGAGAATTTCTTAGGCAGGATACGCTCAGACACCTAGGCTCAAAGTTGTCTATAATGTGTTATATGAATCCCATAAAAAAGGTTCAAAAAGGGATTAGAGAAGGTAAAAAAAAATGCTTCCGTCTGGGCTGTTAGGGAAGACTTCCTAAAAGACAATGTGAGAACTCGGCCCTGGGAGAGGGAGAGGACAGTGAAAGGGGTTGTGAGGGGCATCCCCGGGGTGGGGAGATTTGTGTGAGCAACTTTCCAGAACTGAGATAGTGCAAGACAGCCTCCTGTCTTTGGGATATTGGGTTGTGTAAGGGAGATATGGAAAGATGTTCAGATGTTCAGAAAGTGTGAACAGACAGGCTTGGGGGACCAGATCACTTGTATTGGGGAAATGGAGAAAAATCTGGAAATATACGGCATAGATTTTGTAAGATATTTAAGGAAAATTTGTACTTTTTTGTAGACACTATGTCACGTAAATTGTTCAACTAAGCTATTTAGCCAAAACTTAAAAAATATAATTCTAAAAGAAGCATAAAGGGTTAGTTATTTGGGACCGAGTAAAAGTAAAGAGGCCATTTGAGGACATTCCATGACCAAAGCATAATATTTTTTTAAAAGCACCTAAATAGCAGCAAGATATGGAACATGACTGGATGTGGAAAAAAACTTAAGAAGGGGCTACTGGTTATAATTCTAAGTCTTCAACCCTAGACATCTGGAAGTGCGGTGGTGCCATTCACAAAATAAATTTAAGAAAAGGATAGTTACATGAAATGTGTGCGGTTTTTTGCATTTTATGAATAATCAATTTCTCTGTTATTGCAATTAGAAAGAAATTAATTGAGCTAAATTAAGAAATTTTAAATGTAACTATCCAATTTCTGATGCATAAATGCAAACATTTTTTTAAATGTTTCCTTTACCTACATTTTGAAAGAAACATATAGTGACGATGGTGTAACATTTAAAGTTGTAATTTGTTAATCATCATCATATATACTTTAGATGTCTTAAAATTCTATTAGTCATTTATACCTCAATAAAGCTTAAAAATGAAAAAAAAAATTGTAATTTTTTAACCAACTGAATTGTGGGCATAAATATTAGTTCTTTACTCTATGAAACAGATATATTTTAAAAATTCTGTCCTGTTGGCATTCAAACTTGTGTAAAGTAAAGTGGAATTTTGTTCAAGATAGAATAATTTCTTCTTCTCAGGTCCCAGAAAATACTGTGAGCTATGCTCTGTGCTAATTATTTCAGTGAGAAAACTAAAAATAAACAGGCCACTCTTTTAACACTATGTTTTATTATAGTAAATAGAATTATCTGCAACATTTCCCAGTTTCTTTTTTCTTCTTTGACTTTTCCATCTGTTATTTTTTATGGTTCACACCTGCTGAGTCTGTGAAGACTCGAAAAATCAACTTTTTTTTCAAAGATGTATATTTATACATTGCCTTGTTCTGAAACTAATAAAAATTGAAAATGTTACTTAAGATTCTGTGTGGTCTCTAATTTGTGGAAAATAGAATCTAATTCCAATAAAATAAATTACTAGTCTTAACCGGAATAAAATAAACATTTTGGTACTATCAAGAATATGTGTATATAAGTTGATGCAGTATAATTTTTTGTTATGGGCAACATGGGCAAAATATAGATTCACCATTATAAATTACATTTGTTTGTTTAAAAATAAGAAGATTGTGTTAGACTTTATCTACTGTTTAACTATAGATAATCAATTGGGGGGGATAGGACATTTATAAAACTTGCAACGATAAAGATAAATTAAGAAAGAAAAAATATATATGTACATAAATATTACCTCTGGACAATGGTGAACAGGTTTACTATTAATTGAAGAGTTCCTTTAATATATTAAGGGTGTATGTCAAACAAGCATTGTGGGAGTGTCACCATGTACTACAAACTAGAAAATATGAAAGTTAGTAAGAGCCACACCTGATTTTGGAATGTTGTGGAAAAGAGCAGAGAAGTGTTTAATCTGAATATTAATGAACTGTGAGTGTTTTAAAATGCCATAGGGTACAAGCTGAGAAATGTGGCAATAGGAACCTGTACCTTGGCATTTATATTAGAAGAGTCTTGAGTTGAGTAGATGTGGTAGAGTAATGTCATGTGGTCCTGGGACCACCTTCATTGCCAGCCCCTCCTCCAGGCACATCCGAAGAGTCCATTTCCCAGGTGCTCTGCACCTGGTGACTCCACGCGACCGACCTGGTAGTGACGGGAGCTGGCGTCTGGATGGGATGAGTGCCCTTTAGGAAGAGGCCAGGGGGCTTGCCTGCTCCTCCCAGCCAGCGGGGAGCCGGGAAGGGAGCCCCCACAAAGGCTTCCAGCCTCCAGGACTGGGAGGATAAATTTCTGTCGTGGACAAGCCGTCCATCCAGCCTGTGGCATTTTGTTACAGCAGCTCAGAGGACCTAAGATATCATGCAAGCAAAGTGGAGCAGCTGACTTTTAAATAGGTGTGTGGTGTGTGCGTGTGGGGAGGGTTTGCTGTCCAATTGATTTCTTTCTTTCTTGTTCCCTTCTCCTCATTTTCCAGTCCCCCCACCCCCATTTTCAAAGGAATTAAACAGTGATTTTCAGTGCAAAGTGGACCGGAGTAAAAACCACCGGTGATGGTAGAAAACGTGTGTTTTAAAGATACCTCTGAGGCAGCATTATCACGACCTTGTGACTGATGAGAAATGCAGGAGGAAAAAGGCAAAAGCCAAACATTCATACGCTTTTTCTAGTTTAGGACAGCCAACAGCAGGAACTGAAATATGAAGTTGAAAACCTAGGTTTATTTTGTTGTTGTTTTTTTGTATGAGTCTGTTTAGTTTTGGCCCGGGACAGGGCTAGTAGAGATGAGAATATCTGATTTGTGATAACCGTAGCACATTTGGAAAGAGCGGCCAGATGGAAATAAAGCTCAGGAGAGAATTTGACACCAAACTATGAGGTTATCCATAAAGAGTGTATAGAGAAGGCCTCGAACCTTTTGGAGTTTCCTAAACCTTTTGGTACACTCATCAAATTCATGGATCCTCTCCCATGAAAAATGAGCGCCATAATCAGAGCGTTCAAAGCCTCCCTAAAATTGTTTAACATGGGACTCAAGTTTAAAACAAACAAACAAAACCCCCCTGGAAACCTGGAGAAAATAATAGGAAAACACAGATACACAGCTTCTCCGAAGCCAGGGAAATAGAAGAAATATATAGGATTTGGTGGCACATGCTACAGAAAGGCCACGTAGGAAGATGGTTACAAACAATAGTTAATATCTTAGGAAGAGCCTTTTATTCTTCCTTTTTTTCCTTCTCAGTTTACCATACTGCTTCCCACATAATATTCTACAAGCCATTCGATTGTTGGCATGGAGGCTACAGTGTGCTGGGTGGTGACAAGGAGTTGAGAACCTATAAAAACAGACCATCACTTCAGGAGTATCTTTGGTGATAGAAAAAAAGACAAATAGGTTCGGGCATATAATTCAGTGGAAGCGTAGTGACTAATACGCTGAGAGGCAAGGTATCAATGGAGCGAGGTCCTGGAGGACCACAGAGAGGATGTGCGAGAGATCACAAGTGGAGGGTAAGCTGCAGAAAGGTTAAAGCTAGATGCTGGCCCAGGGGACAGGAAAATGTATGGGAGAGAGGAAAAGTCCCGGGAACCACATCTGATGGCCTCAATTTCCTCTGTAAAGAGGGGGCTCATCATTCTGGGTTTGTATACAGAAGATCAAAGCCAATAAAAATTCCTAGTCAGCATTTCACTCCCAATATAAACGTATTTGCTTTTAGCATCATGATATGTCAATTGTAAGAAGAGATGTAAACACCATCTGTGCTTCCAAATCTTCAGTTCCTTCAATGTTACAAAAGATAGATTCCAGATTTATTCTGGCGCTATAGATCGGAAAGGAACTTTGTAGCTTCCCTTGTCTTAGTTAGTCCACGCTGCTGCTATAATGAACTGCCGTTGACTGGGTGGCTTGTAAACAATAGAAATTTCTTTCTCACAGTTCTGGTGGCTGGAAGTCCACAATGAGGATGCCAGCATGGTCTGGATCTGTTGAGATCCCTCTTCCAGTTCAGACAGCAGATTTCTTGCTGCGTCCTCACATGGCAGAGAGTGAGCGAGCTCTCTGACCTCTTCCTGAGAGGGCTCCACACCCATGACCTAATTACCTCCCACTCATGAGGGCTCCACACTCATGACCTAATTACCTCCCACTCATGAGGGCTCCACAATCATGACCTAATTGCCTCCCAAAGGACCCACTTCCAAATGCTATCAAATTGGGGATTAGATCTCATCATATGCACTTTGGAGATGCATAAACATTCAATCCATAACACCTTGTCACAGATAGTTGTTCTGGGAGAACACCAAAGATACTAATTAGTCATGTTAGGTCTATATGTGGTGTCAAAGATAAACAAAATCACACTAAAGAGATAAGGGCACGCTGCCATAGGGACAAGAGTCCAGTATGATCTGAACGCAACTTCAATTGATACAGAGGTGACTTGGAGTCTTAAAGGTAGAAAGAGGGGACAGGGAGTGGGGAGAGTGGGACTCAGTAGAGTCAGGGAAATGAAAAATTATAGAAAGTGGGAAGGGGGAGCTGGTCCATGTGAAACCTGCCCGGGGTTGTTTTGTTAACTGGTGCTTATCAAAGTCAGGCTCCTGCCCTTCCACAGACTGGGAGAGAGGGTCCGTATCTCCAGGTGTTGGCTGGAACAGACTACATTCTTTGGCAGCCTTGAGTTTTCTCAGGTGGGTTCTTTGAGGGGGCTGGGGTCATTCCAGGAATGTGGCCTTGAGTTGTTAGAAACTATGTTGGTGTTTTGTTCTAGTCTTTATAGGCCAAGGTTGAGGCCTAGATGAGAATGGGCTCAGAGGATGCTGGCTGGAGTCTGGTCAGGGAGAGAATTTGTCAATGACTGTTCCTGATTCTGTCAGTGGAAACAATCACTATCAATATCTATGTTTTTCTTTCCATACTAATAACAGGACATCCATACAGTGTAGCCAAACTATTTAGTGTTTTTGTTTCTTTGAAAAATTCTGTAGCATTTTTCTTCTCATTGTTATAGTCTTAGAATTAAATCCTCAATATCTGATTAGACTTCTTGCCAACACCTTGTCACAGAGAGTTGTTTTAAATATTTAAACAACTTTGACATTTTGTCTTAAATATTTTTGATAATATAACTCATCCTCTCTTGAAGCTCTTTATCATTTTAATAAGTTAAAAAGTATGGTAAACTTGCATGTGTAGCATAATAATTGAAATATGACCATGGATGGAAAATATATTTAAAAAAAAACACTACTCACAAGAGGTCAGAAGTGAGAGGAGGGAAAGTAGTGTCCATTGAATATCAAAAATGTGCTCAGTGCTGTGTGAGCTGCTTTATAAATTGCTTCCTTTGTTTCTAATAACACTACAACAAAGAAACTAACACTTAGATAATTAATTTGTCAAAAATTATGCAACTTATAAACAGCAAATGCTTAGCTTTAAATCTGCATTTTTCTAAAATCGAGTCTAATTTATTGGTCTGCCTCCCAAGTAATATTCTACAGCCTGCCTGCGTTTCCAGGTTCAACCCACTGTCTGCAGTGGGTTGAAATACAGTATATTTGTCTGATGTACTGAGAGAAATGGTCTTACAGTAGGTGAAGTGCTTGGGTTTCTTCTTTAAAATCAAGTTCGGATCCCTCATCCGAAAAGGGGAGGATCTGTAGTCATAGGGCAAACACTCCCCCTTCTTTCCTCAATAGGAAATGTCTGCAAACACTTACCAGTATGTTCTAGTATCTAACGTATTTCCAACCCCGCTACTTTGACTTAAGCATATAATTATGCTGATTCCCCCCTCAACATCATAGCATTAAGATGAAAAGGACAATAATAAATATAACAGAATTTATAGGACTTGATCCACTCTCTATACTTAGAAGAGGTTACCTCTTCCAAACTATCAGGTTCTTAGCTTGTTAAAAGTTAAATTACTCATATGATTCTCATTTGTATAGGAAAAAATTTTTAAGTACTCCCTTTTATTATCCTTGGGAATATGCCTAAGTAGTTCTTAGCCTGAATAATAGCTGCAGAACTGTTTGTTTTGGAATCCAGCTTAACTCAACAAATATTTATTGAATACCTATATTTGGAAAGCAGTGTGATTAACATTTCGAAGGTGGTGATCCATGCTGAAATTTCATTTGCACCTCTGATTTCTAGTTCTGTCCTCTATTTCAAAGCCCCCATATGCAAACTAGGCAACATGATATATAAACCGAGAATCCCCTTTTATCCCTGTCAAGGTTTTAATAGAAAAAAGGTCTCTGGGATCGCATTCGGGGATTACGCGGAACACGAGGTGTGCGGGTCTATCAGGGAGTGCCTGACGCCCTGTCCCCTGACCTAAGCATCACCTCGCAGCGGCGGCCACTGGCATCCACCTCTGCTCCTGTTTGGGTTTCTCCTTTGACCACTTATGCATTTTCCATGCAGCTCAGCTGCCAAGTCTCACACCTAAAGGGTCAACCCTTCACTGTAAGTAGTTTAAGTAAAATTCCACATTGGCTTCCAAAGTGATGCCTCTACCAAGGGGTTTCCACTTGGAAAAAAATTAAAAAGTTAGGGGTTAGACGTATCACTTGGTGCTATCTCACTTACAAATTACTCGTGCAGGCTCGGGGAGGCTTCCTCCCCTTGCTGATGACCAGTGCAGATCTCCTCCCCTGCCCGCCACAAGCTTTGCACTCATTACAGGACCCATGTTAATGACCGCAGCATTTGTGAAAAGAGAACACAAGCCTCTAAAACCAGTATTTTTTTCCTGCAGCATTGCTAGATTTTTCTATAGGAACAGTTTCCTGCTGCTGCTGCAGTGAAGCGTCAGGAAAACAAGCCTCAGTGAGCCTGGCCTGGCGCAGACGCACAGAGCCACCCGGCACTGACGTGGCCTCGGCTCCTTGAAAGGAATAACACGGGCGATGGAAACCCAGTGCCAGTGGAATGCTAAGCAAAGCCAGCTAGAAAGGAAAAGACATACTTTCCACTTTATTATTGTTATGCTTTTAGAGTGCTTTTGTGGAGAGGCGCGGGTCAGGAGGCTCAGGCTTGGGTTTCGGTCCATATTTTTGCAAGTTCAGCGATTTGCATGTGGCACTGACCCATTTTAGTTCTAAGTGTTTTTGTTTATCCAAAAGAATCACCTATCGTGCCCGGTCTTATGCTGGAGACTCTAGGGGAGGCCTATTTCAAAAAAGTAATAAATAATAAATAGAAAGTCCACTCTCATTATCTTTAGAGCTTTAGGGATGAATACATTTCTAGGCCAAATCCCTGAGATATATTATTGGATGGAACACAACAACAACAACAACAAGAGAAATAAAAGATGGATGGTGGCCGAGCACCTACGGCACGCCAGGGGTTGTGTGTATTTCCCGGACATTATGTCCTTTAGTCAGAGACGCTTGAAACTTATTAATGGCTTCTAGCTGATACATGTATGGCACGTGAGTGGCTGGGAAAACGAACAAATTTGTTTTATTTAGGTGTAGCTGTTGGAGACAGGTCCAAGGAAGATCAAAGGAATGAAAGACTGTAGAGACAAAAGACTCATTTTATTATTCATTTTTACCCCCATAAAGAAAGGGAAAAAAAGAGAAGCACAGAGCAGAGAAAGGAGAAAAAGAAATAATTTCACCATACATTTTAAAATACTTCTCTGATTAACCTATACTATGTAAGGGAAGACCTAAGCTCTTACACCCCTGTAGTTCTTGGCTTTGATGAGCGGTTATGTTGGATTAAAAAGTTCCGTGTTCCACCCCGTTCAATTTGTTCTTGAGCCAGATGGAGACACCTGGTCAGCCTAAACTTTGTTGTTTTGGTCTTGGTTGTTTGTTTTGCCTTATTTATTTTCAACAGGTCATGTCTTAAGATTTAGAGGGTTTAATTATTTCAACAGAGTCCAAAAATATTATTATGTATTAACATTAGAAGTTTGCCAGGGAGATGCTGAAGCAGTACTCAGGTTACACTAAACCACCAAACTGTGTCTCTTGTACTGTATTTCGAATAATTTATGATGCATATCATGCTTTTGAAATTAAATTCTCTAGGGAATTATTTGTTCATTAAAGATGCTCCCTTCTTCTGATGATTTCAGAGAAGAAATACCTTTAGCCTAAGTGGGAGTAAAAATCAAAATGTTCTCTGATCATGGCCATAAAATAACCCTTCAGAGTCAATGGTGATTTCTGCTTAAACAGAGTTATTTTGTTTTCAAAAAGAGTGTCTGGAGAAGAAAGAGGAGGGGGAAATGAAACAGAAGACAAAGATACACACCACAGTCTCCAAGGTGATGCCTGAGGTTAATGTAATCCTCCCCTGTAGTTACAATGTGGAAAACGAGGCAGAGAAAGCATGAGTGGTGGTCACTGTGGAAAGGCTTAAGATAAATCCCTCATAGGCTGGAACCTCTGAGAGCATTACTCCTTACTTAGGTCCTAAGAGTGACACATATCTGCAAATAACCCTTCTTCCAAAAGGTCCAGACTTAGTGTTCACAAGTAAATAATTCATAGAATTAAACTGATGTTTCTCTGGGAGACAATTAGACTAATCTCATCACTTTAGATGACAAATGCATCTCAAATTTTGTTGTTGTTCTCGATGAAACATACCTTACCTAAAATGGGAATGCATGTACAATTTCAAAAAAAATAGTTTAAAAATACTAACTGACCTAACATTTTAAAAACTGTAAGTTATTAGTAATGTTGAAGGCCCAGTATATCACTCTTTGACCAAACACCCTCATTCCTTCTCCTAAAAGTTAGTATTATTTTAGATGCTTAACTAACCATTGTCTTACTTTAAAAATTTTATTATGTAAACATATATTCCTGAAAGATTTATTGTTTACTTTTCCCAATTTTGTGTTACATATAAAGGCTAATACTTTGTGCTGTGATTTTGTTGTTTCACACAGAATTATTTTTCGGTTATTAATAATTTGGAGTGTATATAGTTGGACTACGTAGAACTCTGTTACAACTACACAATAACGTATTTATGTCGACAGACATTTCGGCTGTTAACAGTTTTTACTAATAAAAAAATGATGTTAAATACATTATTATAAACATCTTCTGGACACATATGTGCAAGAATTTTCTGAGCATATATCTAAAAGTAGAATTTCTGGAACATAATGTAAGCACATGGTAAACTTTAAGTTATGCCAAACTGTTTTGCAATGTGGTTGTACCAATTTATACTTCTAGCAGTAACTTGGTGATTCCTGTTTCCTCTTTTATAAGGTGTCAGCTTCTGTCTTTAATTCATTTTTCATTTGACTGATTCTCTGATATATGGTTATGGATTATATATTCTGAATATCAATTTGTAATTGGTCACATGTGATGCAGATAGCTTCTCCAAAATTACATGGCTTGTCTTTACATTTTCTCTTTGTTATCTTATGATGCATATTCTTAATTATAATTTATTCTTAATTTTAACTTAGTCAAATTAAATATGTTTTTCTACATTGCCAACTAAATTTTAAAGGTTTTTCTTAAACACTTAGTTTTAAATTTAGTCTAATTTTTGTGTACGTGTGTACAGTGGAAAGTAGGTATCCATTTTTTTCCATATATATGTAATTTTAACACATGTAGTAAATAGCTCATCCTATTCCCACTAACTTGTAACATTCTTTCTATCACAAATTATATATAAATAGGATGGCCTATTTCTGTGTTCTCAGTGGTGAACATCGAATTGTCTTATTTACAATGACTGTTGTATGTCTTAATATCTGACAAGACAAATTATCCCAATTTTCTTCTTCAAAGGATCTTTTGATCATATTTGGGCCTTTTGTCTTTTATATACATTATATACACAGGGTGGGGCAAAAGTAGGTTTATAGTTGTTTGAATGGAAAATAATACTATAATTATTAAATAATAATACTGTACAAGATTAAACTCTGTTTCACATACAACTGTAAACCTACTTTTGCCCTACGTTTTCCACCCATCCCCCCCAAAAAACATTTGAGATTTCTATTTGAAGTATATTGATTATATTGATCAATTTAGGCCAAATTGACATCTTTAAAACATCTTGTAAAATATGCAAAAGAATATGGTATAGCTTTTGATTTAGTTAGGTATTTTTGATGACTGAATGTTAAAGTTGTATAATTTTTTGTTATAAAGAAGATACTAAGTTTTGTTAGACATAGTCCCATTTACTTTATATATGATTTAAATGACATCTCAATTTATGAATATATTTGAATTGATAGTTGATTGTGTACAGAAATGGCATTGATTTGTACACATTAATGCTTTACCCAGTTACTGATGAGCTGTATATGTAGATTTTTTAAACGTATAGACATGGTATTTGTAAATAATGACAATTTCTTTCTCCCATTCAGCCCTGACATCTTTGGACTCTTTTATCTTGTATTATAACATTTTAAACTTCCAATATGATGCTTTATAGAAATGATAGTAACTGGCTTTAAATTGCTACTGACTTTAAAGGGAACATTTTCAACATTTTACCTTGAAGTACAATGTTTGCTATGGCTTGCTTGCACATACCTTTATCAAATTAAGAACATTCCTTTCTCTTTCTGTGCACTCTTTCTTATTGGACAACAGATATCAACTAGAATAAGCTGTTACATTCTCTAATTTTTTAGCATTATTACTTTAACCTATTTAAGCACAGTTCACCTTTAGTCTTAGGAAAATGCATGCCAAGTTAACTAGATAATAAGGAACTCCCTGGAGTTAGAAAAATAGCCCTCGGTTATGTCATCTCAACTCAGGTTTATCTTTAAGTGAGTCACTGAAACACAGAATTTAGATTTTCCGTGTCAGGGAGGGAGCTGGATGGATCTGCTGCAGTGGGAGGGACTTGTTTAATAGGGAAGAAAGACTGAGGTCCAATCTCCATGTACTTTTACATATGTTAACTGAGAGGCAAATTAAGCTCATCATTTAAATACTGTAGTTAAACATAATTGACTGATTACAATTTAACTGTAATTTACCCTAAGGTTCAAATTTATGAGTTATCATTCCCCTTGGGTTATATAATTTTATCTCCATTTTGCAGATTAGGAAACAAATGTTTAGTTTTATTAAGTGACTTTACCCATGTCACACGGCCTAGTCACAGAACCAGAGGGGGAAGTCAATCCTATCTTTCATTCCCTTGTACTTTCCTATCCTACTATCCCATCGATTTTTTTTCATGTGCTATATTCTTACAGAAAGAAAAGACCAAATGAATTCTTACATAAAATCTAGTATCTAAATTGATTACTTGATTTCTGTAATATTTTGTGGACTGCTTTTAATTCTATAAATTCTCATATTCTTAGCCATTCATCATCCAAGGCAGTTATTGAAAATCTAAAATCTCACAAGCTCCTCCTGATGTTAATTCTGCCAAATCTGTCACTTCATTGAGAAGCTGCAGAAGCAGGACTTTCCGTGTGATCCCTGACTAACCAGCTCTGGGACGCACCCAAGCAGTTTGGTTGTCCCCTCCACCGCCTGTATCAGGCTGAGTCTTATCCAATCAGATCATGCTTTTCGCGCTAGCAGGTGGTCACCCTTATTTCTTAGCCATTTAAATGTTTCCAGCTTACTGAGAGATTCGATAAGGTGTAAAAGATAATGCTTATTTGCAATCATTCTTCTCATGGACACTATTCATCTATTCATTCAGTTCTATAGACATTAAAACAAAAATGAACTACTCCAAAGCTCTTTGTAAACTTTTAAATCTTATATTAAAATCATAGGATCTTCATTATAATTATATATTAATCCATATTAAAGTATATTATATAGTATAATAGTCCTGTATGCTATCATATTAAAAATAATAATATTGTCATGGTGATATTTCTTCAAGTATAATCATATCTTCCAGAGCCAGAGATTGACCATAGTTTTGGTCATCTATCAACTATCAATTGTTGAACATTTTAATCTAATTTTCAACATTAGTTTTTTAAAAAATATTAATACTACTTAATATTAAGCTAAAATTAATATCTTACTATTGCTCAGTTCATCATTGTTTTGATTTTGACCCCATAATATTTTTTAACATAGTACAGAACTTCATTTGTTGATACTTTTTCATAAAGTTTTCCCTACAGATTGGTACAGGTGAGTCAGATGACTACGGGAATGCTGGCTGCCACTCCCGAGGCCCTAACTATGAAGGAGTTCAGAGGGTTTAGAACAAGTGCCTGCCACTGAGAGAAGGGCCATAGGAGCACAGACTCTTACATAGTGGTCAGAAGCATCGGCCTGGTACCTGAAACACAGTGCATTCGTGTGGCCTGGATGTTCATTTAAATAGGACATGTGCGAGGACTTTTCTACTGTTGTCATGTTCAGATTTTAGTTTTATCTTTCTGTGGTTGTTTTGGGCCTGAAAGCAGTTCAATAGTTCACTAAAAGGGATGTTGTCTGGAATTTTGGGCCTATTTTCTGGTCAAAGCAATTTTTGAGACACTTTTAAATACCAGGTTAAAATAGCAAAGCTTTTAAAGGTTCATTTTGCATTGATTGAAGGCTCAGGAATATTTATTTTCCAGTTCTTCATTATTATTTCTTCATTATTAAGCTGATGCAAGTGGGCATGATTGAACTGTGTATTTGGAAAAAAATTAACAGGCTTATAACTTGAACATAATTGCTTACAGAATAGTAAGTTCTTAGATTTACACACACAAATATGGTCTCTCCTTGATATGCATCCTCCAGAACCCAGCAGTTGTCAGGAAGGGACTCCGGGGACTATTGCTCTAAGGACTGAATTGCCTGCCCTAAGGGCAGACAACCAAATCCAGCTAAGGAGTTTTGGGCTATATCCCAGAGAGTTTATTTAAAAAGCAAAGGGGATAAAAGTTCTCCAAAGATCACATACAGTGTGGTGCTGAAACTGTGTCAAATAGCCGATAGCAAGGTCTGTATTATGTGCTGCAAAATGATGCAAAACAAATACTTACTGTGTTTTGAGAATTAACTCATTAGGAGGGAAAACACTGTACTATACACACCCTAAGGCTATCTGAGTGTTCACATAGGCACATGAATGCTGGTATAAAGTGCCACTCATAGATGATGGTAGCCGTACATTTTTAAATGGACATAACTCTGGAATCTCTCATACATCGGCTAAGGGCTTTATGAGATCTGTTGGCTTAGGGAAAACATCTAGATAAAACTAATTATTAAGATGGCCATAATTTAACTTTGATAAACACTTTTCCTATTAAAACATTTTTTCTTTCTCATTTGAGAAACAAATCCTTTAAAATAGCTAGTATATTTTTAGCCTAATTTGACAGGTAGGAAAATTAAGGTTATCACAGGCTGAATTTTCCAGCACTCTGACACGGAGATTTGTGTACATGGCATTTATTAGAAAGTGTGCTTGGGATTCATATCTGTAAAAGGGATAAAAAAGAAGCAACGTAAGCAATGGAAGACGGAAGAATCGTAACAGGCAAAGCTGAGTTGCATTACGGCCCCAATGGCAGCCTTAATAGATAGCCTGGGTGGGGGATTGTTCTGGATCTGCCATGATCCCTCAGCACTCTGATCTGGCAAGGGCACTGGGCTTGATCTCTCCAGCATGCTGATCCCCAAAAAAGGTGACAGCAAAAGCCGGTTGTGTGGTAGATTCCAGCAATTAAGGAACAAGTCCTTTATACTTGAAGGGTTATCTAGGTAGCACAGTACAGTATCCACCACAGGGACCATGGAGTTACATGGGCAGAAGCTGCTTGTACCAAGGCTTAAACTGGATTTTAGAATTAGAAATTCTATTCCTAGAATGTCACTGCACCACTGTAACTCTGTATTTGCATTGTGTAAATTGTCCTATCATGTTGTACACATTTATATGCCTTCAGTCTCCATAAATTCAACTAGAACTGAGTTCTAAAACACCATGGAATACTATGCAGCTGTAAAAAAGAAGGATCTCTTACCCTTTGGGACAGCATGGAGGGACTTGGAGGGTATTATACTAAGTGAAATAAGCCAGAGAAAGACGAGTATCTGTCACATGACCTCATTCATATGTGGAATCTAATGAACAAAATAAACTGATGAACAAAACAGGTCCAGAGACATAGAAGCATGGAACAGACTGAGGGATCTCAGAGGGAAGGTGGGGGTAGGGGAGTGGGTGGGGAGAGACTGATCAAAGAACTTATATGCTTATATGCATTAGCCATGGACACAGACAATAGCGTGGAGAAGGCCTGGAGGGGGTGTGGGGGCAGAAGCTGGGTGCTGCCGGGTGCTGGGGATCAATGGGGGTAAAAGGGGGCATCTGTAACACTTTCAACAATAAAGGTAAATTTAAAAAATAAAACAGCATTCAACTATCAGCAAAGGAGTTTGTTTGCATTACAAAAATGAAGTGGTATTAACAAGACATTTTCAGAACGCTCACTGGTCACTATGTTGAAATATGTGAAAAAGAAGCACTGACTATGCATCTGTCTATTTAGCTATAACCACATATAAAAAGCATGAGTACCTGAGAACTGAAGACAATGATATTTTTGGCTTGAAGCATCTATAGATATGTACAGGGGGGTCCGAGGTTTATAGAAAGGGAATGTCACTCTTATCAAGGACCCTTCAGTCTACTGATATGGTGAATTACACTGATGGTTTTCAAACATCGAAGCAGCCTTGTACACCTGAAAAAAATTCCACTTAGTCATGGATTATAATTTTAAATACATTTTAAAATTTGATTTGTTAATTTTTTTGAGGATTTTTTGAATCAAAATTCATAAGAGATATTGGTTTTCCTCTTTTGTACTGTCTTTGTCTAGTGTTTCGTCTTGGTAATACTGCCCTGTTTAAATGAGCTGGGAGTGTTTCCTCCTCTCCTATTTTCTGTGAAAATTGTTTTAAGATAAAATACTTTTTACTTAACAGAGAGTGAATAAATGGAACAGAACTTCAAACAGGATGCAGCCCTGGGCGCTTTCTTGTTATAATTCTATTACAAAATATATCATCTCCCCAAACTGAGGGATACCTATACTAATGTAACGCATTTTCATTATTATATCATTGAATTACAACAGGAATATATGAATTAGGTTGTTCAGTACTTTCTAGCAGGGGCTTTTCAAAACTGGTTATCGCATGTGCACGAGTAATCCAGAATGTTATGCATAATATTCCTGGACTAAGCCCACTGAGTTTCCTTTAAGTTCTATTTTGGTGGAGTCTTTGTTTGGTGGACATTCAGAAATACTCTCTGTTCCTTCTCTCCTTGCTTGTTCCCCCTTAACTATTCGTATGAAATCTTTTTTGTTTGTTGTTATTGTTGTTGTTGTTTCAATACCCACACTTCCCTGCACACTGGTCCTTTCTCACCCGGCGAGAAACCAAGGTCCAGGTCAGTGCGCTGCAAATGCCACCTTGGTTATACCTTGGGGGAGACTAAACGCCTTTCAGATTCTTTACAGTAGAAGAGATAAGACCAAACATCCTGTCTCCTGGGAATATTGACCATCAGCCATAATGTATGTTTGATTATGTAACAGAGTCTTCATTTCTAGTCATTACATCTTGACTGTGTAACGGAGCAGAGGGGAGCACAGGCATGGAGAAGGCGTCATGAAGCTGTTGAAATGAGCAAAAGAGAAGCATATGGGCAGAGTAAAATAAGTGAAAGAATTCAGAGGTAGACACCAAAAACCAGAGCAGCAAAATGGAAATCTGGGATAGCAGGGACATTGTCTGATATGATTTCAGTGATTGAGACACAGTAGATGATCAATAAATATTTATTACATAAAGTGATGTGAATTAGAAGAATATAGTGTAGAGCAAAGGACAGGCATGCGAGGCACTGTGCAGTAAGTAGAGCAAGCTTGGGGGCTAATAGGATTTGAGATGCAAAAGATGAACCTTTTCAAAGATCACCATGGGGTGTTGAGTCTTGGGATGAAAGTGGTACTAGACTCAAAAATTGTAAGAGACTAAAACGATAATTTAATCTTCGCTTCACAAAGAATAAGCCACAGTCAGCCACAGCCATCCTGGGGGCTCATTAGGAATGCAGAAGCTCAGCCCAACCTCCTAGTCCACCAAAACCTACTAAATCAGACTCTACATCTAAGTCCGATCTTCATATGATGTATGCACGTTAAAATTTAATAAGCATGAATAGACGATTTAGACAAGAAAATATAACGTGATGGCATCACATTTAAAAATCCTTTGGCAATGGCAAAAACATCCATTATCAACAGTTCAGCGGTATACGTCTGTTTCATAGTCCTGGTGTCTGGGGGTTAACATAAATTAAAAAAAAATAAAGATAAACATTTGCAGTACAAATGACTAAACAAAGAAGCAGCAGGATGGTGACAGAGGCAGCAGCGAAAATGAAGCAGAGGGCAGTGGTGCCCTGTGGCCTGGCACGCTTACCCGCACCTGACCCAAATCTCCGCGGTCAGACTATCTGCTCCAATTCCCCGGTAAGATAAATTGCAAAAGTCCCTCCCTTCCTCTAGTCAAGACCTATCTGTGCATCTGAGCCCTGATGCTTTGGCAGCAGACAGGCCTCAGCGTGGCCTTCCCTAGGAGGGCTGAGCAGAGGAGGCTGTGCTGGGCGCTGCTGGCCTGCAGTTCCCTTGATCATCCCTAATTGGAAGTGAAACTTCGCATACATCGCGAGTGACTTCAGATGGAAATGAGAGAACAATCTAGACAGCAGGGATCTGGAAGCCAAGCTGCTCTGGGTAATTTTTTCCCCATGATTAGGCACAGCTAGTTCACGTTACAGTTTTCTGTCACCTTGCAAGTTGTTATCTGTTAAGCAGGGTGGGGGTGGGGACAACTCTTGATAAGCCACACTCATTTTGTCACGGATTATTTGAAATTTCTCAGCTCACGTAGAGAAGTTACATAATTTTTGACACGAGGATAAATGGAGCAATACCCTCCGGAGCAAATGTCATAGAAAATGTCATAAGATGCCAAGTGCCCTTGAGGGCTGTAGAATTTGTAATGGAAAGGAGGTGTTTCTATGTTAAATAATGTGCTGCCCTGAGATCATTGAAGTTTTCTGAACCATATAACTGCTTGACTTTTCTATGGTACACCAGTGGTAAGAGCCCATGGAAACAGTGCAAGGATTTGTGATACTGGGGGTAGGTCAGTCAAGGTGGTCAATTACATCAGCCCCACAGGTCCCTTGGCCCATGACATAGGTCGTCACTATGATGAATTCCATTGTCACCAGAAAGTAAAGATTGTAAAGCCATAATGACATAACACAATTTATCTCATTAACCTTGAAATCCATTAATATGTGGGCTTTGAATACTCTGATTTAATTTTTAACAATTGACACACTAAATTTTATTGTTTACATAACAGTAGATGCTGGACAGTGTGAAGACTATGAGGACAATGACAACCCACTTAAACTCCTAGCATGAATTACTATATATAAAAACGCAAACTATATTTTAAAAAGTAAGAAATATATTTGGATTCTTGCAGACTAATGCAATGTCCTTTATAAAAATACTGATGTGATCATGCACTTTATTCGGAAAGTAATAAACGAAACACAAAATCACACTTTTCATGCCCTTTCCCACAATCTGGACTTGGGGACTACAGTAAGAGAGAAGTATAAAAAAAAATAAAGACAGGCTCAGTGCTCAGAAACCAATATCTCTCCTAATTTTAATGCATTAACGTGCAAAACTTTAATTCAGAAAAGTCAATTATAGATATTAGCAGAAAAATAAAACAGTGTTCTACAACACATAGAATCAAAATCGGAAAATGTTCACTAAAAACATATATCCAGATGAACAATATCTATTTTTTGCAAAAGTGCTTGGGTGAAAGTGCTTCTGAAAGCATTCACTGGACACGTATTATTAAACCTCTATAAAAACAAAACCATTTTTAATGACATTCCATGTTCAGACTGCATCTGGAAACTGCACTTGAAAGGTAAATAGGTCAACCTAATTGCTTCTCTCTTAAGTCAGGGGTGAGACGGTTCTCTGTCAAAGGGTGCCTCTTCTGACGCCCTCCCCTTCTCCTGGTAAATGCTGTTACAGACACATCACAGGGGCAGCCTGACCTGCCTGCAGGTTATTATCTGAATCTCTGGTCCATGGGGAGACTGGGAGGAGTTTATAGTTGGTACAAAGAATGCTTTATAAATGTACTGCTTCTATATCCTATATTAAACCATGGAGATATTCTAAGCCACTCCACTTGGGGTCAATATTAATAACCATGTATAAAATAAGTCCACATTGAAAGAGCTCATTAAGCTTCCACTAACGTACATCCGTTAGCTGCACACACTCCATCTACCTGGAGTTCAGCTATGCTCCTCCAGGTAGGGGGTTCATCTTAGATGTGGATAAACATAAACACTTCTCATAAAAACCCTAAAGGAATCAACAGAGGATAATAAACGTTTGTTTGAGAAGATTCACAGCTTTTGTCCTTTAGATCAGCTTGCAGAGGTCACAGTGCACAGGAAAATGGAAAAGGCCCCAGACAATGAAACTGAATTGGCCAAACATTTAGGTAAAGAGCTATTTCCACAAGTTTTGAAGTCACTAATTTCAGTGACTCGGTGCCTCTATCTCATAGTTCTGCGTGCACTGAAGATGTGAAGTTTACACCGGGAAAAATAGAATACCCTTCAAAAAGGGAAACAGTTTGAGGCAAGAGTTTCTTTCTATAAATTCATATTTTATACACGTGCACAAATGTGTGTATTATTCTGCATAAAAGATGTCCTTTGGTGCAGTTCAAGAGGGCTTTATCAAAGAACAGATGGATTCCACTATAAACATGAGTTCATTCCACCTGTATGAGAAACAAATAAGCACAAGTGTGTGTGTGTGTGTGTGTGTGTGTGCACATGTGTGTGTGTAGTGTCAACCTTATCAACAAAAACACAGCTATTAACACTTGGCTACATCATAGGCTTTACAAAATAAAGAAAAATACACAACTGGGTTTTATATTCACAAGAAAGAGTTGCTCGGCGTGGCCAATATGACTAGAGCTCAAATTCCAGAGTAGGGAAACATATCAAAATGTTTTAAGTCTCCCGAGGTGCAATTTAATTTCTGCATCAATTTCAGAGAAACAGACTCGAAGATGGAACAATGCTGCCATGGTTTCTCCTACCACATCAGCTGTATATTTATCATTTTTCTGGGTCGCTTTCCAGTTGGAGGTTCGTTCCACTGCAAGGAGGAGCGCTCCTCTTCCAGCACCTGCAGAGACAGGCTGGGGCGCCCCGTCCGTCCCACCTCTGGGCACCGCGGCGCTGCAACTGCTGAAGCCAAAGGCAGGTCCGCAGGGGCTGCCAAGCTTGCACTAAGATTACTGAAGGTTTATTTATTTTTCCAAATCCAAATGTGGCCTTGGTGGTGCTGTTTCTACAATGAGAACCAGTTCCAAAGCTTTCAGCTCGGAGAGCCGAAGCCACCGGCCCGCTGGTCAGTGCCAGTACCTGCGCTGAATGCGGGCTGAGCCCCGCCCGGGCCCCGGCCAAGCTGCTCCGCCGCGTGGGGCTGAGCAGGGGCCCGGTCCCAGCGCCGGGTGCCTTCTGCTCTCCTTGGCTTCTGCCGACCTGACTTCAAACGCATCTACGTTGCCTCCCAGCATTTTTCTGCAGTGAAGTTATTTTGCTCTAAGCACCTTTACTTTTTTAATAACACACTGAAGTTGCACGGCCAAAGCTAAAAGGTTGATGTTTTCTGCAGAGCCCTTGACAAATTTTGAGGCTTTGTATGTGAATTTTTTGCTTGAGTAGCACGACCGTTGTCTAGCTCCTCAATCTGCTGCCTGTATTACTGAAGCAACCCCTGGGAGGCTGAGCCATGATCATGAAGGGTTCCTCAGAAGCTATATTTTCATTTTGAAGTCCGGGTCATAGTGTCTCGGTTCTGAGAGCTATGACAGCCTTATTTAATGCTTGAGTAAGTTTTGTTTTCGAGTTGTTATCGAGAGTATTTTCCACCCATCCACTCCCAGACAGTGGCAGAAGTTACTTTCAAGCCTTAATATTTTCTGATATTTTAATCATTGCTTTGAAGTTTTCTTTTTGTATCCATTTCTGTTCCTTCACAAATTTCTCAAGATTTTCCACATTCTGGCAAATGACACAAGGAAGACTTCGGTCCTTCAGTGCTTTATCATCTTCTGATCATGTCCCTCTTTTATCATTCATTTTATACTCTGAGCCGCCAAACTCTATGCGGGTGAGGTCTTCATTGGCCACAGCTGAAGAAGCTACAGTAGTCCCAACGCCCAGCCTAGGGCCTCAAGTCCAAGTGTTGGTGTTATGTTTGTACTTCGGAAAATCAAACCTCCCAAGTCTGACCAGCCAAGTCTGAATCTAAGTGTAAGTGAAAGGGTACATGTAAGTCTAAATCCAAATCCAAGTGTAAGTCAGGCCAACCCTAGCAAAGTGTTGCTGATGTGCTTGTTGTTTTTGCTGTCGTTTCACCCAAATTATTTGGAGTGAATCCCATGGAAGCCCTGGAGTTGAGATCACGGTAGATGAAACAGTGCCACCAGCCGCTGAGCAGAAGGAATGGGGACGGTCTATGATATAGCCTTTGCACCAGGACCTCGGACTCCTAAGCTGGCACTTGTTAGAGCTGCAGATGCTGTGGCTGGCATTGCCAAGGTGAATCCGGTAGTTACTCCATTCCTGTCCTCTTCTAGAACGGACCCAGTGGTGGGCTTATATTGGAAAAGTCCAGTTCCAAAGCTCTGAAAGAGCAAATGTGGAAGCTGAAGGTGTAGATGTCAAGTTCCAGAACTGAGCCCCTAGGAGGGGTCGGGCAGAGCCTGGTGCTCAGGCATCTGTTCAGCACATAATTGCTCCTTGAATGACTACAGCTTGGGGAAGGCTGTGGCACTCGACTCCTCCATCCCAGTTGTGGCTGTGGTGTTTGAAGCCTAGCATCTGGATCCTGATGGAGATCCCCATGAACTTGGCTGGATTCTCACTGCAAGGAGTTGGAGACGTTTACACACCTCAAAGCTCAAAGCATCACGTATTTTCAGACCCAGCCTGGTGGGAACTTCCAGTCACAACTGGGAACACAGGCTGATTTTATTGTATTTCATGCTTTACTAGTAAAAACTGAGCAAGTTCCCCTGAAACTTTAGTATTCCTCTCTATAAAACCAGTTACTGTTAGGCATTAGTAATCATTGTTGTTGTTCCATCTATATGTCATTTCCTTTTTTAGTTCACAGGCTATTTTCTACTATCACGTAATGTTTTGAGGCCAGTCTTCTTGATGTTGAGTAATTTTCTTCCTTTGTTTTCACCCTATTTCTGGTTTGCGGTAAGAAGACGTTCTCTTTGATGTGCCAGTCTTTACAGAAATTTGTGAAATGACTTCAAGTCCACCTCTTCGTCATTGTTAACCATAAATATCAATGCTGGTTCTTGTCTGACTTTCTACTCTTCTCCCTTGGTTTATCTATCATTTTTTATCAAGTGGCTCTAGCACTTGCTGATGCAATTTTATATGCAACTATCATTCCCTATGATTAGTCTCCTCGGCCATGTAATCACATACATTTTTAAGTAATTAGAGCAGGGCTAACATTATTCATCTGTAAACATCAATGAGTTGGGTTTTTTCAACAAGCAATTAAAATTTTACATGACAGATTGATAAACCATAAAGCAAATTTTTAATATTTTCCAAACAAGGGCTTTGTAGACAATACTTAAGCAATGTTTGTGTGTCCATCAATAACTTCACAGAGTTATTGGAAAAAGCATTTTTTTTAATGAGGTGAGTTGCTTGAAGCTTTAAATTTATATTTCAAGTTCGAGTTGCGGGCCCTTGGGAAATTTTTGTTTTCTTTCTAAATTTTTTTGTCTTCTGCAAAATAATAACTAATACCAGAAAGGGGTTTAAAATTGTTAAATAAGATAATATTTGTAAAGCACCCAGCAAAAAGCTTGACACTCAAGATGACTTCGGCAAATGTATAACCCCTCGGTTTTCACCTTTTATGTGGCTGAACCCCTCTTAAATCACACCATTGTTACTTTTTATTGTGAAGTATAAAACTATACTACAGTTCTTGTAGAGTAATGTGGTGAGCATTTATTTATTTTTTACTCAAAACTTACACTTTTTACAATGGGAAGTGTTTCATTCCTTGCTGTTTTTCTTTTCCCAATACAAAAGATTCCTAGGAATTGTCATTTCAATTTTTCTTAGTCATATAATATACTCCATTTAACAAAAAATATTAAATACAAAAATTTCGCTTTAAATCACTATTATGCAACTTTCAGTATGGGCTTTCCATCTGGACATATTATATTCTCTCTACTACATTTTAGTAAAGACTGATTAGGTTAGTGTTTAATAAAAGTGCTTATAGTAGCAAAATGAGAACAACAAACGTAAGAACAAGGCCAATTTGTTTGAAGAGTAGTTTGATTCAATGTAAGAGCAAGTACTATGTATCGCCAGTCCTGCTCCAGGTTCTAGAGACATTAGTAGAAAACAGAGCATCCTGTTCCTGTGAAATTTACATTCTAGTGGTGGTGGAAAAATAGAAAATCAACAAATAAATAATGCCGCAAGTAGCAACAGGGACTTTGAAGAAAAATAAGCTGGATGAGAAAATATTATCTGGTACCAGTGAGGACACCATGTGGGTTTCAATGGCCATCAAATCCACCCTGGTGAGAAAAAATGGGTGGAGTAAGGGAAAAAGACATAACAATATTCCATGAAATTGAGTGTCAGGCAGGGGAAGCAGCAAGTGCAAAGGCCCTAAGATGGCAATGTGCTTTATGTGTTTGAGAAGCAGGAAAAAAATGTTGTATGTCACAGGGCGTCACCAGGTGTGGAGTTGAAAGAGGTGTCGTTGGGGAAGCAGCAGGGACTCAAGCCATGTGGGACCTGGTGGGCCACCCACTGGGCTTTGGAGTTTATCCCATATAATGTGGGGAGCTTTTAGAGAATGCTAAACAGAGAAGTCGTGAGATCTTATTTTGGTGTTTAAAAGATCACTGCCATCTGTGTGGTTAGCTGACTGTGAAGAATCAAGGGTAAAAAAAGAGAGACTAGTTAGGAGCCTGTTTCATTAATTCAGGTGACCCCGATGCTGATCTGAATTAGGGAGACAGTGTAGAGCTGTGAGAAGTAGGAGGGTCTAAATATATTCTGAAGGTGGAACAAAAATTATTTCCTAATGAGACGCTGTATGTGGGATGTGGGAGAAAGAGAAAAGATTTTCTGTGTACCTAGAAGAAGGCAAATAATAGGATTTTATTGGCTCAATTACTGCAACAATCCAGAAGTAGGCTGGGCTCCCAGAACCCTCCGATCAGTTTTCTGGCTCTGTGGTTTGTGATTCCCTGTGTTATCATTCTCTGCTGGCAAGCCTTACCCTTCACTGAACTAAACTAAACACTCAAGTGTCCCATCTCTACATCGTACTATTCAGAAGGGAGAGCTTCTGTTCCAAATACTGTGAAATTAAAATCATAAATCTCCCTTTGATCCAATTAGATTTTTATTCCTATGTCTGAGCCAATCACCAGGGGCAGGAGAATGCCGCATGCTGGGAGGGCCTCAGAGTGTCCTATGTCACAACAGTGGCCTCAGTACTCAAAACGTGTCTTAAAAATCCTTTTTGTTGCATCAACCATCTAATTCAACAACTTCAGGCCCCTAGATAACCACATGTCATCTACTAATCTACTTCACATCTTGATATTAGAAGGCATTTGGTGAATTAGAGTTGTGCTCAACCTGCCCAATGAGTATGGCAAATTCATGGTCAACACCAATGCTTTTGTTCACGTTTTCCTTCATTCGGAAGATTCCTTACTCTGTACCTTGGACTACCTCATTCTAATCATCCCCTGTGGGGAGCACAAACCCCACCTCCTTTATAGACCCTTCCACGATCGCTTCAGCACCACTGGTCTCTGCATCCATCAGTCACTGCATTGTGACTGACAGCATTGGCGTGGTGCTCTCACACCTGATGACACTCTGTGTTATATAGCCTTTGAAATTCACTGATTGTATAGTATGTGTCTTCCTCAATTATATATATATATTAACCCTCACCTGAGGATATTTTTTCCATTGCTTTTCAGAGAGAGTGGAAGGGAGAGAGAGTGAGAGAGAGAAGAGAGAAACATTAATGTGAGAGAGACACATCAACTGGTTGCCTCCAGCATGAGCCCCGACCAGGGTAGGGGATCAGGCCTACAACACAGGCACGAGCCCTTGACCAGAACCAAGCCCGGGACCCTTCAGTCCATAGGCTGATTCTAATCACTGAGCCAAACCATCTAGGGCCTCAGTTAGATTTTAAGAGCCAAAACTCACAGGAGATCCTTGCTGAGAACATACTTGTCTTTGAATATGTATTTAAAATTAATAGGATGACAGCATGAATTTATTCTACTGATAATTTATAGTATTTTACATATATGATTATAATTAATAGGTGCATTACTAGAACATCCTCTGATTTCTGCTACTGACATTTTACTACCAACCATCTAGCATATAGATAATCTCTAGATAACAAAGGAACATTTCTAACGTTTAAACAAATAATCCACAGTAGAAAATGGAAAAATTAAAACCATCACTGACTTACTACTTTATCTGAATTGCATTTTGCATTCTAGCCTCTTTATTGCCAGAAAGAAAAAAAGAAAGCAAAGAAAGAAAAAGCAAAAAAGAGTAAGAAAAAAGAGAGCAGAGAAACAGAGAAGAGAGGCTTGAAAGCTACTATTTCAAAGCATCTAGTATTCAAAGACATATATAGCTAGTAAAAATTTTCCCAGTGATGAGTTTTTAGATAAAACACCTCAACTGCATGATCCAAAAGTATAATCCATAAAAAAAATAGACAGGTTCACTTTATGAAAATTAGAATTTCTGCTTCACAAAAGACACTGTTAAGAGAATGAAAAGACAAGCCACAGACTGGGAGGAAACGGTAGCAAAAATGCTTATCTATTAACATAAGTATACTTATTCAAAATATACAAAGAACTCTTAAAATTCAACAAGAAGAAAATAAACAACCATTTTTAAAAAGTGGGCAAAAGATCTGAATAGGCACCTCAGCAAAGATATACAGGTGACAAATCAGAGTATAAAAAGATGTTCAACATTATTGTCATCAGAGAACTGCAGATTAAAATAACAAGATATCACTATACTCGTATGAGAATAGCTAAAATCCAAAACACTGGCAATATCAATTGCTGGCAATAATAGAGAGGAACAAAACTCCCATTCATTTCTGGTAGGAATTCAAAATGATACAGCCACTTTGGGAGAAAATTTGGCAGTTTCTTACAAATCTAAACATAATCTTACTATGTGATACAGCAGCCCTGCTCCTAGATTTTTTACCTTACTGATTTGAAAACATTTCTCCACCCAAAAACTTCTATGCTTTATTCATAATTGTCAAAACTGGAAGCAACTAAGATAGCCTTCATAAGGGAATGGATAAACTGTGCTACAGTCATACAATGGAATATTATTCAGCAATAAAAACAAACGCTGTTAAGCCATGGAAGAGCTTAAATGCATATTGTTAAGTGAAAAAAGTAAGTTTAAGAAGGCTACATAATCTATAATTCCAATTATATGATTTTATGGAAAAGGCAAAATTATGAGAATGTCAAAAGGTCAGTGGTTGCCAGGAGTTTGTGGGGAGGAGAAGAGAGCTGAATAGATGAAGCACTTGGGATTTCTTAGGGTGGTGAAAGTATTTTGAGTGATACAGTAACCGTACATACATGAAATTGTGCATTTGTTAAAATCCAGAGAGCTTTATACCACAAAAAGTAAACCTTACTGTATGCAATTTCCCCCCTTAAAAAATCAATCATTTAGGAGGCTGGGGGATCCCAGAGGAATGTAGAATGTGATAAAAGAACCTTACATATGACAAATACATAAAACAACTTCAAAAGTGTTGCTGACCTAAGTAACTTTGGAAATGAGTGGAGTTTGTGAGACGGAAGTTCAAAGACCTTATATATTGTCGCTGTGCTCGAGTTGATAATCTTGTTTCCTGTGGGTGTACAAGTTATAAACTCTGGCCCGGCCGGGCGTGGCTCAGCGGTTGAGCGTCGACCTGGGATCCAGGCGATCGGGGTTTGATTCCTGGTCAGGGCACATGCCCAGGCTGTGGGCTCAATCAATGACTCTCCCATCATTGATGTTTCTATCACTCTCTCTCCCTCTCCTCTCTCTGAAATCAATAAAGATATATATATATATATATATTTTTTAATTTAAAACCCCCAACTCTGTAACTACCATATATGTATGCTGAAATTGATTAAGTCAATGGATGAAGGTTGGTTGAATCCAGGTTTCTTGCTGTTGCAGGGGTAGTTTGCAGATAAGCAAAAGGAGGTGGCCAGAATGATCCAGTTAGTAATGAATTTGAGTTTAAGTCATCATAACAAACTCAGATTTAGGTAATATATGTAGACACATATATATTTATTTATATATAAATATCATAAATACTTACAGAGATGTCTACATTCAGGAGTTAACATACACACATAAATGCATTTCCTTGCACTGCTGGCTGAGAGGACCTAGAATCAATAACATACCAATAGCTATGTGCACACCAGCACTCGAATCTTGGTTTCTAACACTGCTGTCCAATAAAGGGAACCGACTCCTTGAAGTATGGCTGGTTCGAGATTGGGGCAGGAAATATACATGATAAGCCTGGAATATTTTGTAATGCCAGATACTGAGAAAATGCTCAAGACACACACACACACACCCCCCTGCAAAGATGAGGTATATCGAAGGGGTATAGGAGCCAACTGAAGAGTTCCCAATAGTCAGATGGAACAACAAAATAAATAGAGTAGCACTGAATTGTAATCCAATGTATAAAACAAACATGAGTCCACACTAATATAAGTAAATGATTAAGCACACACATACCTACAAACACACACACACATAACTGGGAGAGGAGACAAAACTCCTGTGCCCAAGAATTATAAATAATTTGTGTAGATACTGTGCCTCAAGGTGGTCTAGCATGACTCCCCACTCTTGACATGTGGACTGCACACGCTGACCTCCTTCCAAAAAGGACAGCGGGAAGGGGGAAACTAACTTTTCAGTGAAGAAGCCTGACAAACACTGCCTTGGCCATGTGCTCAAGCTCAATATGAGCAGTGGTGAGTCATGTGTCCCTGATAAGAGAATATGAAAATAGTACTTTACTTCTGTGGTCTGCTTGCTCACATTCCTGGGAAAAAATCAGGCAAATTCCTACTGAGGGACAGTCTTCAAAATCAGTACCAGTATGCCTCAGAACCATCCAGGTGATCAAAGACAAGCAAAGCCTGAGAAATGGTCTCAGCCAGGAGAAGCCTAAGGGCACCTGATGAATGCATGCAATGCGGTGTCCTACATGGGCTCCAGGAACATAAAACAAAACAAAACAACAATTAGGTAAAAGTCAAGGCAATCTGAATAAACTATGGATTTCATTTAGTAATATATCAAATGTACCATACTAATGGTAAGATGTCGCAAATAAAGGAAATGGGCACAGAAATGCAAGAACACTCTGAACTATGGTCATGTATCTAAAACTGTCCTAAAATTTAAAAAAATGTTTATCTAAAAATAATATGTATCCCCACTCCTCAATTAAACAAAACCAAATAAAATATTATTGTCCCTTTAAACATGAGTCATGAGCTCTGTCAATTTTTTTGTAACAATAGGCTATGCAATACATAACAATCTAAGAGAGAACATTATGTAAGTAGTTAACTCCTCTAACCCAAACTAATTTCTTAAGAATCCAGAACAGACTCTGTCTGCATGGCAAAGCAGTGACAACCTTGGAATGTGGAAACATCTGGATGGTCACTTTCTGTCTTTCATACTATGCCTCTAAAAATGTCTAACTGAAGATTTTGAAGGAAAATAACATTAAAACTCTCAGAATAAAAAACATTGACAATATATTAAAATAAAAGTGTGCTAATTCTGATGGAAAAAACATTTGTCATCAACGAAGCAGTAACGATATTATCTTATTATTGAAACAAAATCTTTAATGATAAAAAAAAACCACCTTTGTAATTCAGGCCCATAGATATCTCGTCCGTTAGGGAAATCCTTCGAATGTCCTAAATAATTGAGTGTTCAGAAGCCAGCAACTCAAATTAAAGTTAGAAGTGTTGTTTGTACAGGTGGTGTGCCTACTGGGAAAGTCTTACTTCTGTGTCCATATCAATTATTCTGAGACTTTGTCTGTTCAGTGTCTGCCAATTTTTATAAAAACAGAAGACTCTTTAAAAATTGCTGACAAGATTTATTAAAATATCCTAAGAATGACATTCTATTTCTAAATAAAAGGAATCAAGAATGGAGGGAAATGCTTGAATGATTAAATATTAAGTCAGTTATATGGTTCTTTCAGATTTAAACATTTAAAATGTGTCATCTAAAATAAGTAATGTACTCTGCAAATAATCCTTCCTAAAACACTTTAGATTCATTATAAGTAACAGCATTTTAAAACACTCATTTCCAGATTTAGGATTTTTTGTTCTTGCTTTTTATTTGTGAAAGTTTGATTCTTTTGAATTATGATTCTTAAAAATGTATGTTTATCACTTAATTTTGAAATGTTATTGGAAAATTAGATTATGTACACATAGCAACACATACACAAGACTAAGAATTATGAGAGCTTTTTGAGTTCTTATTAGGTAGAGGTTCTCCAAACATTGGTGATGTGGATAACATTTTAAAGAACAGCAGGAAATTAGCCAAAGTTTGCCCTTTGACCACAGCTTTCACACTGGCCCTTGGATTGCCAAACAGCAGAGGGCTCACTGCCTGGTCTTCTCTGACAACTCTGAATTTGTTCATAATTAATGATGATTTTGATCATTACCACATTTAATTACTATTAATGACATTAGTAATTTATTATGTTACTTGGGTTTATTATTAATAATTAAATAAATATTTTCAAATATTGAAAGCATTCCTGATGTAACAGAAGTGACAATCTCTATGTGCTTTATATGTTAAAATGTAAACAGTGATTTAAGGTGACTTGTATTTTTTACAAAAGGAAAAACTATTGACATATTTGATGATGATTGTAATGTATTTTTTTTTAATTAAGACCTTTAAAATAGATAAATAGAGAATCATTTTAACAACTGATGTACCAATAGTGTATTAGCTTGAAAAGTAGGGGGAGTATTTCAATCCTTTTGAGCCATTAAATGCTTTTGTTTTAATAGAAATCATACAGTAGTATAATAAAAAAATGTTTTATCATAATTCCAAGCTTTTAGGATTATTCGCTACCTTTAAAGTATGCTTTTAATAATTTATTATTCAATACTTTTTAGGTCATGTATCTCTCGAGAACAATCCTATTTTGGAATTCTTCACATATTGTGAGGATGAATTTAGAGCAAAACATCAATTTTAATGCCTCAAAATTTCATGGAGAGGAAAAAATTCAAAATCACAAATAATAAATATTGACCTTTTTTTTTAACATTAACAAAGACAGCCCACTATATGGGAGAACATATTTGCCAACGACACACTGACTAAAAGGTTAATATCCAAAATATATAAGGAACTCATATAACTTAACAAAAGAAAGACAAACAATCCAATTGAAAATTGGGCAAAGGACCTAAATAGACACTTCTCCAAAGAGGACATACAGATGGCCAAGAGACACATGAGAAAATGCTCAAAGTCACTAATCATCAGATAGATGCAAATTAAAACCACAGTGAGGTACCACCTCACAGCTGTCAGAATGGCTCCATCAACAAGTCAACAAACTACAAGTGCTGGCGAGGGTGTGGAGAAAGGGGAGCCCTAGTGCACTGCTGGTGGGAATGCAGACTGGGGCAGCCACTATGGAAAGCAGCATGGAGTTCCCTCAAAAGATTAAAAATTGACCTGCCATTTGACCCAGTGATCCCACTTCTAGGAATGTATCCTAAGAAACCCGAAACACCAGTTGCAAAGAACTTATGCTCCCCTATGTTCATAGCAGCACAATTCACAATAGCGAAGATCTGGAAACAGCCCAAGTGCCCATCAGTAGATGAGCGGACAAAAAAGTTGTGGCACATTCACACCATGGAATACTATGCAGTTGTAAAGAGGAAGGATCTTTTATCCTTTGGCACAGCATGGAGGGAACTAGAAAGTATTATGCTAAGTGAAATAAGCCAGTCAGAGAAAGACAAGTACCACATGATCTCTCATATGTGGAATATAATAAACAAAATAAACTGATGAACAAAGTGGCTCCAGCATCATAGAAACATGGAACAGACTGAGAGATCTCAGGGGGAAGGTGGGGAAGGGGGAGTGGGTAGGGAGAGATTAATCAAAGAACTTATATGTTTATGGGCATAACCCATGGAAACAGACATTAATATGGGCAAGGCCTAGGGGTGGGATGGATGTGGAGTGGAGGGGATCAGTGGAGATAAAAAGGGGACATCTGTAATATTCTCAACAATAAAGATAAAGAAACTTAAAAAAACAAAAACAAAACATTTTGCATTTGGTCAGAAATGTGGTTTTGTAGCCCATCCGTAAAGAGTGTCAAGTACCACCCTAAGTGCTCAGCATTTCTAACTTCAATACATCCTTAAACAGCCCAGTTTTACAGATGAGCTGAATGAAGTTCACAGAAGTCTGAAGTGGACCCAGAACAAACGAACAGTGTTGTCAGTGTCGTCAATCATAAACTCAAGAACTTAGAATCCACACGTACTAGATCAATCCAGACATTAAAAATAAGTTGTTTATCAAAGGGCAAGAATGTCTCTAGAAGTACCACGAGAGTTTCTTGATTGAATACATTAACTTTATTAAAGACAAGGCTGCTCTTTGGTTGGGGTTGGGAAGAGGGTGGGGACAGCTCGACCAGTAAACAGGAAAGGTCAGAGGCAAAAGAAGGCGGTGACCTTGACCCATGTAAGTGCTGGGTGTGAGAAGTGACCATTGCATCCTAGTAATAACTCTCTGAATTATCTGTGTACCTGTGGGCGTGAGGGGCAACCTTTACCTTCATTATAAGCCTCTATCTCAGTCACATATCTATACTGGGGGGACTTCTACATTTCCCCTACTAACTATACAAAAAAAGAGTATTAACTCTGGAGGTAGACATTGAGAATTACCACACAGAGAAAGAGAAGGCAAGGAAAACAGGGCAGCCTTTGGGTCCTCCAGCCAGGAGTGCCCTCTGCCAAAGGGAAGGGTGGACGCCAGGTCAGAGAGGTAGCATTGCTGGTGAGCCCACATTGGACTTAAAAATAATTAATTTTTTTTTTTTTCTTGAGAGCCCCAAATGCTATCAGGGTCTCATTCCCATTGCCCTCTGTGATGGTAATACTGTGCACACAGGATTTTCCTAGTGTGAAAAATTTTTGATTCATTTCTTGGAAGCTGGAGGCTTCCGAGCACTCTCATTGGATTGGTAGTTGAGTCGGTGTGAAAAGAATCATTAAGGTGCAGAGCTGCATCGGTATCACAGTACAGGAGGGGCTTCTGGTCCTGAATTCTTATTTGAAACCAGGCTCCCCGAGCCAGCTAATGAATGCAGAATGCTTTCCCCAAAGGAAGATCAGCAGGGAGAGAATATTCTGGCCAGAGGACTCGAGTGCCTGGTCCTCTCATAGTAAATTAGTAAATCGGGGCTTTGCTTTTTAAAATCGCTCTCTTGAGCTTGTTTAATACCACTAGGCCCTTTAGAAATAGACAACTAGATTTCAGAGTCTGGAAAGGCTGAGGGCCAGACTCGGAGCCAGGCAAGTCTACCAAGGTAATGGGACTCTAAGAGGTCTGTTGGAAGGCAGCCTGCTGGCCTTCCCCAGCAACGCTCCCTCTTTTTTAGGGTTGGAGCCAAGTCTGATCATTTTTCCAAGATGAACTCGGCAATGGGTACTTTGTAGTAACAGAAAATTAAAATAATACTGTTCATTTGTGCAGCCTGCTGTGGTTTAAAACATGTTTTCACTGAGTTGATCACATTCAAAGAACAAGTTTTTCAGCATATTTATTGTTCCACTCATTTTACACATGAAGGAAATAAAACTCGGATGGGTGTCAGGTGCCCCTATATCTGCTCCCACGTTAGAATGATTTCCTTCAAAAATACTAACCTCTGGAAGGAAGCGTGAGCAGGGGGTGTTCCTGGTGCGGGCCATTTCTGTTTATTGACCTGCATGCTGATTACACAGGTGTGTTCAGTTTGTGACAATTCATTAAGCTGTACACTTATGAAATGTTCACATTTATGTTTATTAATCTCAAAAAAGTTAGTAAATGTTAAAAATGGCTAGAAATAAAAAAACAAACACCCTAGTGCTTATATTGTTGTTTTGTTTGTCTATCTTTAAATTTATTTTAACATTTTCAGCCTAGTACAGTCAATAACTCTCCAGCACATTTTCAGCTAAAAATTGATCTAATGCAGGAATCCCTTTCTTCTAAGATTTCATGCTATCTGTATAATGGTGCCACCAAGTTACAGGTTTGGGGCTGTTTAAAGATTAATAATGAAGAGTAGGAGAAATGAATGTGGGACTGTGCCTACAGGTACATATTTGAAAACCTGATAAACCTCATGAATAAAGGTCATAAATCACAGTAAAATTCTTAGGATTCCATTGGACTAGTCCAGCGATTTTAACTGGTATGCTGCAAGAATTTTTAAAACACACAGTACCTGACTATTAAGTCAGGAGCACTGATCTCTTCCGTTAGATGGTCAAATTAAAAAATGACAACAGCCAACACAACAGTAGCTGTCTGGTGTGAATGAATCAAAATTATACCTATTTTTTTTGTCAGATTGGCAAAAAAATATAATAATTTTTGGTGTGCTGCAGAATTTTAATAATTAGTTTATGTCTGCCATGAGATGAAATGGGTTGAAAAATCGCTGGACTAGACAAATTATACCTAGAAGCGATAAATGAATTATTCACAGAAATATTTTCAAGAGTTAGATGACCTTGCAGATTAAGGCTAGAGGTTCCATGTGGGGCTGGGCAGTGAGATGGAGCAGCTAATTGGATACACATGCGACTGAATTAGACTAGAAGGAAAAGCACATACGGATTCAACAGGAAGATCAGTTCGCATGCCCACTTCCCATTTGCGCTATCTCACAAACGGGGATCGTAAATCCTCCCACGGTTTCCATTTCATTTGTGAAGACTCGTCTGCAAACACCCTAGACAGAGAGGTGATTTGGCCTCAGATATTGGAAACTGTAAACGTGTCTCCTGGGTCTTTTTAAAGTAACCAAAGAGGAGCCGGCCGTGGACGCAGGAGAAAGTAGGGCTCCATCAGGAAGTTGGGGGCTGTGCCATGCAAACACAGAGGGTCACTTAATCTGTTCTAAAAGTATGAAGTCGAAAAATCAATGAGTAAATAATTTTAAAAATCAGGAAGTAGGAAGGACTCTCTGAGGAAGTGACGTTTGGGGTAACACGGGAAATGAGTAGGACTTAACAACTGAACGAAGGGCAAGAGCACATTTTTCCCCTGCAAATAGGAGGTAGAGCTGTCCCAAGGCAAGTTCTGGTTGAAAGAGATAAAGCCCTGATTATAAAGATGCAAGTCATGAATAAGACTCTCTACAAAAACAAGCAAAAAGCTGCGGTACATTTACACCATGGAATACTGTGCAGTCTTACCCTTGAGACAACATGGATGGACCTGGAGAGTACTATGCTAAGCGAAACAAGCCAGTCAGAGAAAGACAAATATCACATGATCTCACTCATATGTGGAATCTAATGAACAAAAGAAACTGACAAACAAAATAGATCCAGAGGCATGGAAGCATGCAACAGACTAAAGATTCTCAAAAGGAATGGGGTGGGTGTGGGTGGGAGAGATCACATGCGTACATGCATATATGCAAAGAACTTACATGCATACATGCATAACCCATGGATGCAGATAACAGTGTGGTGAAGGCCTAGGGAGGGGCTGGGGGTAGGGAGGAGGGGTCAGTGGGGGAAAAGGGGACATCTGTAATACTTTCAACAATAAAAATAAAAATAAAAAGAAGCCCTTGTTAAACGTCTAATTTTTAGGATACTTTCCCTTCGGTGGATGTCATACAAAACAGATTCTGAAAACTTTTGCCTCTCCCCAGCTTATGTTCAGAGGGAAATGTTCGCTCTCAGTCACAGGCGCCTCTGCAGCCACCCTATGAAGCTGGGTCAGAGCTCCCATGAGTCCCCAGGAAAGGAATCTTTCCAGCTTGGTTATAACTCTGTGTTTGAAGAAAACAATGCCATCGGAAGCTAACAGCATGGACCTTGCAGCCCTTCAGGAAACCCGGCTAAGAAAGCCCACTGAAGGTACCTAGTACTTGGTCCCTGATTCTCACAAGAGGTGTCCTAACAATCTCAGTAGGAAGTTTGGCCTGAGCTTCAGGAGACTGACATGAAATGTATATATTTTTTGCCTCCTCTTTATCTACCTGATAACCCCGAGGGATTAAAATTAAGTCACATTCCTCCTCCTCTTAAATTTTAATCGAACACAAACAGTAAGGGTGCATAGGGAAGAGACCGGGCCACGGAGCCCGCGGGCCGCACAGCCGGCTGGGTGTGCTTGCCCTTTCTACGGGCTCTCAGGCCCTGCTCCGGGCACCTGCTCAGGCCGCTCAGGAGAGACCAAGCCCCTCACTTGTACGTGGCGTCGAGGAGGGAAAGGGACAGGATGGTAAAACCATGTGACCTCACAGTCATTATTCCAGCGACACTCACCAAAAGAAAATAGAGTCTTGAGGAAGGGGCATGTAGCAAAGACATTCAAGGGGCAACTGGAAACAGAATAAGGAGTGTCCCACAGCAGAAAGGAGAGCCGACGGGAGAGTCCAAAATACAGAGGAATCAGTTCTAGGCGGAGCACTAAAGAAGAATTAAAAAAAGTTTCTTCCTCCCAAATGAACTCTAGATGAAGACGACTTTTGAGGTATCTGGATTTCTATTTCTTTGGTTATTTTACATGTCCTTTCCCTAGCTCTCTATCTAAAGTATGATTTCTACCAATGTTAAGAGCTGGTTGGGAGTGTTTCCTTTGCCACATTACAATGTGAGGGTTGGAAAAGATAGAACACTTCTTTCATTCATAACATATCAGAATTAAAGACTATTAGCATATATGAAATTGCTTATGTGCTCTCTATGCCAGCATACTTTGTATATAAAAAACTTCAAAAATGATATCATGAGTTTCATGATGATCTCATCAAGAGGCAGACTTTCTTTCAGCATTCACTAAGTCTGGGCCCAGTTGCTCTTGTGGAGGAAGTCATGGAGTGTTGGTTCCTAGTCCAGGCCTCAAAACACCTTGTGTGCTTCCAACCACTCCTTTGGATCGCTCCACTTCCATCATATGGGCAGTTTCAGGGTCATCTGCTTGAGGACAAGGGGGCCAGCCACTCCTGCTGTCTCAGCCAACAGCCAGCCAAAAACAGGCTCTGTGAAAGAGATCATTCTAGACCAGCCAGCCTGCAAGTTAATTTATCAATACGTGAGCAAGCCCAGGCAAGATCAGCGCTATCGCCCAGCTGACCCACAGACTCAGGGGAAATAATAAATCTGTGTTGCTTTAAGCCACAGAGTTTTAGTGTTTATTTCTTATACTGCAAGATGTAACTGAGAAACAAACTGGTACATGTGTGTGAAATGTTGTTAACTTAAAATACAAAAGCCTGGTTTGAGAGCAAGGCAATGAGCGCATATTAGAAATATGGTGAACAAATATTTAGCAGAGGCTGGAAAATAGTGAGAGATCACTATTGGAGGCTGGAAAATAGATCCTTGGTCTAAAGTAACAAAACAATTGTCAAGACCAATAGATATGTTCCTAATAAATTGCTGGAGTTTGGCAAAACGACTTCCAGACAAAATGTTGAAAGTGTCAGTTGGCTTCTTTTAGCTGCAGATGATAAGGCAGTAGAGGAACAATGTGTGTGAGGACAGGACTCAGCACCCTTTTCCTGTAAAGGGTCAGAAAGAGAATGTTTTGGCTTCGTGGATATGCAGTCTCTGTCTCAACTCCTCAGCTCTGCTATTGTCTCCCAAAAGCAGCCCCAGCGAACAGGGAAACGAATGAATGTGGCTCTGATTCAGAAAACCTTATTTATGACCACTGAAATGTGAATATACCATAATTTGATTGTCTCACAAAATATTATCCTTCTTTTGATTTTTTTGAACCGTAAGAAATGTAAAAAATAGTTCACAGTTCGTACAAAACTAGGAGGTGGGCAGGCTGGATTTGGCTGCACATCTTAGTTTGCCTATCTCTGGACTAGAGAAAGAAATGGCCAGTTCTCAAGGGGAATTTAGAGGAATATAAAAAATAAATAAAACCAAAATGGGTTCTCATCTTCTATCTACCCAAGCAGGAAGAGTCCCAACATAAAACAAGCTCTGAGGATAAGATCAAGTCTGGTGTGTTAATATAAGGCCCTTGATTAAGACTTCAGTCAGTGGCCAGGCTTTCCTTTCTGCTGATAAGAGGGTTTCTAAGAAACTTAAGAGTATTATCCCATAACCTTGAGACCTGGCCAACGCAGCTGTAAGTCCAGAGAGGGATGAGTGTCTCCCAAATGAGTGGATTTGGCTATTAGAACAGACTTGAGTCTGACTCAGAGGAAGCCTACAAAGTTTTTAAGTTGTACTTTCAGAAGAGCTTCATTCTCTTGAAGCCTGCTCAGCTAGCAGGCTGAATAAACCTAAGCCAGCAGGTAAAAGAAACAAGGCACCCCAATGAACATGCAGGAACTTCTGGGAGCTGCGGTGAGCAGGTGATTGACAGGAAACCACAGATGAAGAGGGAACCGGGCAGGACTGACCTGCAGACTCCTGAGCAATAATTCACACTCACTCACTGAATGGTGGGGTGACTTGCTATATAGTAAGAGGGAGCTGATGCAGAAGGTTCTATTATTTTGTTTATGCAGGGTGGGGCAAAAGGAGGTTTACAGTTGTTTGTATGAAAAATAATACAATAATTAAATAAAAAATAATACAAGAATAAATTCTGTTGTTTTATGTACTCCCAACTATAAAAACTACTTTTGCCACACCCTGTATTAGCATTTTGGTTGTGGCAGCCTTAAGTTGGAAAAGCAAACTGTTTTGGAATATATCTTATGGCATAATATATTTACAAATGAAGCATAACAGTAAATACTAATCAGATTTGTATGGGCTGTATATAATAAGAATTACTTATAGCTTCTTAAAAATAAGGAATAGTTTAGTTTGGTTTTTTTTTTTTTTTACCAACCATAAGCAGTATACGTGAATGGATTTTTGAACTCCAGTAGAGGGAGAAAGGCTTATAAGTCAAACTAGACCAAGTATATAGTGACAGTTTTCCAGGTCATGAAACTTGCATTCTAAGTTGGAAAAAGGAATCTATAGATTGATTTTCACTATTGAGTTATAAGTCTCCAAGTATCTTTGGATGTTAATGTCACATGTCTTGCTTAATTGTATTTATTTTCTCCATAAAACATAAAGGTAAAAAAAAAAAAAAGGAGAGAGAGACCAAATGTAACTATTTTGATATTTAAGAGAAGGCTGGCCATGCATTGGAAAAAAGTGCCCTCTCTGAGGAGGGAAAACTTAATGTTTAGGCTGTATGACCTGGGGGAGTATGGCTCACAGAGTTTTCACACACATTGTAAAAAAGCAACATTTTCAGACACTATAAATTTTGTAGCTAAAATCTGTGAGAAGAAAATCGAGATTGGCCCAACAGTAGGTCAATTAAACAATCCCTAATTGATCCTGAGTCCATTGTCAGGCTCCTTTTCATTGCCGATGGGAGTGAGAGGAGGAAGCCTGTGCTCCATTTGCTCATAAAATACCCAGTGCAAGAATGTCATTGTCTGTACCTGCAGGTCCTTTAAAAATCACTGTCAACACAAAAAGAGGGAGTGGAACTTTCTTAGATATTTGGTTAGCCTCTGGGTTTCTGTAAAATAAATGGTTTCTCTAAAATAAGCAGAACCAATGAGAAGGAAAATGAATTAATTTTAAATGATCAAACTGGAAAAAGTGGCCAGAAAACCCCTCTGGTCATTTTTTTATCTTTATTCTGTCTTCTCTTAACTATCATTTATGGGCCACTTGAGAGATGAAGAAGGACGGTACAGGCCCTGGAGATCCTGTCGCTGCATTAGCGAAGCACCAGAGCTCGTGGAAAGAGCTTGTAAAGCGTTTGGCCCTACAAAGCTGACATATACATTGTGCTACAACTGTCTTCGTTTCTTCCTGTCTCGGACTCGTTTTTGGTGTTGTGTTGGTGACAGCAGTGATGACCAGAACAAAAATTAGAAGACACTCTAATATGGAGATTTCCTACACATCAAAAACATTTGTACTAGGTGAAACTTGAAGATGGGAAGATAAGCGCGCTGGCTCTTCACTGGCGTCGCTGAATGTGACGCTTGATCACAGCTTCCAAATCACGTCACCCCGACTGTGATTTTACCTATCATATTACCGTGTCATCCTTTCTGCAACTGTAAAACAACATGCAATGAAGATGAACAGATATGTCAACACACATTCAACTTTGTAATCTTAAGAAATGAGAAAGTATTGGCTGTGATTGTTCCATGTTAACGGCTAGTAACAAGCGTATTGCCTAACAGATGTTCTGTAGGAGTGAGATCCAGATTCATTATTATTAACGTCAAAGTATCGTTTGGTGTATCCTGTGTATACCAGCACTTAATAACTTTATTGAACAAAATAAGTCGGATGAAATTGTGAGGAACCGTTAATAAAGAAAATAGAAACTGTAATTGATTCAAAACAACCGAAGGAACTACAAATGGAGTGCAAAAAAATATGAGAGTAATTAGAAAAGAAAATTGAGGTATGAATTTTACTTCTGCAAAAGAGACATAATAAAAAATCACTTCCAAACAGCAGTACATCATAGGTGATCAACATTGTTATACTTAAAACGACCCTGAGGTTTACTTTCCCCCAATGTTACTTGAACAATTAGATATTAGTCAAGTCAGTTCTAGAATACTGAGTAGATTAGTTTCTATAAATTTATAGTTTATCATTATTATTATTCAGCTATGTGTGTGAAAACTAAGAAAAATCATTTGTTAGAGACAGTTTTATAACTAGTAGAGATTATACTGCAAATAAAGTAATTTTCACATTTAATATATCTTATACATGACTAAATAAGCCAAGTTGTATTTTTTCAGAATTATTCTTAGAAAATTACTTTTTTAGGTCCTTAAAAAATCTATCGAATTCCTAGGTGCTCCCATAATTGCATTTTGTAAATAAAAAGGCACTATTCAAGGAAGATACACTAGTCTAAAATGACTCAAACTCTTGCTAGTTTCTAGATATGTAAAGATATCTATATTTATTTAAAGAAATCTATATTTACATTTAATGTAAATATATATAAAATTCAGATACTTAGATTTATCTTTAGATGCTTATAGAGTCACTTGGAGGAACATTCAAAAAGTAATAAAAATAAATGTAGTACAAATGTTATAATTATTTTCAAATGTTAAATATTGCAAGCAAGTCTTTTAAATTCATTTTTAAAAATCATGCAGTATAAAGGTGGTAGACTTCACTGATATAATTGACCATTGTGGAGTGGGATACAATTTTATTGCAACATGCACAGATTTTAAAATTGTCATATCCCAAATACTTTAGCAGGAAATGAAGTCAAGGCACACTAAAAAACTATGCCTTATATTCCAAAAAGAGCCTCTAGAGATGATAATGGCCTATGCCAAAGACAGAGATCAAATTTTGAATAGGTTAATTTATACAGTGTAATAGTGGAAAATGCGACCTTGTAGCTTAATGCATTTTATATAAGATATAATTAAACATTTCTAAAATAAGTTACTACATCTAAAATATTATGCTTAGCTCTTCTTTTTGGAGAAAGGAATAATGTTTGTAGCTTCAGCTTGGAATAAACAGTATTGTTAAAATGCTTTAGTGACTGTGGCCAAAATATTATAAAATAAAATGTGGTGGAAATTAAATTTAGAGAATAGTGTTGAAATGAAAAGTGACTTTGATATTCCGGGAAGTAGGCAGACATTATGGAAAATACAACATTTTTAGTTAAGAAAAGTGAATTCCAGAAATAAAGATGAGGGAAAGTTGGACTTATTTGAGGACAGTGTAAAAATGATCTTGGGGACAAAAGGTTAGCAACACTAGTATGAGTCATTGTGATGTTTTTATCACTAAAATAGTATTTAAAGTTCTGGTATTTAGCTTTGCATTACCCCTAAGTAAATGTTAGTTTTTATTTTTTAGCAATGATTTCAAAAATCAGGTAAGAATTATGGCTCTCTATCCTAAAATGTTTACATAAACACACCATTTAGCTAATAAGTTCTGGAGTCTATAGGCCCAAGATTAAGAACCCCTGCTTTTTGCCTTCAAGTAATTAACATCCACTGGAAAACAAGATGCCTTGTCTCCCAACCAGGCAAATTAATTCTCTGTCTCGGCACTAATTGAGCAGCAAGAACGCCAGGACAGATTTTTCTAAACAGACAAACAAAAAAATGTCTTTAATTAAACAATTAGTATAAACACGAATTATATCTTTGAATACATTTTTGGAAAATACAATACTTAAGGCAGGTTTTTAAAAACACTTAATAAACTGGAATCAATTCAACTTTAAGATTAACAATCCTCTTTTTTAAAAATAGTTTTTTCAACATTAACATTGGGTGCTCTTCCACAGGTTCTGTGCTATTCCTATCTTCTTTCTGACCCAACTAATGACTTGGAAAGCAGGAATTATGTATTAATTGCTGTAACCACAGGAACTAAAGCAACTAAACTCAAGAGTCTAGTAGTGCTTGCTACACCCAAACACATACATGGAGGCAAACACCGCCTGCAACCGCTACAACTCTGGCACCACCGCGGAGGCTCATTGCCTTGGCCTTCAAAGCCTTCGCCTCCCACATACTGAGCCCAAGACGGCAGAACTCAGCCGCCTCTCTCCACACTGCTGCTGCCTTGGGACGCTGGCTCCCATGAGCTAATAACAGAAAGCAGGATCCATGCTTCTTGGTCCTATCAGGAATCTCCTGCCCGAGCCCACCGTATAATCTCCATGTGGCTTCCAGAGCCTCTCCTCCCTCACTGAGAGAGCAAGCTCACATCAACATCAAATGTACACTCAGTGGTAGCCTTTGATAAGCTGAGTTGCCCTTCTGCTAGCAGAACTATTAGAGCAAACAACTCTGTTACTTTCTGTATTACTAAAATATCTTTTTAAACAATGTTTGTGAACGGTGAGAAAACAGTAATGGGATCTAAAAAGTGTGTAACCACGTGCCACACAATGTGCTAAGCACTTTAGACCATTTTCCCGCTCAATCTACTTTATAACCCTTTTATATAACAGAGGTCAATTAACTTGCTCAAAAGTCCCATGAGTAACTAATAAAACAAAGGCCCTAGGAGCCAGGTCTCTTTTACTGGAAAGTCCCTAATTTCATTTGCAGTAAATATGCCCTTCAGGATAAAAAAGGCAGGATCAGGGAGAATCAGGAAACTTCTCACTTTATTTAGTTAGAGTTCCATTGAAATAAGGCTCTGCTTCAGATTACAAAATTTGTACGAGATGGAAATACAATGAGCATCGAAAAGTACCAAAGCATTTGACAATCTGCTAGTGAGGAAGGCTTACGAGGGGCTACTTAGAATTTTGAGAGCAAAATGATGGTATTGGACTTGTTTAGTGTACTTATTTGGATGAATGTAAGAGTAATATCTGAATACTACTCCACTTTTTTGTATTTACAAATTACCTTTTCTAAAAAATTAATGATGGAGCCTAATCTTGAATGGTTCAGCCTGAGTACAATTAATTTGCGAGGACTCAGGCAGTGCCAACCGGAGGGGAGGTATTTGAAACTCTTAAACACGGACATGGATTTAGTACAATGTTTGGCACTCCTGTGTCAATACGATCAAAGAGCCAGTGTGAAATAGCACACCTAAGTGGATATTTTGTTCAGTGTCTCGAACGTTCTCACTTTTTCTCACTTCTATCCCTGCCTTCCTCTGTGTCATCCACCAGCCACTATTCCCCAACAATGCCCTGGCCGTGTGGCCCAGTTGGTTGAAACTTCATTCCATACACAAAAAGGTTTTGGGTTCGATTCCCAGTCAGGGCACATACCTAGCATACCTAGGTTGCCGGTTTGATCGATCCCCAGTTGGGGGTTGTACAGGAGGCAACCGATCAATGTTTTTCTTACACTGATATTTTTCTCTCTCTGTCTCTTTCCTTTCCTCTCTCTCTAAAATCAATAAAACATATCCTTGGGTGACGATAAAAAATATATATTCCGCTCAGCTCAGTGGTTGAGCATCGACCTAGGATCCAGGAGATCGAGGTTTTATTCCCAGTCAGGGCACACGCCTGCGTTGCGGGCTCGATCCCCAGCCGGGGGTGCGCAGGAGGCAGCCGATCAATGACTCTCTCATCACTGATGTTTCTCTCCCTCTTCTCTCTGAAATCAATAAACTCATATATATATATATGTATATATATACATATATACATATATATGTGTGTGTATATATATACATATATACATATACATATACATATACATATACATATATATATATATATATATATATATATATATATATATATTCCCCACCAATCTCTTAGACATATCAACCCTCAGCACCACCACCTTCACACATTCACTTAGGCATTTGGTGTTAATGTCTCCTTTTCCCTTATAAAACTTACTCTAAAAAAAAATTTAAAAAATCACATGATGGAAAGTAGCCTAAATTCTTACCCGCAGGAGTTTTTCCAATTTAATATAGGTCAAAGTAATAATTTTAAAAAATTAAACTCTCGAATCTTACTTCCCCCAAACCTCTCCCTTTGGATAGGAGTAGCATTTGGGAGATGAAAGCATATCCTGTCACACTGCTACTATTTCTCCTGTTTTTGTCTTAAGGGGTGTGCTTCTCATCCTTAGCAGTAGACTTCAACTTTTAGGGAATATGTGTTTTATTTGCATTTTGTACTGAAGAGGATAATCATTGATGTTAAACAGCTCAGGTACTTCTGGCTGGTTATAGATTCCACGAAGAATGAATATCTCTAAATATGAGGCAAGAAGAAATAACTGTACTTAAATAATGTTGCACATCATTTTAGTTATTTTATAGGCAAAAAGTACTACCAGCTTGGTAGGTTTTGGAAATTCTTCCTCCCCGCCCCCCATCTTAGATATTATGAGAAATTCATTTTTGCCTGGGGTGAATCCTGCACAGTTTGGGAAGATTTTCAAGAAAACTATCAGTCTAGGTAAACTAACGAGCTACAGATCTTAAAATCTGATTAAATTTAATACTTTAGAAAGTTTTATTTCATCTTTTATATTTGAGAGGTGTATTTAGTTTCACATCTTAGCTGCTAAATTTAATTTCCCAGTAAGTTTTGAATGTTTAAGTTACATGTTTGTTATGGGCTGAACAGTGTGCCCTGAGAATTCATATATTGAAGCCTTACCCCCCAGTCCTTCAGAGTGTGACTATATTTGGGCCTTTAAAGAAGAAATGAAGTTCAAAAAGGGTCATTAGAGTGGGCCTTAAAGGACACATTCAACAAAGACAGAAGGATGACCACGTGAGGACGCAGCGAGCAGGTGGCCATCTGCCAGGCAAGGATAGAGGCCTCCTTCTCTTTCAGAAGAAATCAAACCTGCTGACACTTCAGTCTTGGACTTCTAGCTCCCAGAATTGTGAGGAAATGAATTTCTGTTGTTTAAACCATCCCATCTGTGTTACTTTGTTATGCAGCTCTAGCAAACTACTACAACCTTGTAGTCTAAAAGTAATTTAACATGTACACTCCAACTTCTATGTTCTTCATACAAAGCACTAAGTCTTTAATTCCTAGAAGTCCAAATAATTTCAGATGGGTTCATTACACCATCCTTATATCAAAATATCCTGTAAGAACCAACTTACAAACTATCTAAGATATAAGGAACAAATGATGAATTTACTTATATCCTTGACCAGAGATTCAAATTCTAGATATTTGAGAACATTGCAATTACCCGTCTGTGGTTTCCCCAAAAAGCCTGAACATATGCGCTTGGTAGCATTTAATGTGGTTTGCGGTAACAGTAGTTGGGGTGTTTGAGGTCACAGTAGTTGGGGTACCTCCTTCACGATGGGGAGAATGTGTCTCTGCCCTGGCTTCCCAGGTTCATGATTTCCAGGGGAGAAGAGCTTTGAGGACACATAGAGCTGGGAGAGACCACTTGGGTCAAGGTGAGACCACCTGGGGAAGCAGAAACATTTGCTCACATGTGGACAGTGTCCTGTCTGCTCGTATAAAATCCCTTGAATGAATACCAGTTCCCTCTCTCCTCTCATTCTGCTCCTTCCCCCAACGCCTGCGTGGCCTCGGGACTTGAGAAGAGCTTCAGTATGAACAAGTGGATACGTGCATAGCTGGCTGCCATTTCTCTCTTCTTTCCAAGAAAGGGGGTCAGTAAAGAGTAAGAAGAGGGGAGAACTGCAAAAGGAAATGTGGTGTTTGGCAAAGCCAAATGAACAGTTTCGCTGCTCTGCATTTTAATGTCTTCCAAAATCTGATCTGAGTTACTTGTTTACATTAAAGAAAGAAATCAGGAAATAGTGAGCATGCTTTTGCCCTAGATTTACATGAACCTGTATCTATTTTTAGACACTTTCTTGCAACAATAATTTCTGAAGAGTTGAATCTGCCCGATTTACTGTCACACGGCTTATCAGTACTATGAAAATCTGAAGTGCTGAGGAAAAAAAAGTGAGCAATATTCTATTTTTTGTTTTAAAAGAAAACATCGCATTTTATCAGATGGAATTAGAGCTTTTCTCTAGATGACACAAATAAACGTACAATATTGATTTTAGGATGACCTGATCGAGTGCAAATACAAACATACACGCCCATATGTGTGCAAACCGACTTTCTCGCCTTTCCGAGAATTAAAATTTTGTTGTAGTGGTGTCTGACCTTGAAGGCTGAATTCAAAGACAGATAGCTCATAATGGGAACATAAAATACTCATATCAGTGTCTCTCTTTTTTCTTTCTTAGTCTAGCTGTTTTCATACTGTGTATTTTGCTTGATGTAATGACCAATTGAGAATTGCAATGTGTTTTTTTAGGATAGGCTAATTGACATAACAAAACACCCCCTAAGCATATACTGGCTCAAACATAATAGACGTGTACAGCTAGCAACCTCTGCTCCATAACATAAAAATAATTTATTTCTCCATAGTCTTCCACATGAATAAAATACTTTTCTTTTGCCATGGCCCAAAAAGGGAGCATGAACTCATTCTCAGATCTGGAATGCATGAAGTCATCTGATCTGATAGTCCAATTTAAATCGCAATGTTTAATTTACCATATTACAATTCGGGAAAAATGACAAGCTTTGCCAGGACTGTTCATCGCCTTTTCCCTGGGAATGAGTAGAAGAAAACACATTCTCGGGTAAGAGAATAAATCTTTAAAATAATTTAACCAGAGTAAACCAAGTAATAAAGTGAATTTCCAGATCTCAAAGTGGCATTATCCTGCAGAAATACGTGGGATTCCTATTTGTTGCCTTCTTCGGGTGCTTTCTCAGATTGATGGAGACTGATACTTGCCATCTGCGCCATGTGATGTGGGAACCAGTAACAAGATACTTGCACAGACTTGTGTGGACAATTTCAAATTCACAAACTTCACTTTCACTTCCAAGCTTTACATTCTGATTCTAAAATAATCAAGTCTTATAATGAGTAGAGTGTATTTTGACAAAGATATTTTAAGCCATACAATTTTAGATTACCATGACGTCCGACCTATAGCAGTTAATAGAGATTTTTGACTGAACGAATAAATTTCAACCCCAGGCATCATCATCATCATCATCATCATCATCGCAGTAATAATAATAACATTACTGTCTCCTAGTTCAGGAGGCCAGATGTCCAAAATCAAGGTATTGGCAGGGCTGCGCCCCCTTTGAAGAGAAAAATCCTGCTTTGCTTCTTCCTAGCCCTGGCTTAGCCGCCTTGGCACTTCTTGGCCTGTGGCAACATAATCCGCTCCCTGCCTGTGTCATCACATGTCCTTCCCTGCGTCTGTCTGCATCTCTCAACTTCTCCCTCCTTATGGGGACACCAGGATTGGACCGAGGGCTCGCCCTCATCCAGAAATGACCACGTCGGCCAAGCCCCTATTTCCAAATAAGGCCGTCCTCACTGCGGATCAGGGCTACACCGTGTCCCCTTGGGGTAGAACTGAACTCCTGGCAGTCACAACCATAATCCACAATTACACGGCTATAGTGCTCCCCACGTGCCAGGCGCTCTCTCAGCGCTTCATGCGTTTTTATTTCGTTTAGTGATCGCGACGATCGCACGGGGCAGGTATCTCATAATCTCCACGTAGGCAACAGGAGGTAGGAGAAGGGAGGCAGAGGTTTTCTTCAGGACTCCGGGTCCTGGGTTTAAATCCCAGCTGGAGCTGGAGCTGGCGCTTTTACACAGGGCCGCCGACAGCCTCTCGGATACGATCTAACTCATTCACTTGAAAACATCTATTTCTGAGTATCTTTTTTTTTATGTTTGCAGTAGAACCTGTGTTTAATGCTAACGCTCTAGGGGTTTCGATAAAAACCGACCCCGCATGCCTCACAGTACGCCGTGTGCCCTCCCCTGAAGTTTTTGTTCTTTCTAGGAAGCAAGCATCCTCCGTACGCTTCATCCGTTATATATTTCTTTGAATTTGAGCTTGGGGAGGTGGTTGGGACGTGGAGACATTGTTCATCCTTTCTGTGTGACGTTGGAGAAATTATTTCAGCTTTCTTTGCCTCAGACTTATTGTGAAGTGTGGAAGATTAAATCTGTGTAAGTTGCTTAGAAAAGTGCCTGACAGAAGGACAGTTATTACGCTCTCAATCATTATAATTATCATTAACATTGACAATCAATTCTGAACTGCTTATTTTCCACAAGTGAGCTGTTTCCCACTCCCGCTTGGTAAGGATTGCTGATTTCCTTCGAAACAGCTCTAAGCACCTAGACCCAGAAGGGGATTGTCCCCTCCAGGCAGGTTCTCCTGCTCCAAAGCCGGCAGGTGTGCCCAGGGCTCATGAGCGGCAGGTCAGAGCGGGGACTGTCATCCCACTAGGCCTGGGAAGGGACAGAGCTGCAGCGATCCCTGGGGGAGTGTAAACACAAGTTTTTAACCTGTAAGTGTGAGTTTGCTTGTTCTAACGACTCCCCCAGATGAGAGGAAACTCTACACTTACTTCATTTCCAGAGTCGGATGCTTTCTTGAGGACACCACACGCCTCACCGAATGTCACATGCCCTCACCTGAACTTCTTATTCTTTCTAGGAAGCAAACATCCTCCACATATTTGTTTTTGGAATTAATTAGCAATAATCGAAGTTCATCTAGAATTATTTTTTTCTGACGCCTACTTTGTTTTTCTGTATGCAAAATATACGTTAAGTAACAGTCTGTATTTTTGATTTCTATATTTAAAAAAGAAAAGAGGCTCTTTTCCTTCAAGATTAACATGATAATGATTTTTCAGATAGAAAAGTGGAAAATTTGAAAGTAAGATGGATTTGAGGAAAAGAAGTTAAGTTTAATTAAGAAAAAACTTCATTTAACATTTCCTGTCTGTCTGGGACACTAATGTCAAAATGGATAGAAACATGCACGGTTAACCTCGAAGATGTGGAAAGATAAGCTGCTATGTTTTATCAGATGCTTACAAAAGTATATTTATAAAATCACATTTAAAAATTGGGGTATGTTTGCAGTTATTTTTTCCAGGAATCACAAAATATGTTGAAAGAATAAAATTTTAAATAAATCAACGATTAAAAATGTTTTTATGTGGACTGTATACCTTCTAGCAGAGAAGAGAAGTTTGTAAAAAAGTGATTTTTTCCCTATACCTATTGTACGGAATATGTATGAATGGTAAAATTTCCCCAGCTTGGAAAACATCGGCTTTCTTTGTTCTGCTACTGCAAGTCTCAGCTTAGGTTTAAAGTACAGTAGTTTGGGAGGAAAAAAAAAAATGAGAGAAAGCTCCTGGCCTGCCTTTAAGTGACCAAACAGATATCATGTAGCCATTTCTAGTAGTGTTATAATGTTTCCTCACTATATTGTCCCTTGCCTTTTCCTTCAGTTCAAAAACAGTAGCTCAGAGACAAGAGCAAAACCTTAGAGTAAAAAAGGAAAAATTCCCCCGTCTTAATAAATATACCAGGGGACAGGAAGGAATGAGCCCAGTCAGGGCAGGATGCCACGGGTCCACGGTAAAGGGATTCCCAAGGATACCACAAAGAATTCCACAAGTATATGCTTCCTAAGGAAGACGACTCTGCTACATGTTGAAGCACTTAATGCAATTTAATGAAAATAAGCAGAGACTATATACTGCAAAGCACATATGTGTTACAGATTGGAGCTTTTCATCAGTAACATAATAACTCCCCTTAGGTTTCATAGCCCTTTTGCAAACAGACACAGAGACACATGTGATAGGGGTGGAAAAAGATGGCTTTGCATCTTCCAGATAAGTAGTTGGATTAAGCTGATCAAAACAGAGGTTGTCCATTTTGTTTCTACTAGGGGATTTCTGGTCTCCTGACAAATTTAATTCATTAAAAAAGAAAGAAATAGAAGAGTAACTTAAGTGTATGAACTATGTAATGTGTGAGTCCATTAGGAAAACTGAACGTTTTCTCCGTGTATGTGGAACTCGTCTGGTTACGTAATAAATCCATTGTACCTTGTCTGGGTATGTGCCCCACATCAATAGATACGTGAATTATGCTCGCACACATTCTCTAAAATAAGTAACTGTCCCTGATGGGTAGGTATGCGGGACCCCGGAGGGCTGTGTCGTAATTAATACTGATGGTGAAACCAGAGTCGGGATTTCTTTAGCAGACCCACCGGCACGCCCTTCCAGCCGGGCGCCTGGGCTCACCCGAGGTGGCACGGCACGGGGCAGTGCTCGCTGGCGGGAAGAGCTCGGCAGGTCCACTCAATCCCCGAGGCCAGGGCCGGCAAACTTTTTCCTTTCACAGGCCAGGGAGTAAATATTTGGGGATTTGTAGGCCTTATACGCCCCGTCCCAACTCCTTAACTCTGCTGTTGTAGGCTGGAAGCAGTCACAGGCAATACGTAAATGAATGGATGTAGCTGAATTCCAATAAAACTTTATTTAGAGACCCCTGATCTAGACATCATAGTCTTCCAAATAATGGAGTTGGATGTGAATTCGCTCATGAAGTTGAGTGTCCTTTGGCATCTATAGTTTTTTAGTTACTTTATTCTTTTGTACACATTTTAAACTGTGAGGTGCAATCACACTGAATCTCTTGCGTTCTAGCCTCAGAAGTTCCTTTGTTTAATTTTTTTAATTAAATAAAATGTATATACCCTATTGTGTTCTAGCAAATTTTAATGAAGGCTGACAAAGATGTCTGCAGGCCCAAATAAAGTTATAATAGATGAAGAAAATGAGGCATGGGGTTATGGTAGGAAAAAAAAAGATTAAATGTAGCAGGATGAGATGCCCAGGGTCATGAAATTCCATGCATGTTCTAGAAGTTAACTACTTACTCATCTCAAGGCCGTGTAAACAGCTAATGTGAAGAAAGAAAGAAACATGAGCAGGTACATGGGTCAGAGAGCTCAAGCAGTGAAATCTCATTTGTGCTGCTGGTAAGACACATGGAAGATTTCTAATTTTGGATACATGAGAGAAATTGTCCTTTGGTCTCCACCACGTACACGATGGTCATGTGCTTATAACTTATTCTACTATCAAAAATATATTTCCAATAAACTCCTCAAACAGGTTTCAGGGCACCGTCATTGAGACTTTTGATAAAAACACTGATTATGTTATTGCCTAAATATGACTTTATTTTGAGGAAAGTCTTGGTGTTAATATAACAAATCCTTAATGCGGCAGCAAAAAAAATGTGTTAAATGAAGTACAAGAGAGGGCTGGGGGTTAGAACAGTAATTTGAATGGGCGCTTACCTTCAAGGTGCTAAGTAATGTGGCTGAGAAAAAATTAGAGGCCAGAAAATCTTTGAAAAAGAATTTAAGGAAAGGCCACAGAAAAGTGACCCGTTCTTTCCTATGGTATGTGCCTTCCCTGGCCCAACACCAGGCAGAAGAAATGCTCCCTGTCAGCCCACTCGGGGGTGAGAGCAGGAATGAGAGCAGAGAATCAGTCTGGGGCCGGTCTGAGGTTACTAATATATGTGGGTTTTGTACCCAAAGAAAAGACATGGAAAAGAGACAGCCAAAACCTGACGTGAGTGCAACACCAAGAAAGTGGCAGCAGGGAGGAAAGTCTGCAACTTAGGTTGACAATGTAGTCAGTGAGCATGTAAAGCAAAGAGACACAAACCAAAAAGCAGGCTAGAAATAGTAACAGCAAAACTCCTTGAAGATTAGAGAAAACACTCAGATCTAGAGTCCTAAAAAAATCAGGAGTTACTCTTTTAGAGATATTTGTCTCAGAAAAGTTGATCAGTTTGGTGGTAACAGACAGGAAACCCACAAAGGACACATCCAATATACAAGCATGCACATAGATGTCTATCTATATATGAAATAAAATCAAAATAAAGCAAGATCGCTATTGTAAAGCATTAACATGTTACTGAATCTGAAATTTTTTTCTATTTGTAGAGAACTTGGGTGAAAGTGTAGCAGTTACTTTAGTGGGGGAGAGGGAGCATCTACCAGGGGGCAAAACACTTCATTTCCCATTGACAACTGCAATTGAAGTTTGGAAGGATACTGATCCTGACCCTGAACTTCGGGAAGATGGAGCACCTTTTTGAAGGCCTCACACAGTCAGCCGGGCATCAGCACACTGTTGCCCGCCACGATTCCCTGCTTGGCGGGACAGCACTGCAGGGACAAGCATGAGGACCAGAGAAGGCAAACTGCTCCTGCTGGATTCTGACTCGGCTGCTTCATCTCTCTGGGACCTTCTCGTCTCTGTACTTTAGGTTCCACACCCACAAAATGCAGGTAATAGAACCTGCCTCCCAGGGACGGAGCGAGGGTGAAATGAGACGGCGCGAGCCAAGCCCTTCGTCGGAGCCGACGGAACCGCCGTATTTCAAAGCTCCCCATTAATTCCCTGGACTTGTGCAAAGTCGTGGGATCGAATGACAGGCACAGAGCCAGGACTCAACAAGAAATTATTACAATCCAGACAAAGCAAAATGGACATGTTTCAAAGAAGACTTGTTGGCTACGTGTCACATTGTCATAGTTCTTGTATGAAAAAATAACTATAAGAAATCTCTCCATCCCACCAAAAAATAGCTAAAAAGCCCTCATATTTCCTACCATTAGAGTTCTTCATTTCAACTTTGTTCAATTATATACTAGACAATGAGGGATTGAGTTTATTTTCCTAAGCTATGTCTAATAAAAGCTTCACATACAAATGTTCATATTGAATTAACAGCTAATATTTCTTTCAATAAATGACATAATACTTCTTTATAATTTACAAAATCCAGTTTGAATTCATATTTGCTTGGCCTCTGTGGGTGCCAAAAACCCAACCACAGTCATGGCGAGTAACAGAGATTTTACTAAAGATTTTAGGGAGAGATGCCCACCTTAAAGTAAATTTTTATAAAATATATTCAGAATACTTTTACCTTCTCAAGCTCTCCTATCTATCAGTGGCCTCATTCCTTCCTTCCCAGAGTCCTCCAAATCCCTCTGATTTCCCAGAGATTCTCATATTGGTTTAAATAATCTACTCAGGAAAGCAAAACCCTGAAAGTAGATAATTTCTTAAGGGGGGTTCCTTAGGAAAGAGCTCCTCCAAAAGAAAGAGCTGAGTCCCAGCTTCTCAAACATTCCCTGGCAGGCCCCGCCGCCACCCTCAATGATTTGCACGCTCACGGGGACACCCGACGCTGCGCCGATCTGCCCTGCTTGCCTGCGTGGCCCTCGCGGCGCTCTGCCCTCTGCCTGAGAGCCCAGGGCGGGGCTCAGAGGCCTGCCCCAGCCGCGCCCCTCTGCCGAGGCCCCGCGGCAGCTGCCGGCACAGGCTGGGGCAACGGCGTCAGGGAAGGGAAGACGCTCCCAGCGTATCTCCAGTGTCAATGTTCTTCCCAGAGAAGTTGCTCTGCTATGTACGTGGGTGTAGAATAAGTCCCAGAGCAGTTTATTTTTTTTCTCTTAAAAAGTGCATAGCTGATTTAATGTACATTTATGTTTCAAGATGTATTCTATGGTGTGTCACCTATTTTGACATGTCTATACGTACTCTATGTTCTATACTGTACTATATGTTACATGTATATTCCCTCCCTCCCTCCCTCCCTCCTGGCACACCTGGCTGTTACTCTGTGACAAGAGGGGACATTATGGTCTCATTTCCTTAATGCTCTGTTGCTGTCACATCCATGTTTTCTACCTAAAATATATCAACTCTTCTGCAAACACTTATTCACACACACAATCCTTTCTGAACCCTTCCTTTTTCCGACTCTTTGGAATCGCCTGCGCCTCAGATACATCCCCTATTATTCTAATATAAAGTTCCTTCCCCTCAGCCTTCACAAAAGCTTTACGTAATTGAACATATTGAAGCTGATGACACTGGCTCCTGGTTGGACTTGACCGATGGCAACTTTGATAAGCAGCTGTTTTGCAATCGATTTGTCACCAGATGAACAAAATGTATTTAATGCAATGGGCAAAAGCGAATGAAACTTGTGGTCCAACTTGCAAAAAATCTCTATAAGCAAATATCTGCAATAAAGCAAAACCAATGGTCGTTTGTTTTTCCCCCCGCAAAACTGCTATCACTCATTTTCTACTGGTATGAAGCTCAGTTGTTTATATTGTGCAGTGTAGAAAAGTTATAAAATTTTTTATCTGACTTTTCTCAGAACTAGCTTGTGAACCTGTGTGCAGGGAGTGGGGTGGGGATGGAGACTGTGTGTGAGAACACAGGGCTAAGGAACTGTTGCTTCAGTGATGACATTCTGAGCACACAAAATAATGGGCAGTGACATTATCTATGTGCCTGGGAACACGAACACACCAACCACGGGCCTCCTCCTACTGCACCAGTGTCAGGGCTCCACTGTCACCAGCGGGATTCAAGTCGGAAGCATATAATTCTACCACTAATCACCTTTTTTTTTTTCATAGATACACTAACCAAGTCTATTATTTTTCATGGAGATATCTAAACTGCTATAAACATAATTCAGGAATATACCTATTAATCTTTATCCAAAATAATTTTTGTCTTTTCAGTCGTTTAATTCATTTTATTGCCAACCATTTCAAGAGCAGCTTTTGTCTTTATTTAAAAAGTGCCCCTAAAAAGCTCAAATTTGTTTAACAACAACAACAAATTCTCTTTTGCAATGAGCAGTATTTCTGTAACTTTCAGGGGAGGCTTGGGTACATCTGCTTTTTATTCCTAAGTGTTGGATGGAAGTAAAAATTACTTCCAAGTAATAATGTTGACACAAACTGTTATTTTTCTACTTTCAAATAATCACCTGAAATGTAAGTTCAGAATAATACATTTAAGTTTCCTTAAGTTACTTTTTTCTGTACTATTTATTGATAACAATATCTGCCCCTCGCCCTCCACAGGATTTCCTTTAAAATATTGGCTCTTAGGTATCGTCTTGTGGCAATTAATAAAGGCTCTTATTAATTGTATGCACCCTGGCATAAAAAAAACTTCCAAACAGCTAATTACAATCGAACAGATAGTACTAAAGTATTTCAGAAATATGACTAAATGTCCACATTGCTGACAGAGCACCTGGAGGTGTTTGCTAAAGGTATCAAATTGTATTTAGGAGTTGCCGCTCAGACTCCTTACCCTCTGCTTCTTGAGGACTAACAATGTTGCTGATTTGTTAGCTGGTTTGGTCCTGGCTTTTAAAATCCTTCTTTAACTCAGGTATCTGCACTGAATATTACTCCTAAGCTTCGACATCACCGTCCAAGCCACGACTGTAAACGAGAGAACAGAGAAGGCGAGAAGCACTCCCGACTTACTCCGTGTGAAGCATCTCTCTTAGGTTTTGCTCACTGAGAGCCAGCGGCCTAGGGAGAGAATAAAGAAGGTGATCACCCTGAAGATGAAATGATATGAAAATAGTGAGCGTCTCCTAAATGCAGGCTTTGTGATCAAGCTCAGAAAGAAAGCTCCTTCTGGAAATGGAGTTTTTGGCAACCCTTCAAGAAGGAACTGGTGGCTGGGATGCTGGGAAGCTTCTGATGAGAAATAGCATCGCGCGGGGTTTGCAGCCCGGGGCGGGTCTGCGCCAAACGCCTTGCCTTCATCAATATGCATGAGCGGCGCCGCCATCTCGTTAGAGTGTAACTCAGAGACAACAGGTGCAGACAGCGACGGCTCAGGCTCGGCCAACTGGCTGTTACGATGGTCCAAGTTTTAAATTTAGACGAATTTGTAGAGGGTGGTCTCTGTGACTTCTCAGTGTATTCATTTTATTTTTTTTATCATGTTGGTTGGGCCCTTCTAAATGTGGGGGGCTTTCTTCCAGTGAGCCACTGTCTAGCTGGAACAACTGACACTGAACGAGAGATTATGCAAATAATCGTTCAATCACATTCCTGAGAACTGTCACGAAAGAGCTATGGAATCACCTGTACGTGTGTCACAGGGCGGTCTGCCTGCTGCAGGGTAAATAAGGCATCTGGGACTTGCAGGGCATGTCAAGTTCACCAGGCCCACCGGAGGGGGTAGAGCTGGAGATGCTCAGATGAGGGCCTCGAGGCAGGATGGCGCTTGGTTCCTTCCACAAACAGAGAGAAGGCCAGAATGGCTGGGGCATCGTGAGTCAAAAAGGGAGCAGCACAGTCTGAGGTGAGATCTTAAAGATTTTATAGGCCACGCTAAAGGATCACTCATTCATCCAGTACGTTCAGCATACAGCTCCCGAAGATCCCATCTGTGCCAGGCACCGCTCAAAGCGCCGGGGCTATGGCAGCAATTGAAGGGAAAAAGAAAACCCGATTCTCACACAGCTTAAATACCAGTGGGGAGACAGAAAATAAACGAAGGAATATAAAGTAGGTCAAGAAGTGCTATGGAGAAAAATAAATAGGGTAAGGAAGAGAGGAAATACCTAACGCGGGGCTGCTATTTTACTTAAGGTGCTCTGGGAAAACCTTACTATAGGGGGCACTTATGTTGAGCATTGAAGGACGTGAGACGTGAGTAAAGCAGATACCTGGGAAGAGAAGATTTCATTAAGCAAGACTTTTTAACCTGCACTTACACCTAGAACCCAGGTAGTCCATGAACTTGATTTAGAAAAAAATATTAAAATATTATTCTCATGTAACCTCTAACTGAAATTTGGTATTCCCTTAAATCTTGAATTTTACCAGAAAGCCACAGGAATCCTAGCAGCAACTGTAATTTTGTCAGCCAAACAATGTACAGCTACTTTTATTTTAGATAACAGTGTTCAGACATCGTGAAAAACACCCTTACATTCACCACTACTTCGACATGACGGTTATCGTTGGACCTGTGGCTGGATCTGGTTATGTTGATGAATTAATAAGGAAGCATATGTGTTGCTATGCAACACGTGTAGTTTAAAAATATTTTCCATAGTATTAGTTCTCAGTAATTGGTTACATTAATAATCCTGTAAATTGTGTGCATTACAAAACATCATTGTGCTACATTGTGTACATTGGCTGTGTGCTCCACCACTAGACTTCCAGGGAGTCCTGCAGGCAGAACATGTTAAGAGAATAAAAGCCCTGTTGTAGGAGGGACTTGATGTCATCAGGAGACAGTGCAGAGGCCAGCGAGGAGGAAGCAGAGGGACAACGGGGAGAGAAGGTAGAGGCCCAGATCAGCAGATGGGGATTTATACTCACACAATGAGAAATGGGTTTTAAGTTAAAAAAAATAAAATAAAACTAAGAAATAAAATTTTAAAAGTCTAATGATAAAAAATTAAATTACTGAAAAACTAATTAATACCCAGAAAATTCTACCTAAAGGGGATACTAGCCTGGCTCCCTAGGGGAGCGATGAAAATGCATTGCTTTCCTCCAAAGCACTTTGCTTGTTAAATCAAATGTTTCAGGCTGAGGGCTGTGCTACACTTTATCAGTGGAACACTGAACCATGTGAATTAGGATCCTAGCTAGAAACAATTTCCTTCCCTGCTTCCAATTATCTACATGCTGAGCTTCCTAAATTTGCATTTGCTTTTCTTCCCAATAAATTCGCCTCCTTTCGTCTTGTCTTAATTTAGTTTACATCTGCAATATCAAAGTTTCCACGGGTAAGACCTGGAGTTAACTAGGAGCATTTATTGTTTTGTGTACAAGGAAAGAAAGCAGATGTGTTTTTATCGGCTGGGCCATTGTGTGATTGCTACAATGCGTTTGCCAGGCTGCCCATCCTTCACAGCCTGGCTCTGGGCAGACTCATTCTCCCAGCTCAGCACTTCAACCAGCTACTTATCGTGCACTGTGTGGACTCTAATGGGTGTTTATTTCTTGTGACATCTGAAAAATATATACCAGACCATCATGATTTTCATTCCTATTTACACAAACTTCCCTAGGTTAGTTCTTTGGCATTACTCGCTGTTTGTTTACTTACCAGCTTTTCTTCCCCAGCTAGGAAGATACTGGTTTTAATTGTCGTTGTTGTTGTTTTAATAATTAAGTCTAATGTTCTTTCTGCTATCCTTCCAATAGAACATTTGTCCTCTTAGATCTTTTTTAAATTCAAAGTTTTAGGAGTCTCTTTATGTCATTTTAGATTTTCTTTCTTTCCACATATTTGTTTTGCTTGAATTTCTCAATTTGCTTGTTTGGTACAGTCGTTCTTTTATTAACTAATATTTATTAGAACTGTTTACTGAAAGGCTTTTTTTTTTTTTTTTTTTTAAGAGAGAGAAATCACTTTTAAATAGAGAGAAAGGAAAGGAAAATGATTTGCCAGGAGACATTACTCAAGTTTTCTCTTGTCAGCTAAGAATTTTGAATGGACTTCAAAAAACTTGAAAGAGCAGCTTGGGGATCATAGACTTGGCCAAAATAATTGCTCAGTGATTGTTCTGCTTTGCTTCTATTCATTTATCAAATATTTGAGTCTTTACTAAATATCAGGCATGGCAATAAATATTTGGGGACACAGAGGTGACTGTGCTCAGCATGATTTTGTGCCTTCATGGAACTTGCAATAGAATAGGTCAGCAGGAAATAAGCAAAATTGTAAATGACATATTCAATTGTTATTAATTTTTAAAACTCTCAAGATCAAGAGTGTGGTAGCCCTGGCCAGTGTACCTCCGTTCGCTGGGTGTTGTCCCTTGCATTGAAAGATTGCCAGTTTGATTTCCGGTCAGGGCACATGCCCTTCCTCTCTCTAAAAATCAATTTTAAAAAATCTTAAAAAAAAAAAAAGAGTGTGGTGAAGTATTTAACTGGCAACCAGCCTGACTTCTCAAAGGAGATGCTGTGCATGCTGACACCTGAAGAATACACACTGAGGACCTAAGTTACATAGCCTGGGGGAGCCTTTCGGGCAGGTGATTTGGCCTTTTCATACCTGATGGTGAAAGCTGAGAGAACAGTGCTGAGATGCGGTAGAAGATTATGGTGGGGCATTGTAGGGCATTATAAATACGCAGGACTGTGTTTCCATGGGAGATGGGAAACAAATAAAGGAGTTATTGCATCAAATTGAAGCATGTGATTTGTATTTTATAAAAGAAATGTCCTGAAAATATTATGCAAAATGAATTTAAGAAATACAGCAAACGCCGTTTTGTGTGTGTTTTTAAAGAAATGATTTCAGTGATAGTTTTTAGCAATGAGAAAAGAAAGGAGGGTACCTGTTTGGGCAATTTAAGGGAAGCGTAAGCCACAGAACCTGGTGTTTGGTTGTGTCGGGGATGAGTCAGAATTCTGGATGAAACACTGGGATGGGCAGTCTTGCTCTGGACGAGTGAGAGTGGCCTGGAGGGAGATATTCTTGAGGGGAAGGAGATGATTAGTATCTTAATTTGAGACATGCTCGGTGTGGGACGCCAGTGAGAAATTCAAGTGGAGATGATAAGTGATCGGATAGATATGTGAACCTTACTCTGGGTGGTCTGGGTTCGAGACAACAAGGAAACACAGAGCCTAGAGACGGCGAACAAAGGCATGGCTCCACAGACAGTAAGCCCAGGGAAGAGACGGGAGGGAAGGGAGGACATTTAACATTCAGAGTTGATGCCTGAAATATGTCCATCTTTTGCCAGGTTTCCGTTGACTCTAGCTTCCTGTACAGGGAATAGAGCTGGGCGTGGGCGTGGGACTTCACTCCGGGTTAAGACCACATGCTGTCTGGGGCGGCCGCTCCACCACCGGACCTGTGCAGCAACCACATGTCTGGAGTGCACGCCCAAGAAGCCCGGAGGCCCATGTGGCCCGCATGACATTACTAGACATTCTGCTCTGTCCATAGAAGACCCATCAGTGGAGCTTCCTGAAAAAGCTGAAACATTTAACTCATTTTTACTGCAAGACTCTTCCTAACAGAAATCTCAGCAAGTCACTTAGGGGTGGGAACAGGAGGAGGGAGAGAACATACAGAGGTAAACCAACTGCGATGGCTGATTTGGGGGAGCCTCTAAGTCAGCTGAGTCTCTAAAGGAGAACAAATTTTCTCACGGGGAGGGTAGAAAACAACAAACCCACTGTTCTCCCTGCTGCACCACCCTGCGTGTTAGACTCAGCCGCACTTTGACATGAAGGCCATCAGAGGGACAGGAGCCAACCAATGTGCTGCCGGTCTTGTGGGTTGAAATCAGCAAAATGCTGCGGCTGCTTTGCCCGATCTCCCCCTTAACCAAGGGACTAAACGTTAAGTAGGAATACAATTTTGATAAGATAGTATCTCTTCCATACTTATTATTTCTACATCTTTTTTTTTTAACTGTCTAAGATAATGCATTAGCAAGGATTAAGGGCTGGCTGAAGGGAGAGATAGTAGAGATGTTCTCAATACCAGTGAACTTGGAATCTCCTAGTACTTACCCCTGACTGCTCAGAGAATGAATGAAAAACCCGGCTGTGAATGGATTTGAAAACCTGAGATAGATACTGGAGGCCTTAGGAGCAATGCAGGTAATAGGGACATGAGTCACGTTGGTGAGCTTAAAGGGTGTTGACTCTTGGGTATGGAAATGGAGATGGTTCCCTAATCTGCCCATGAAAGTTTAATGCTAAATTATCAGGGAAAATAAGGGATGGATGAAGGCAAGTGTAATAATGACAAGTCAATTACATCCCAGCTCCTTTGTTAGTGTCCCCTACCTCGATGGAGCATGTGCACACAGACACTGTCACGTGTGACTTACGGATTTGTACTACCCTGGTGATATCTTTTATATAAATTAAACCACGGCGTTCCATACTGTAGCCTTGATTTATTTGAATTGTTTGGATATGTAGGAGGAATGATAACTGGAACCAAAGGTACACCGTGAGAATGCTAAAAAGAAGTACCTAGAAAGGACCTCATTCAATCATTCCGCCACCCGCCGCGGCTGGCTCGCACACAGAGGCTCAGGACGCCACAGTGAACAGAACAAAATCCCCCATCTCATAGGCCTTGCAGCGTTTATGAGCAGAAATAGTTAATTATAAAAAACACAAATGAACAAAGTATATGCATAGAGTATTTCAGTGATGCTAAGGGCTATAAAAAACATGAAGTGAGAAAGGAGACGGAGTGTGGTCGTTAGAGTGGGGTGTGGTATTTTATATGATCATCAGAAGGTCACATATGAGCAGAGGTCTGAATGAGGTTGGGAAGGAGACTGGCCAGAGTCTGGGCTGGGAAGAGAGCATTTTGGGGAGAGGGAATAGTACCAGCAAAGGCATGAAGCCAGGAACAGGTTTTGTCTGTTCAAGAGGAGCAAGGAAAACTTGCCTTTTATACTCAACATGTCCTTGGATATATTTTTTTAAGCTGGTCTGCTTTTTAAAGCAAACTCTCTTAGGGGACAAAAAAAATGAATTATTTAAGTAAAAAGATAGATTAATTTTTGTATAAGTAGATGTGACAGGTTGAAGCTATACTACTATTCCTCACATAGGTAAGTATGAAAGATTGCTTCTTTCTCCAATTTTATAGTTCCGTTTATGGTGGTCAGTAAAATGTTCCATTAAATATTGGTTCAACATTCATTAACCATCATGAAATAAAATGTATCTCTCCTTCTGTGGTTCCCTTTAAAGTGATTTATTCTCAGGGCAGCTCTCTGCAAAATGAAACACGTTCTTTCATCCCTGTAAGTACAGAACAATGAAGTTCTATGCACCTTCGATACAGTCTGCGGCTGTTTTTCAGTCCTCAGAAGCCTGGAAAATGTATTGGGCTGTGGAAGGGGGAAGTGCCTATGGATTCAAAGCCATGTTTGGAACTGAAGATTTCCCTCGCTGAGGTGACCTGGTAGCTGGTCAGGGCTTTTAAGATTTGATCAACTTCAGTTCTTACCTGCTTGCCTTCCCCGGCCCCTCTGCATCCCATGAAAAGAAGTAACAACTTTCTCTTCCTGTTAGCCTAGCTGCTTAAAAATAACACATTCCAGCAAGGAGGGAGGGAGATTACAAGCGACAGGACATGTGAGACTTGCCAAGGGGGCCAGCATTTCCTGGCTCACAATTGCAGGAAAGGCTTAGCTCCATTATCAAGGCAACCTGGATGCTTTGATAGGCAATTGTTTGAAAAGCTAAACAACACTTGCAGTTGAAATATTGTGTGTGCTATACAAGGCTCGTGTGGAGGAAATACGGCACCAGATGGGCCAGACAATGGTCCTGTCTGAGGTTTTGTTCTTTTACTAGTAGTAAAATAAAAACTCAAAAAAAAAAAAATAGCTGTGTGCCACTTGGCTTTTAATAAAGTCTCCGTTGTTTTAGAAAAGAATAGTGGAACTGTCCTGAACAATACAGACTTCCTTTGCAAAACTGCTGATTTTGAAATGTACTGAGTTAAAGTAGACAGGACAATCACTTTGGGTAAGGCCGTTCTTTATTAAGCACACTGAATCCATCACCTCCAGTGCAATTAGAAAAACTGATCAGAAGCATATAAATATACTCCCCGATAGTCAGGACAGAACGTGGCTTCTGGAGAATTCTTGGTATTTAAAGAATATTACCTTGCTCTCCATTCTGAGTTCTTATGAGAAATAGATATGTAATATATAAATACATAATATATATAGAAATTAGTATTTAATACAGATTTTAAATATTACAAATATATATATATATATACAGAACATTATCCACTTCTCAGAAAACTCACTAGCTATGATAATCTTTTTGAAGTGTAATCAGAAAAAGCTTTCAGGTAGGAATGGATGAAAAAGAGAGCTTTATTAAGTATCTGTAAAAATATCTATTCGTGATAAAATCTTGAAATCTCTTATCTTTAAGCGATAGAGAGGTTGACTATGTCTCTCTCAAGTGCTGTGGGAAGCATGGTCATCTTCAGGCAGTGCTGGCACCCCTGGCTCTGGTCACTTTGGAGAGAGGGTCCACATGGGTGCGCGGGTGGGGCCCGGGCCTTCTTCCCAATGCCTCCGCGAGAGCAAACACTGATTCACAGGCAGTCAGGCGAATTCCCATGCAGTGTGGGACAATTATGATTTTGATATGTTCTGACCTTACCCTTATTGGGTCTCCCTCAATATCTCCCTAAGAGGCAGAGAAAAATGCATGCTGACTAGAGAAAGAGAAGTTTGGCCTAGAGAAATATTTCACAAAATCGTAAACTACGCTTGTCGTGGATCGTTAAAGGAGATAGACATCCCCACCATACTCTCAGCACCCAGCCAGCTCCTGCCAATGCTGAGAATATTCTAGGCCTGTTCGGATGCACGACTAACATGAGCCTGGCAGGTCTGGGATCCTAACAATTCCAATTCTAGCTTAGAAGGGACTATTTTTTTTTAGAGAATTAGAGTGACATAGTCATATTTTGATTAGGAAAATTGCTCTGATTGAGGTCCAGAAAGGAGATGGAAAAGAGAAAGAGTATTGGTAGAGAGATTCATTAAGAGCTATTGTGAAAACACTGAAGAAGTATTTAGAGGGAAAAATCCAGTTACATATTGTGTATGCTTAGCAAGGGAGTGAAAAAAATGACGAATATCCAATAACTCTAATTTTCCATTTGGATTATGTTTGGGTGGTAATTGAGATGAATCTTTGTCTCCTATAGCAGCCAATATTATCTGATTTAAAAATTTCCAGACCTTAAACTGTGATGTTGGAAGTGTGCGTTAGAGCAGTGAGCAATGCAATTTGATTTTAGCTGCTCAAGGAAATACTACTACTTAGGAAGAAATCAGTGAGTACATGTTACCAAGTGCTTTTAGTAAACTTTAGTGAGTAAACTAATTTTGATTTTTGCTTAAATTGGTATACAGCATTTTAGTAATTAAGAGGTGTTTAAAAATATTAAATAGAGGTATTATAAATTAAAATCATGGGAGTTACAATATACTCTGATTTCTTCATATTTGGGCTTGAAACAGTTCTCTAATATAGACAATGACAACAAAAATGATAAAAAATAAACTGCATAATCTATTCACCCAACTTTTTTACCTATCTACCCTTTACAACTTGCCATTCATATTATTAAAGAACATGATTATATAATCACATATGAAATATATACCTGTGAGGTGGTGATTCGTTAGATGGTTTTAATTACAAAAAGCGAAGCAGATTTTTACAGTCAGGATTCGTCCAGGAAAACAGAAATTACCCTAGATAATTAAAGCAGGAAGGTATTTAATAGAGAGAATTAAACCAGTAATTTTTTTTAAAGGATTGGCCAAACAAAGCTTATGAAAAGCAGTTAAAAGTTTTCAGGAAATAAGGACATTTTAGACCTGCCAAGAAATTCCTGTGGATGATTTCAGGTGCCTTGGAAATAATTTTTTTAAATGGATCATTTGTTGATTTGCTAGATTTAAAGCAAAATATTCTGGAGAACGCAGAATGGGCTAATTGTACATTTTTGGTCCCTTGGATTTTTATAGGATTCACCAATGTTGCTGTCTAACCTTGTTTCCTTCTGTCATCTTGACCTTATATATAGTTCCTGCTGCAAAAAGATAAAAGTTCTCCTCAGGCTCAAGCTGCAAAGAAACCCATTTCCATTTACAATTCATCTAATAATAATCACTTTTTTGGGGGCCTAGACTAATTCTCCAAGGTGTTCATCAAATGAAGAAACTTAGTTGTAAACCTTAAAAATGAATAAAAAAACATTTAAAAAATCTTTTCGCTGTGTTGCTTTAATGTGAGCCAAGAATTTGAAGGCTGCTAAAATAACAGGCTTGCAGAAACCGCTCCTAGTCAAGAGGTGTGACCGCCCAGGCCAGGTCAGAGATGGCCTGTGAGAGAGGCGTCAGGGGACTTGCTGTCTCCGGCCCGGAGCGAGGACAGGAAGGCGTCAGGGGGTTCTGACTGTACCTGAACACATAGTAGAGCCCCCAGGACTGCGAGTGGGTGGGCAGCTGGCAAAGCGAACGGGCTAAAAGAATCTTTGGAATCGAATCACAACGAGATGTCACCTCGCATCTGTTAGGACTGTTACCAAACAGCAGAAGAGCGGCACGCGCTGGCGAGGGGGTGACGGGGAGCCCATGCCCTGCTGGCGGGGCTGGGACTTGGTGCAGGCGCCGGGGCCCGAGGATTCTTTTAAAAATCAGGAATAGAGCTGATCTAGCAATTCCTATTCTGGGTGTTTATCCAAAGGATATGACAGCACGAATTTGAAAACACGTGTGCATCCCTGCGTTCCCCGCGGCATTCTGCACAGCGGCCAGGGTAGGGATCAGCCCGGTGCACGCCGGCAGCGAGTGCACAGGAGATGGGCATGGACGCGGCCTAACAAAAAAGACCAAACGGCGCCGTTTGTGACAGCCCGCGAGGATCTCGAGGGTGACACAAGGTGAAATGAGGTGACACGGAGTGAAGCCTTCTGACTGCACCCAGACAGGAAATATACAAGAAAAAATAACAAACGAGCTAACAGAACAAAATAAAAACAAATTCATAAAGACAACAGAAGGGTGGTTTCTGGAGCAGCGGGGGAGTGGGGGGGTGGTCAAATGAGGTAAGGGGGGGGGTCAAGTACATGGAAGGAAAAATAATCGAAGGAAAGTAGACTTTGGGGGGGGGGGTGAGCACACCAGAGAGGACATCAATATTGAATAACAATTTTGTTCACCTGAAATTTATATCCTGTAATTAACCAAACACCTGAAATTTAGATAATGTTATTAACCAATGTTACCTCAATAAATTTACAAAAGAAAGAAGGAAGGGAGGAAGGGAGGAAGGGAGGAAGGAAGGAAGGAAGGAAGGAAGGAAGGAAGGAAGGAAGGAAGGAAGGAAGGAAGGAAGGAAGGAAGGAAGGAAGGAAGGAGAAGGAAGGAGGGAGGGAGGGAGGGAGGGAGGGAGGGAGGAAGGAGGGAAGGAGGAAAGAAAGAAGAAAGAAGAAAGAAAGAAAGAAAGAAAGAAAGAAAGAAAGAAAGAAAGAAAGAAAGAAAGAAAGAAAGAAAGAAAGAAAGAAAGAAAGAAAGAAAGAAAGAAAGAAAGAAAGAAAGAAAGAAAGAAAGAAAGAAAGAAAGAAAGAAAGAAAGAAAGAGGAAGAAAGAAGAAAGAAAAAAATTAACTAAAGAAAGGACAATGTCTCATGTGAGGATGTGCAACCCATCAGACTCTCGGATGGGCGATCCCGTCTATGTGGAAGGAAAGAGGGAAAGAACCAAGAATCCGTGGCGACTACAGAGACTCCTGAGGAAGGAGCCCAGAGAGAGCAGAACACAGGCCAGGGGTAGGGGACAGAGCGTTGGACTCAGTGCTGCGACTGGCAAGGGGTTTTGAGGGCATTCCTTAGCCCTCCCGAGTGCAGGATTTTAAGGCGCCTGCCGAGCTGACCCCGACTTCCCGGGCTGGCGCCGTGAGCCACGTGCCTTCCACGCGTTCCTCGCTGCTGCTGCTGATGCACTGGCTTTGGAGGAAGGCTACGCGTCCTTTCTGTTTTTCACTGAAACCTGATCTGGCCGCAGTACAAATCTCCATCCACCCGAATATTCTGGGCCATCCCAGATTCCGAGGGGCTGCCGAGGCAGTGCAGCTCCACAGAGGGCTTCTATGACATGCCGGAGCAGCCCCACAGAAAGGACCCTGGAGGGGCGAGGCGGCGGGTGGGGTGGCGAGGGCAGGCCAGAGAGTCCTGCTTCAGGGGACGGACACATCTTATTTGGCGTCCCAAATGAGAAGGAAAAATATTTTCCAATCAAGTTGAAGAAGTTAAAATTGAAAAGATAAATCAAACAAAGTATTTTTAAAAATCAGTGACGATATTTGTAAAATAGATTTAGGTTCAGACTTAATATTTACTTTTATTTGAATACTGGCTCCTAATGGGACTTGAAAACAGCTGGCTTTGTTGATCCAGTGGCTGCATGTTAAGACTGAAGGGGCGGCCGTCAGGATCATTAAAGTTCCGTTCTCATCAGACTTGTGCTTGAGAAAACGAAGTGCGCTCCCGGAGTAATTTATTATAGGCATCTCTTTGTTTGTCTTAGATATATTATTAAAATGACATAAGGGGATGAAATGAAATAGCACAGCTATTACAAAGTTTAAAACTTTTCAATAATAGAGAAGCATTCAGCTACATCTTTCATTACCACCATCTGTGTTGTATATATCATTTGAAGATGAATAGCGGGCAGGGTTTTGCTTGTTTCTTTATTTATAAGGATTTTTGACCAAGATAGGGTTTTCCCATCTCCACAGAATATTGTAAAAGGAAAGACAGTTATCTTTCTTGGGTGGCAAGGACGTTCTCAAGGCTTTTCCCAGACTCTCCCATCCCAGTAAACCTACTGCAGTGCCTCAGCGTTGGCATATTTTTATTCAAAATAAAAAGTACATTATCATATTGCCTAACCTAAGAAAGCAAAAATTTTGATAATGTCATATTCTCATCTTCTGGAATGATAACTACAACATTGGTACACATTTCAAAACTAAAATAAGACTTAGGGTTGGAGAAAAGTTGTCATTTGTGGTTTCCTAGAAATAATTTAATGTTCTGAATTGTATCTCCTCCTAGTGGTCTCACCGAGTTATGATTCCCATTGTGGGTAGCTCACTTCTCAACTCAATTCCATTCAATTCACTTATGTTCCATTGAGTTTCGCAAGATCCTGTTGAATACTTACTGAACAGTGGGCACGGCTGGATGCTGCAGGCTGAGAAGGGCAAGGGACTCCCATCTTTACTCCAAATAACTTTATGAGCCAATGACGTTCATCACTAGTTGTAGTACTTTAATTTTTTATTTTCTTCTTTTAAATCAAATAGTAACAAAATAGCGGTGCATTCCAATACAAATAGTTGGATAAGCCTCCCGTCTGAAGATGGCAGGCAGACATTTCCAATGCTGAGCTAGTGTTCGGGAGACAGAATTTCTCTGCTAAGGTATCAAAGCCCAAATACGAAGTGTCTGAGGTGCCTGAGTGCCGTGGAGCCCTTCCAGGAGGGCACGGGGCTGGCTGGAGATGAGGCGGCTTGGAGCGCGGTGAGAGCGCGGCTTTCTCGAACCGATTCTGGTACCACACTGTGCGAATGCCAATGAGTTACCCAAACACCTTCCGCCGGACTCCTCACTCATAAAGCGAGGGCGCCGAACCAAAGAGCCCTGGGGACTGGATTTCTACAATTCTAGTTTTCAAACTTCCCCAGGGTAATTTCCAACTAGTATTTTGACGCATAATGGCAGGCTTGAAATAGTTTTTGCATCTCCAAATTATTTGTCGAGCCCACAATTCCATTCAGATTCTTTATAGTATTTTCCATGACAAAAATCTCTTAATTTTTAATATTCAAAAATGAAAAATAAAATTTACAAAGCATATTTTTATTTATATGTGGAATAAATGTGTAATAGGCACAACATAATATAGCTGCTTCCCTCTCAATTATGTTTTTAAATCAGCAGTCATTCCTTAAAGCGTACTTTAGTATTTAGTACAAACACTAGAAAGCAAGAAATAAAGGAAGGAAAGGCAAGAAAGGAAGAGAGGAAGGAAGGGAGGAAGGAAGGAAGGAAGGAAGGAAGGAAGGAAGGAAGGAAGGAAGGAAGGAAGGAAGGAAGGAAGGAAGGAAGGAAGGAAGGAAGGGGACATACAGCTGGAAAATGTAGGGGAATTGTAATAGCCATTTCAGATAATTATAGATATTTTTCTTAGATAGCACACAACACTCAACAAGTAATTTCTTAGAAGGCATTTGTACTGTGGGACATTATTTATCTTCTAGTACTGTTACATTGAAATCCCATTGGTCTATGTTATACTCATTTATACTGATCAACATGCATGTATCAGTCAGAAAATATTGGTTCACCAGGTTGAGGAGATCTGTGGGATTCTGACATATTTTCAGCTGAAGTTTTCTATTTTTTTCCAGACTTTTGGAAGCCCCAGAGTCATAGAAGTTTAATGTTGCAAGTAACTTTGGTGATGATCTAATTAAACACCCCTGTTTTGCTGACCTTGGAACAGAAAGGTTAAGTTATTTAATCAAAGCCACCCAGTGACTAAATCAGGACTTGAGCTCAGTCTCCAAAGTCTCAATCCAAAAATTTTTACACTTGACTTTCTACTTGGAATTCAAATTAGAGTAGGAACAATATTGTCTTACATCTTCTCTTCCACTTGGAATCGAGTCACTTTACTTTTACCAAGCAATGGAAAAGTAAATATACCTGACATTGCAAAATAATCTTTTTGAACTAATTACAAGCTATTTTCCTAGCATAGCTAAGAGCATTTTTTCTAATATTATTTTGCTTATTCCAGTTATTTTATCAAGCACTTGTTCTTCTAAAAATAATAGTTTTTATAACATGTTTCAATTTTGCTTTTAGATGATTTAACTTCAAAAGCCCTAACTTGCAGAAATCTCAACATTGCCTTATATTAACTCTATAAGACAAACTTTATATACTCCATTATAATTCAGTTTGTACTTTTCCTTTCTAGATGTTAAAGGAATCAATAACACTAGACTAATATATGCACTGACTTACAATTAAAACTGGTAGCAAATTTGCAGGAAATACCATTTTAACTGAAGTTATTCAGTTTTCCCAGAAAAACATCAGCTTATGCCCAGAGCACTCGGAATTCTTGTGGCCAGTTTAAAATTTGCCTGGATACTTCCACTTCCATATATTTGTTAAATACTTAACCAGAGTAATTTATGTTTGTTCATAAACCCACATATGCCAGGTATACTTGTTATGATTAAAATGTACGCACATGCGTTTTAGATTATGAGTCAATCAAGAATACAGCCCATGTAAAATAGGGGTCCCCGAATAGTAACTTTGGGGTGTGCTGGCATGGCTACTTCAGGAAACCTTTAGCCATGAGTTAGGATGCAATGAATATTCATTGTATCTCAAGAGCTGTTTTGTGGTCTTAAATCTTCTATTAGGATAAGTAAAAGTGAATAGGCATTGTTTCCTTTTTCCGTCATGAAGCCCGAATATTAAAATTATACTATTGCAAATTTGGTGTGCTTATGTATTATTTCCCTAATATTGTAGGAAATTAAAGAGCTCCCAAATATTCAGTCCATCCCTCTCGCTGTTGATATAGCTATCTTCCAACACTTTGCGAGAGATAAGTGTATTTTTTGCTTTTATATAATTTTATGAAAGTTAGTTTCATAATTCTTTTGGTTTAAAATAATTATAGCCCTTTTTCACCCTAATGATTAAAATCTCAGTTTCTCATACCTGTGCTCATCTTCTTATTTTGAATTAAATAATAGGCAGACATACTTGATTCCAATCGTAATGTTATTACAGAAAAAGATAACATAAATAATTAAATCCTACATCTTGAATTATACTAGCACAACTACCTAAATAAAAATATAGTATAGTTATTAAATATGAATATAAATAAAGTTACTGGCAGGTACCAGATGATTTCCTAAAATAACACTGTGTAAGAAGAATATTAAGGGAAAAATTTTAAAGTTTGAGACCAAGTATATCACTTTCTTGCCTTCAGTTTTAAAATTACTGGGTTATTGAATAATGTAAGATGCTTAAAACAGTGTTTCCTTTAGCCAGGGGAATCGATCACTGTTACTCTCTAGTCCCCGTTATAGTTCCCCTACAGTATTACTAATCCGTAACCTTTGCAAAATCAATACTTTTTTTTATGCTCACTTGGTTATTGTGTCACAGACATGTTACTGTGGCTCACATTATAATCAGAAAAACAAGATAAAAATAGTTTCTTTGTTTCATTTTGTCTATAGCCATCTGGCTTCCTTTATGATTCACTGGAAATAAAGAGCTACATTTAGTCCAGTTTGGTTTAAAACCTAATCAAATCCAATAAGTTTAACAGTCCCTAAAGAAAGCAGTCTTTTGAAAATGACTACTTGATCCGCTCTCTGATTTCCACTGTCCCCACACACCTGCCAGTCTCAACTGCTGTTGAGGTGACTGGGGGACAGAGCCAGCTGGGGCCTCCTCTGACCATACGAGGAAAAGGGAAGAGGGTCTGGACCATCCGAGGCTCTCTGGTGCTCAGACCACTGCAGGGTGGGTGTTCTGTGTCTGCTGCAGGATCTGGCCCTGTCCTTTCTCAGGATCTTCTGCTGGCATTTGCTGCTGACATCTGGAGCTGATGAACACAGAATGTAATTTTTCTCTGCTCAATCAACAGCTCTCTGCTTACTCAGCCCTTGCTGTGATGCAGATGCTGACACTTCTTCCATCTGGATCCTGGTCCTGTCTCTCCACTCCACCAAAGCAGGCCCTTGCCACATGGGAACGAAGAGAAGCTTGGGAGGCCGTCTCTGTCTACTTAGGGCCCTTCTCTCCATTCCACAAGCATGACGCTCCACCTCATGGACACCCGAGGTCCTTTCCTCAGCAGTCCTTTCCAAGCGACCCAAACGGAGAACTGGACAAGCGCGCCCTGTCCTCAGCTTCCCTGTTAGACTGAATGGTTCATTTACTCCTCAAGGCCAAATCCAGAGAGGGGAAACTAGGACATGTATCTGATAGCTTCCTGCCTGGTGCTTTTCCTGTGATGTCCAGGATTCAAAGTGCCTGCTTATTGCTTCTGGTCAACCTAGGCTTTCTCTCTATTGTCTAGTTCACAGAGCTTGAGTTTTGATCCGTTGAAATGGGAAGTAAAAACATTTTTTTAAACTAATTTCTTCCTCAGCAATCCTTAGCTTTCAAGCTTAATATCTTCTTGAAAATCCGTATTTGTGATGTCATAATCTAAATATTGATGTGTGTTTCTTTAATTTTCCTTTTACACTATTCCCTAGCAGTTTTAATTTCTTTGAAGCAGATGGGCACCTGCGGCTCAGTAGGGAGAAGGTCATGTCATGAAAATACAAATGACAACAGACCTTTATCTCTCCCCCATATGATTTCTATTATAGTCACTAAACTTGGTATCTTTTCTATTTAATTTTTTTATATCTCAAAGTGTCTAGGAATATAATGCTCAAAGCAGATTACATGACCTTGTTCAAGATATCTCTCGTTCCTACTTGTTTCTCTCAGTTAATGTACTATTCTTTATCGAACAAAGAACAACACATATCCAGGTACTTTATGAAAATAACCTTTCCTTAGATTTTTTTTATAATAGTAAAGAGCAAAATGATGGTCCTTAAATTGCTTGTGAAAATAAATAGTATTTTAAATGAGATTTTATAATATTTTAAATTAAAATCATTAAAACAATAATGTAATATGTATATACATGGTGATCAAATTAGTTACCAGCCTGCATTTATTAATATAAATAATGTGTGAGCTCTCTCTCCCTCTCTCTTTCTCTGTTTTTTCCTTTTTTTCATCCATTTTAGGCTATCTGCATGGATTCCAGCATTTGTCCCAGGGATCTTATGCAGAAAGATATGATCGAGGGAAGCATCCAGAACATGGTAAGCAGAGTGTAGAATGAGCACCGTCTTGCTGAGAGAATTGTACAATGTGTTGTGTGTGACCGAGTATTGTATTTATTTCTAAACTACTTTCTCCCATGATTACTTACTATTAACTTTTTCCCTAAGTGCATATGTTTAAAATTCATTTACATTTGCTTTCCTTAAATTCATAAACCCTCTTGCATTAAGTTCCTGAACTAATACACTGCCTTAATAAATAGAAATACTCATTTATTACAAAGAAACATGTATTAGAACCTACAATATTTCATTCCTGGTACCATTCAAATAAAGGAGGTAAGTTTCCCAAATACATAGGAGACCTGTTATTTAGAGAACATAACTATTTCATATTTTCTCATGCATATTATATAATTATTTGAAGGAATTTCTATTATATAAAATTTCAGTTCCATATATGTAAAATTTTGTTTTCACTAATACATCTAATCTATTTAATCTTTTTTTAGGTCTTGCCTTTCTGAGTGGAATTCTCTTCCCACTGTTATCTATAAAACTTGAAGTAAACTGAAATAAAAATTACAATACTAATAAATAAGGTCCTCACGGTTCTACACATTTGGAGATGAAACACGTCAGCTTTAAATATGCAAAGTTATGGGACACTACTCAGCCCTAAGAAAAGATGAAATACTGCCGGTGCGACATGGGTGGATCCTGAGGATATCAAGCTAAGCAGAATAAATCATACAGGAAAAGTCAACAATCGTATGATTTCACTCATAAGCGGGATATAAAACTGAAACAAAGAAGACAAAGAAGACAAACAAACAAGAATGTGTAGACACAGTCAACAGCATGGTGGTTACCAGAGGGAAGGGGGGTGAAGGGTGGTAAAGGGGGTTAAATATGTGGAGATGGAAGAAGATTTGACTTTGGGTGGCGGGCACACAATGCAATATACAGATCAGGTATCATACAACTGTACACTGGAAACCTATGTAATTTTATTAACTAATGTCACCCCAATACATTAAAAAATATCAACACCCACATAAAAATGAAAAGTTAAAAAAATGGCAAAAACTGTTGCAGAAAACCCTATGACTCTAATTCATATTTTATTAAAGTTTAACTATGATAACTTGAAATATTTGGTTTTATAATACTATATATATTATCTGCCACCTAACTATTTATAGTAGCTGCGTTTTACATATTTAATAATTTAAATATTAAACAATAGTGGTTATAACTTAGCTTATCTTTGCAACTTAAAATAATATTATTGTTACTTTTTTTTGAATAGAGAAATGATGTAAGGAAAGGAAAGCAACCAAGAAAACTGATGAATCAGAAATGGTAAAACAAACAATGCCAAAACTAAATGAAGTATGGAGTTTTAAAACTACTGGATAAAATTTAAGTAAATAAAACTATTTGTGTTGTGTGTGTTTTTTCTGTGCACATGGAAATATACGATTGATAGATTACTTCTCTTGTTATTATTTTCAAATTTCTAAAAATATATATTAAATATTTTCCACAGAAAAGAACCATATGTGCTCTTAAAATATTGGCTAAAAAATCCTCCCTTGGATAAAATAAATATTAACACTTGGCACAAAATGTAAGTTGTAACCATATTTTGCTCAAACTACCACAGTTATTTAAAGTTGAAGGAGGAAAGTTATAAGTCCTAAACTTAATTTTTGTGAACGTTAAGAGCAAATCAGCAGATGAATAGTGAAAGATTTCATTTCTTCATGAGCTTAGTCCCCATTTAATGTCATAAGCTCTGAATAACTTATCCTTTATTCAATTTGTAGCACTTAGATTCTTATAAGAATGAAGCAAAAACCACCTCGGTCTCATACTCCACTAGAGAGATACTGTGCCTCGCCTCCACTCCAGAGGTCCCCCTATTTCCAGCCTAAGTAGGGATTTATTGAGTTCTAGAATGATTCTGCAGAATAAAATATATAGATAAATAGGTTTAAATTTTGTACCAATGAAAACATTCAATTGCATATGAATGTCATATACTTATGACATATTCCTGTCCTACACACACACACAGAAACATTGAATTAAGGAGCAAATTAGTGGATAGAGACTTGGCAAGTGTGGAATTCCCGTCTCGAATATTTTCTAGCAATATCCCCAACTCCTACCTTTTTTATATGCAAAACTTGAAGGAACACAATGAGATTCTGACTGTTCAACTCATAAAAAGAGATAGAATTTAGCTGTAAACATTTCAAAATCAGCTGCAAGAATCAAGTGAATGAGAAAGTAGATAAAGGACTTCCATTTAAAAACTTTATTTTGAAAAAAAAAATTCTGAAAAGAAATAGTGCTCATCATTAATTTGTGAAATTATAACTAATCTGGGTAGCAGAAAATAGCTGGATAAAAATCTCTCAACCAGGAGGACTGTACTGATTTAAATTGTGGCCACAAATCTCAAACCCAAAACAATTCTCTCACTATGTTCACTTCTAGCTGATGGTCTTGCTGACTATTTTAGTGAGAAAATAAAAGCAACCAGAAATGAACTTTCACAAGCTCTTACCAACATACCTGCCTTCTACTGGCATATTCTCTTTTTACCCACTAGCATAGGTGAATTCTCCACGCTCCTAACTAAAGCCAGCCCTGTGTTGTGGGCCAGCCCCCATCTGCTCTAATCTACTCCATTGTTACTGCTCCATCGCTTCTCCACCTTTCCTCCCATTAATCATTCTCATATGCAAACATGCTATCGTTTTCACAGTCTTGAAAGAAATAAACTAAAAACTACTCTTTGCAACAATTTGCTCACAAACGTATCATTTCTCTGTTCCCCTTTGGTAATATCCCTGCAAAGAGTTGTCTGTGTTTCTCACTTTCTCTCAAGTGACAGTAACAGCTGTTTTTTTCAGTGACCTTGCCTCTACCCAATCTTCTTCCCCCCCCCCCCCCCCAAATATTTAACACTGGAGTGACCCCAGAGCACACTCTTTAGGATGCTTCCCTATCTATTCTCATTTCTTCGGTGATTTCAGAGTTTTAAAAGCCATTTATATTCCAATGCCTCTTGTATTTGTATTTCCAGGCCACACATTTCCTGAATTTTAGATTCCCATATCCAAATCCTTATTTAAATCATCTGTTGGATGTCTAATTCATAATTTCTCTTTAAACTGAACTCAAACCTTGCCACCCACTCTCAATCCGACCCACCCCTCTCTGGGAAATGCAGCTTTTCACGGAGTCTGCATCTTAGCAGATGGCCTCTCCTTTCCACGGGCTCAAACCCTGGCAACATTCTTGATGTCTTTCTGTCTCTCACGTCCTTTGTCTAATCCATCAACAAAAGTGATTGGATCTACCAGCAATATTTCTCCGATACATGATCATTTCTCAACCTTCACTGCTATGAACCTAGTCCAGGCCACCACGATTTCTCTCCTGGATTACTGCAATTAGCAACCTAACAGGTTACCTGCCTCTGTTTTTACTGTTTCTCCTCAAAATAGCATCCAGAATGATCCTAATAATCTGTAAATTAGAATATGTCAATTCTCTCTTCAAAACCTTGCAGAAGCTTCCTGTTTCCTCAGAGTATAAGCCAATGCCTTTACAGCTTTCTGCAGAACTCTCCATGATCTAAACCCTTCTCATCAGAGAACAAAAGCAGATGACAATGAGATCATTTACTTTTATGCCTTTAATACTCTCTTATCATGAGAACAATTATATTTTCATATACATAATATTAACTGTATTTTTACTTACCTACCTACTATTTATCCAGTGACCCTTTGCTAGTATATACATATATGACATGCAAGGTTGTTTTTGTTTATATAGTACCATTATGTCCAATGTGTCCTTATACTAAATATTTGTTATGGTCGTATTTTCTTTTTAAATCCCTTACATGATTGACATGTAAGACGTGTATATATTTATGTATACAACTCGATAGGTTTGGGGATATGTATACGCCTGAGAACTCATCACCATCATCAATGCTATGAACATAGCAATCACCTCCCCAAGTTTCCTCCTGCCCCCACTATTATTATTATTATTATTATTAATTATTATTATTATTATTGTGTGTGTCTGTGTGTGTGGTAAGAAACCTTAATATAAGATCCACCCTCATGACAAGTTTTAAGTATAGAATATAGTATTATTAACTAGGCGCTATTCTACGCAATAGAACTTGTTAATCTCATTTATCTTGCATAACTGAAAAGTTGTATCCTTTCGCCATCACTTCCCCATTTTCCCCTCCCAAACCCTTGGCTGCTACCACCCTACTCTCTGCTTCTATGAGTCTGACTCTTTTAGGTTCCACATCTAAGTGAGATAATACAGTGATTTGTCTTTCTGTGTCTGGCTTATTTCATTTAGCATGATCTCCTTCAGGTCTATCCTTGTTACTGCAAATGGCAGGGTTCCCTTCTTTATAAAAGATGAATATTAGTAAATTATTTGTGCATCTGTGGATGGCCTTCAGGCTGTGTCCATAACGCGGCTGCTGTGAATTACGCTGCAGTGAACATGGGAGTACAGATACCTCTTTGAGATCCTGATTTCAATTCCTTCGGATAAATACCAAGAAGGGAGGCTGCTGAATGATATAGTAGTTCTATTTTAAAAGTTTTGAGGACCCTCCATTCTGTTTTCCATAACGGCTGGGCCAGTAAACATTCCTACTCACAGGGTACCAAGGCGCCCTGTTCTCTATATCCTTCCGAACACTGGTTACCTTCTGTTTTGTTTTTTAATAATAGCTATCCTAACAGAAATGAGGTGATACCTTATGGTGTGCCTTTTATGCTCATTCACACTAATATGTAAAATGTTTGTGATAAAAGTTTTAGTGAAAAGAAAAAGACTAACTACAAATGATTACCAGTAGATAAAAACAAACAATAATGGAACAACAAAGCCAAAATGAGAACAATTTTTAACTGCATAAAAACGTGACTAGAAAAGTAAGTCATATTTTTATGGGTTATTTTCTTGGGGTAGTGATTTTTGAAATTTTTAAATGTTTCTCATGTACTCTAGTTTTCCTTTATGGACATGAATTATATTAATAATGGAAGAGAGATAGAATTATATGTATTAATTAAGTATAGCCTACACAGATGACTCAATTTAATTTAAAATTGTGCTTAGAGCAGGCTACCTCTACCCCCCAAATTATTATTATTTTTCTTCCTTTTGGATAAAATACATAATTTTAAATGTGATATTCTATATTCTTAAGTCTCCATATTAACTCATGCAGCAGCTAACATGGAGAGTTAACATGCATACATCTATTGAAATAAATTTTCATAGCTATAATAATCTATAATTTAGTAAAGAATATGTGTAGAAGGAGATCCAAAGCACAACTGTGACATCTCTTCTCATTAAACGCCCTTCTGAGCTGCCTTTATAATGGGATAAAACTAACAGTTTCAAAAAGATTTGGAATAATCCACTCTCCTATATACTGGTTGATGTCTTTCCTTCCATAAAATGAAATACTGAATGCTATACAAAATAATTTCAAACATTTGCTTTATTAAACATGTTTTCTACTTTTGGTGTTCAATATTGTATGTACAGGGTGGGGTGAAAGTAGGCTTACAGTTGTCTGTATGGAAAACAATACAATTATTAATAAACAATAATACAAGAATGAACTGTTTCATGTACTCACAACTGTAAACCTACTTTTGCCCCGCCCTGTATTTATCTTAATACTCTTTCTTTCTTAACTTAATGGCCCAGCTTGGCTTGTTTCACTCTCTCTATTCTGTTTCCAATTGATTTCATTTCTCTTTGTGTAACATCCATTTTTCTGCCTAGTTATGTCTCTGAGGGGATGCTTGTCAGATTCCTCTGCAAAGGTTATAGAATCCTGTGACACCCCAAATTGGAGGTTTGGACTGTTTCTCTTTGAAAACACTTTTTACCTCTAATTTGCATGTGGGGTTTTGTGAACAGCTTTCCTTCTGGGATTCTTCAAAACCCACATTTTCTCTGTGGTAGAAAACAACTGTTTACCACTTGTGCATGCACTGAATGTAGAATGAGCACTAGAACTATTTGATTTTTGTTAACAGAGTCTGACTCCTTTCTTTTGCGAGATATAACTTGGGAAAATACCAGATAAAAGAGGTTTTGGGGAAAGTGATCTGTAAAACTGTAACACATCTAAGATCAGAAACAGGAAAATCTTTTGGTCTAGGGGTATTTTTGTTTTACGTGTCTTTCCCTTCAACATATCTTCTTTCCTTGTGGATGTGCACTGCTCCCTGGCAGCTATGGTTGTCCGCCTTTGCAGGGAACCCTTTGGAGGGCTCACAGAGCTTTGCAAAATAATCTAAGTTGCTACTGATTTTCTACCTTTAAGGGAAAATGCATTTTGGAAACAATTTAAAAACGTGCTTAGCAAGATTACCTGATTGGTACAAAAACAGCATTTTAAAATACTTTCCTTGAAGAACAGATTTGTGGGTTCTAAGTAAAATGCTATGTCAAATATGACAATAGAATGGCAAGCTTGGGAAAAAGCTGATAGAAGAATGAAATGCCATCTTTCCGATTACTAAATCAACACCGTGTGCTAACAAATGTATGTTTACTTAACTTTCAACTACATGTTCTTTAAGTAAAATGGTTCCATTTTGTGTGTACACTTCAGTGTCAGAGGTACAAATTAAGGCTAAAGGTAGGTAACTTCCCTTTATAAAAAAGGAAGACAGATTTTAAGGGAAGAGAATGAATCTAGAAAATAAAGGGTATAATTAAAGAGCCAAACATTTTCAGCTCAAAGATACCATTAGCTTTTCAGAAGACATCACCAAAGTTGAGGAGAGTAGTGAGGTTGAAAGCATAGGCTTATACTTAACTGTGCTCTTGTTCAAAGCGCTAAGTGGCTGAGAAATTGCAGATCAAATCAGAGATGTCAAGTGCTGTTGTTGCATCTTATTGGGAGTGAATCAATTTTATTGATTTTCAAAGAAAAATTAAATGACATTTGGAGAAGCAGTATAATTAGTGTTGGTGTTTCTTTCTAAGGTGTCATCAACCACTGATTTAGACCTAAATTTGAGGCATTGCATTAGTTAGGTATACAATTAGTGCCTTGCAGAAGAACATATATGAGGATGCTGGATTTTCCCTTTCTTTCTTTATATTGATTAGCTCCTCTATTCCTTTCCCTGTGACTTTAAATGATAAAAATGAAGCGATGGCAGGGACTGTTGGGAAACCCTAAGAACTCTGTGTCGGTGTGTGGTGAGACTGAGAGTAGGTGGTCTACAGTGTCATTTGACCTTCCCAAGGGCCAGTGAAAGGAAAACAGTGTGTGAGCCATTAATCTCCAGCGTGTTTACACAACTGTAATTTTGCATGTTTACTGCCACTCTGAAGACAGAAAGAGTGAGGCCTTGACTGAACAGTAGGCTTCTGGTCACCTGCCCTAAAAAATAGTTCGTGATCACATACATGATCATGTTTAATGAAACCGTTACATAGAATCTGATACTTTTAAATAAGAATGACCTTTGACTATTAAAGTATTGACAGGTTACTCTACCAGGTATTATTGTTTTACTGCTTAGTTTTATATAAAAACAATTTAAATTTAATAAAAATGATATGTTTCTGTAATCTAGAAGTATTTCTGAAGAATAAGCTTAGTATCATACCAGATTATTGACTTAATATATAGTTTAAAGATATTTTATATGCATTTTATTTCTTATCAGTGTTATAAGACCTTTGGGTATTATCTTCATAAGATTTCCATTAGCTAGGTATCTCTTATTAGTTCTGTTTTTAAAATATATAATTAGGTTAAGTAGTTCTCCTGGGAAAGTTCCCAGAATTTCTGCATAATAAATGATTATTTTATAATGTAAAAACACCAAAAAACACACAACAAAAACCTGCAAAACAGTCAAGATCTCTCTTTCACCCAAAAAACATCTTTCATTTGAAAATTTCATTGTCCACAAGCACTGTGCAGAAGATGAACCACAAAACATACATAATCCTGACTCCTCAAATACACACTCTATGGTGAAGACTGGTTTTGAGCAAACAAATCATTCTATGAGTATGGCATATTCTGTTGAGAAGATAATATAAAATGTTTCAAATTCTAACAAAGATAATTCACTACTAAATATTGTTTGAAATATCCATGTACATGAATTAGATGAATACCAAGTTTGACGAAGACTACTGTACACAAGAAAATGTGTAGCAAATACAGAAGAAAATACCTGAATATTTTACTTATTAATAGTTAAACAGATAAGTTTGACTTAACACCTTTTCCTGATTTTATGGGTAGTTCTCAGTTTTTAGCCATCTGGACAACCTGAGGAATGAAACCTATTTTTCATTAAAGTGACTCATTGAGATAGTGACTCTCAAGGTATCAGAACTTTATATCAGAATCATGTCACTGCGTTTAAAGGAGGCATTTGTAGTTTGAAAAAGAAAATGTTTTTCAGTTGATTTTGGCACATCCCACCAATGGGTAGAACATCTTTGTCCCTTCTCCCTCCCTGCCATCCCCTCCACTAACTAATGATAGTCTCATAATTTTAGAAAACCTAGTATACGTGGTGGAGATTTCAGAGAACTCCCAGCTAATTAGGAAAGGTCCTCAGTGAAGCTGGCATGAAAGTCACGCCAAAAACTTTATAGTACTGAAAACACAATATGTATAAAGAATTAAAAATATTTATTCACATAATATTTGTTCACCAGGAATAATCCCTACTGCTTAAAAGAGTTAAAAATGCTTTTTCTCTGAAATTAAGACTTTTTTATGGAGAAATAATCATGAGCATAGTGCTTATCTGCTCTTTCACTAGCTGTATTTTCATATATGTAAAGATCTTGAAACAATCTTAAATAAGAATACCTATTATTGGTGAAAACGGTATGAGTCACCACCTTCAGAATTTCCATAACCTCAGTCAATACCTTGACAACGCAGAATTATATGTTAAGAATATAAATATTCTTTAAAAAATAAATCAGCTTTAGGAAATTGGATCAGTGCTACTTGAAAGGCATAGTTTACTTTTTTAAAAGTCATATTTTCCAACTCACGTGGACTAGAAAATTAGGTCACATTAGATGACGTTTCCATATCATACATAGTGTCTTACTGCTGTGTCCTTGCGTTGACGTGGAAAGAAAGAGCCCTGTGCAGAAAGGTGGAAGAAGCGAGGGAAGAGGGGAGCCGTGGGATCCACAATGTCTTGGCAGCGTAACAGAATTTCAGCGTCTAAAACACAAGGCTGCTCTCCTCTGCCTCCAAAGGGATCTCATTGAAAAACAAGAGCTACTTGAAATAATAATTAGTTCTTGAGTTCAAAAGATCAAGCCTTACGCCCAGATGTGAAATGATTTCCCACTCACAGAGCAGCTATTGGGAACTGAATGGGAATGTCTGCGACAGTGACCCCAGAGGACGGAGGGCGGGCAGGCGGCTTCGCAGAGCACTAGAGTGATGCGGGGTTGGGTGCGCGAGCTTACGACCAGCACCCCAGTATCAGGATCTCTCCCTTTAATTTGTTCTTCTATATTCCACTTCCATTCTTCGACATCCTTAGGACTGGGAAAAGCTAAACAGCTTTCTGTGAAAATGATAGCTGCTAATTTAAGTCCCTGGAGTAAAATTAAAATAACAGATTCTTCCTATATCTCAGTGCTTCTTTTCCTCTTTTAAAAGTGTTTTAATTTATCTTTATTGTTGAAAGTATTACAGATGCCCCCCTTTTTTCCTCCATTGGTCTCCTCCAACCTGCACCTGTCTCCTTCCCTCCAGGCCTTCACCTTGTTTTTATTATTCAGTTTCTATATCTATTTTGTTGATGAAAAGAAAACATTGCAAATATATATATATATACACACATATATATATTTAAATATGTCTTTATTGATTTCAGAGAGAGAAAGGGAGAGGGAGAGAGAGAGATAGAAACATCAATGATGAGAGAGTCATTGCCTGGCTGCCTCCTGCACGCCCCCACTGGGGATGGAGCCCGCAACCTGGGCCTGTGCCCTGACCGGGAATCGAACTATCATCTCCTGGATCCTAGGTCGATGCTCAACTGCTGAGCCATGCTGGCCAGGCATTGCCTATATTTTTTAAAATCAAAGGGTCTGTTGGATGCTTACCCTGGTAAAGAACCCTTCTTGAATTTATGTGTTGTAACTGTAGTGAAAGTATTTTAAGATTACTCTGCTCAGACACTTTTGTTTTGCCCCCCTGATGGAGTGGTTAGTTCTATAGCCCTGTTTCCCTGTGTCCACAACAATAACACTGGGAACATGGCCAAGCTGGCCGGAGAACTACATTCTCTGGTTCAGAGGTAAGCATGAGGCCTGTGCCCAGCCAATTAGTGTAGTGTTTGTTCTCAATTAAAAATAGTCCTGGGATTGTGTATGCATGTTCATTTTCTCATTGGAGGAACATTCCTTATGCCATTTTAAGCCTTACTTTAGTGACGGTTTAAATACAAATAAGCATAAGACTAGATCCTGAAAGGAATCAAAGTTTAAATTAAAAATCCACAAACTTCTTCTCCAATTGTCATGTAAGGAGCTTGAAATTTGCCATTCAGTCCTAACAACAAGTGAAAAGCTGAATGAAATAGCTCTTCGTGGATTCATCAGATAAGTGAGGTCAAAGGGAAAATCACTGTCACCAAAAGCTGAGAGAGAGGTGAACACACAGAATCCCCACTAGCCATAGCAGAAGCTGAGAGAAACCTCCACAGGAGCCAGTTGTAAACTGTGATGAGCTAATTGTGGGTGACTCAGTGTGGACAAGTCTGGGAGTTACAAACTCCAGGGTGACCCAGTCACGCAGGGCAGTGCTAGGGGGTATTCATACATTTGTGGATTTTAATTCCAGGAACCTGACCAGGTTTTCACAGTAATTATTTGAGAAAAAGATCTCTTCTAGCAATAAAGGTGAAAAGAAGTCAAGGCATTCTATTCTTTCAAAAACATTTTAAAAAATGTTTCTATTGATTTCAGAGAGGAAGAGAGAGGGAGAGATAGAAACATCAATGATGAATCATTGATCGGCTGCCTCCTGCACACCCCCTACTGAGGACTGAGCCTGAAACCCGGGCATGTGCCCTGACCAGGAATCGAACTTTGACCTCCTGGTTCATGGGTGGACATTCAACCACTGAGCCACACCAGCCAGGGCATTCTATTCTTGATAAGGCCTTCCCTCAAGAGAAACTATTTTACCAGAGCATAAACTAGGTTAATTCAGAACCCAGCCTATCTGGGGGAAGGGAAATAACAAAACAATTTGCCTGAAGCAAATGTTCCAAAACAGGAGTGCAAGAGAGGCAGGTGGGTCCAGATAGTGCAGTCCAAAAGAGAACCCCAAACGCTTTTCTCTATGTAATATGGAGCTAGTAAAAGAGTTACAGAAAATGAACCACATGGTCATAATTGAATTTCTGTAATCATTTTGACGGCAATGCAGAAGATGGATTTGAGGGAGTATGGATAGTGACTGGAGGTCATAATATCAGCTCATCAGTTTGCAGAAAAATTTCTATTTCAAGCTCAAAATCAATGTGTTCTAAATGGAGATTTTCTTTCTACCTTGTACTCTTTTCACACTCTGTATCTCAGTTAAGAGAACTACCCAATCTTTCAAGCAAGTAGGTATACTTGAAAAGATTCTTTCCACAACTTTCATGTCTTAGTTTGTCATCAAATGCTAGGGAATCTGCCTCAGCATTGTCTTAAAATTGGCTCATTTTTTTCTGTTCTTATTTCTACCACCTTTAGGTCCGAAACGCATACCCCTTACAAGGCCTATTTCAAATGCCTCTCCTCTGCTCAATGTTTCACCACCTACATTTCATCTCCACATTACCAAAAGTCTTGCCTGTCTACAAAATAAATCTGATTAGGTCATTTCCCAGTTTTACCCCTCGCTAGATGTCCTGCTGTCCACACACGAATGAGTCCTGCCCTCCACAGTCTGACTGAGGGCTGCTCCCCGAACCTCCTCTGCCTGCTTGAGCCATTTCTCAGGTCCAGTCACAGAATCTGCCATTCCCTGAGCACAGCAGGTTTTGCCACGGCTTCCTGTCATTTTGCAAATGTTCCCTGCCTGAAAATCCTATGTCCTTCTTTATCTCCAAGAGCCAACTCTTTTTCTTAAAAGACAGAAATTGTCAGTTCTTCTTGGAGGATCACCTCCCAGCCAATGCAGGGCGATGGGCTCCAGGTGTCCTGTGATCACAATTTGTTCTTACTTACCTTATGATTCTGTCTTTGCTGTGCTATAACTTTTTGTGTGTCTGTGTCTATCTCCACTGGATCTCCAGGGCCTAGCCTATTACTCGACACATTTTAAGCACTGAATTTATTATTCTTGAATGAATAGTTAGCCAAGATTATATCTCTGCTATGAGAATATGCCTGTTATGAGTGAGATAAACATGCTTGTCCTATAGCTGGGGCTCACTAATGCCATATTTTCTGTGAGCAACTGAGGCAGTCATAAAACATTCTTTTAATAACTTTTTTTTAATAATATCTTTAGGGGAAAGGAGAGGGAGAGAGAGATAGAAACATCAATGATGAGAGAGTTGTCATTGATCAGCTGCCTCCTGCACACCCCCTACTGGGGATGGAGCCCGCAACCCGGGCATGTGCCCTGACCGGGAATCGAACCACAATCTCCTGGATCCCAGGTTGATGCTCAACCGCTGAGCCACGCCCGGCCGGGCAGCAATTTGTTTTAAAATCTGGTTTGGTTATGTATATTGTTTGAAGAATTGTCAACTTTGATTGAATTTTCTTTTAATTTAAATTTGCTCTTGGTGTCAGCAGAGGACCTACTGCTGTGTCTGCAGCACATGTAAGTTATTTTAAAAGAAACTTACAGTTCACATGGTGTTTGAATGAAATCCTGATCTGACACATTGCTGAGGTTGTTAATGAAATGTTAGTGAAATTAAACTGTATGAAAATTTAGAAAGCCTACGATTAGGTGGCTCTACTGTTAATTTTTAGAACTCAATATAAATTAGCAGAAAAATGTACTTACTAGAATGAACGGAGACTTCAGATACCGGAAAAAAGTCTATAGATGCCTAGTGATGACATAAACCGTGTCCTCCTTAACTTTAAAGTGACGGCTGAATTTGTGTAGCATTTTATGACTTCCCACAGCCTGATTAAAAAGGGTCATTATGCTTTCAAAACACAGTGTGGCATTGAAGTATAAATAATAACGTTTTTTTTCTTGTTTAAATGATGTTAGTTTTCCAAGTGTTTCCTGTCTTTATGCCCATTATGCTATATCCCTACAGACCTCCAGCACATTTCGACAGCACTATCCAAAAAAGATTACCTAACAACCACATAAATAGAGTCAAAGCACACTTAAAAGTTCAATGTGTGTTTCAACGGCTTACTCCACTTTTGCATTGAAGTCTGTTTCTTCTTTTCTGCAAACCCATATGTGTTGAGTACAGAGAACCTTGTGTGTAATAAATTTAGCTTCCTGCTCTTTACATTTTTATCTCTGCCTCTCTCTTCCACTAGAATATAAACTCTCCAAGAGCCAGATTCTGTGAATTGTTTTTCCTCAGAAGTTTTAGCCTATTGCCTTACACAAGGCCAACATTTAAACAACATTACTTGAATGAGTGAGTATTAATGAATCATTGTATATCCTGCCTGGAAATAAATTTAGTTAGGAGAGAATAGGGGAATTTTTTTCTACTCATATATTCTTTGTGGGGCTTGAAACATACAATTTGGGGGGGGGAAAGGTGCTCCGTTAAGATGCGTAACTCACAAGAATGAATATGAAATTGCTGGGGCCGCTCTCTGCTAAGGAAGGGGTTCGTACGAGTGAGGGTCTCTGAAGTCTCAGCTTCATTATCTGTGTGAGTTTTGCCCCTGTGTGTGGCACTTTAATAATGTACAGTAAAAACTAGAGCAGCACAGGAGTCTTCTCTGTTGGCTGGATTGGAAATCTGTTTCAGGCCACTGTTATCTGATTAACTCTCCTTGGGCCTGACCGACTCCAGGGAGATGAGATCACAGGGTTCCGCGGAGGAGGTGCCCCGAAGGAGTTCTGCTCCATTAAATGCAATAGGACTTCGTGTGAAGGGTAATTTTACAACTTTATGAGAACTATTGTCCTTTTTAGGTAGGCTTTTTTCGTTTTCTTACATAAAATACATCTAGTTATTTAAGAAAGATATACTGATTATTAAAGATAATCTGAGAGTCAACTTGATGGATATACAGAAATCCGGATAAAATGAGAAAAATAGATGCACGAATCTATGTTGTTGGTGTGAACCTGGGAGACGTCAAATGTATCTATGTATCATATTTGCTCAGTGGCAAAATTTTTTAAAATTTTCCCCCACCTTCACACAACATGAGCTTTCCTCCATTTATTTCAGGGCAGAATGCCGATTTGAACTCTAGGGCCCATGATTACGTCTGGGAAATCTGGGTTCTCTCCGGATGGTTTCATAGGAGGTCCGGACGGTCCATTCACTCTTCTTAGTTCCAGCCTTGTTTATATCCGATTTAATGACTGTCTGGCCTCTGTTACTGGCAGAGGGTGTTACAAATCCCAGCGGTCACTGGCGCAGGTTTTAGCCCCAGCTCCAGGGAGGAGAGGGATGAGGGGCTGGATCTGGCTGCTGCTCGCGCTGTTTATATCTTCACTGTCTCCTAAGGTCCGACGCGCGCAAGGGCTGCTTCTGTTCTCGGCGGGCGGCTGCGGGCCCCGCGCCGCACTGCTCTCGGGCGCGGGTCCTCAGGTTCCCTCAGCACTCGGGACGCGCTTCCCCCGGAGGCGAGCGAATCGGACTGTCAGGTCAGGGTCACCAGCCCTCGAGAAGGGTGCTCGAACGAAGCAAGTGCAAGGTAAAGAAAAGGCTTAGTGGCCACTTGGGTCAAATAATTTTAGTGTCAACTGAGATCTCTGCGGACGTTTTTACCCTCATTGTATCTCCTTCTCCAGATGGGTCCCTCTTGCCGACTCTGGGGATAACAGTTGTGTGTGAATCAGTCCCTCTGGATTAGCTGTGCCTTGTAGTGTGAACGTAATCCTCCCCGCAATCTTCACATAGATGTATTCTGGTACCAAGGTAAATACAAATATTCAAAACTGAACACGCATTCATGCTTCTCATCATTGATCCGCTGTTCTGAAACTGAATTGTCACAAGTCGTTTGGCACTGAGAGCTCGATCTGATCCTCTCTTTCTTTATTTTCATTGTTGCTGTTTATCAGTTTGTTTTCACTTTTACTCCACGTAGATAAAAGTGGTGCCTCGTTCAGATTTGCATTTAAACACCTAACGCAGTTGATGCATTATGAATGAAAATAAATGATATCAAAGGTGTAAATCCACTTTGGAGGTCTGGCACCATAATGGGACATTGTTTTTCTTTTACTTTTAGAAATCATTGACAAATAGACTTGTAAAGTGAGAAGCATCCTAGATTTTAAATCAGTGTTTAACAAAGAAAGTACGAGATGAGCCTGGGAGGTTTGTAGTGTCAATAGTGGCTCAAAAAATGATGAATTCCCTCCTCCCCCAGAAGCCTGAGTGTGTGGGGTCCTGATGGCAAAATAAAGAATAATTTGATCATTAAAATAAATATTGATAATAATGAATGTAATCCATTGAATAAAATAGCAAATGATAAAACAATACGAATACATATAAAATAGCTAATGGGTATATTGAAAGTTTGATGAGTAGTGGGATATTTATCATTTCCAACTATCTTGTCACCAAGTATGTATTAATGACAAAGGGGCAGAGTATAACTGGACAGTAGAAAAGCTTGGCTGACATTGCCTTAGTGGAATGATCAAAGTAAACACCATCAGTACTGGAAGAGATGAAAATTCTGTGCCACTTTATAAGATGCAGTGAGAAAAAGATGATGTCACTTATTGCCCCAAATCTATAAGCTGAGTCTAACCAAATCTACTCCAGATTGGAATACACTGTGCAAAATAATTAGCTTATGATTGTAAAAATACCAAGATCATGAAAGTCAAGGAAAGAACAAGGAAATATTCCAGACTAAAGTAATATAAAGCAACATGGCAATTAAATGCAGCATGTGATTGTAAGTTGGATTTTTTTTTATTACACAAGTCATTATTAAGACAACTGAAAAAATCTAAATGGGATCTGAGGACTAAATGATATTAGTGGTAAATGTTCATATCATGATTTTGGTGGTATCTTGTTATACAGGATAATGGCCCTGTTTGTAGGAAATACACACTAAAATATTTGGGGGTGATGAGTATAAAGTTGGCAACTTATTCTCAAAAATATTCTTAGAACTTTCCTCCCAATAGTTTAGTAGAGCTTAGTAATATTTATCAAAATAAAAAAAATAAATACTAAAAATTAAGTTTAAGGTTATGATATGTTTGTAAGAAATTGCACCGCATTGTTTACATCCTCAATGTGCAAAACACCCAAGATCAACCTTAAAAACAACATGAAATCAATAGCTCTTTCTTTCTAATGCTGAAGAAAACATTTTTAGAAAATGGACATAAATTATGGAAGGGAGCTACTGATTTAATTAGGATGCCTAAGAAAGAATTAAATATATAAAGATGTAACTCCATGCACGGCATTGTTAGTGCCATTGTTCCTTCTCAGTCTCATAAATTTTTGTTTTTGCTACTGCTTTTATATACTGGAATGTACTTTGTGGCACTTAAAGTACATATATTTCTCTGGAAAAAATACTATGCAAGGCCCATAACATCTATGTTTATCGACCTCAGTAAAAATCTAGACTATAATTGGAAAATAGAAAATCCATCTGTTTTACTAGAGTGTAATAGATTTTGACTCCCAGACAGGGTAACTGAGTTATGTTTGGTATTGATATACATTAGTACCCGCTTGTTCTTTCTTTTTTTTTATTAGGTAATCTTTTCAAAACAGTTTCCCCAGTGTGAGTTGTAAGCATCTTGTAAAAACATGATCTACTCACTCAGATGTGGACTATACTATATATATATTTATACACACACACATATATATGTATATATATATATATGTATGTATTTTGGTAAGATAATGGAAAATCTGTTACTCATTAAACAATATATTTACTTATTAAATCATGCAAGCTGAACTCTAAAATTTTGTATTGGTTCTAATTATTTGGTTTGAGCTTATATTGATTAAAATATTAAAGTATTAAATTATTACTTTATCATTATTTTTCTTAAATAACATTTTGCCTAATTTTCAGTCTCCTATGGAAGAGAGTATTTCATGTTTTAAGATACAGTAACTGCTTTACATAATTATCACGTGATTATTAATGTGATCTAAGTTGAGGATGCAGTTTTCAGAGAAGATTATAGTTTTAATCATTCATGAAGAGAGAGAAGATCTTAATACCATGACAACTGATGATTAAAATGACCAAATCAGGGGGAAAAAAAAGATATGATGACTGTCCACCAAAGGACGCTCAGATTATCTAACTATTTCCAAAGTTCATCTAGCCCATGCGGAGGCAAGAGAGAACAGCCTCTCCACGGGATGCAGAGGTCAGAGATATAACAACAGAGAAGTGCTGCCAATAACTACAGACATTGGGAGAAGGCCACATCACACTGAGTCCTCCCAGCACGCTGTGCCGGTTGCTTGCCAGTAGACTGTTGAGTATAAATGGACTCAATTATTCTAGGCTGAACTAGTGGAAATGTTTTTTTGCTAACAGTGCACATGGACACTGATTTAAACAAACCCATATTAAATGTACATGTTGGCAACTAAAACACTTTAAATAATCGGGTATGTTTTCCTGTGCATTAATGATGATGTGAGCGTATAATAGGGCCCTTCATGCAAAGGCTCCAAAATGAAGGCAAATATTGTTCCCTTTGCATTTTATAAAAGGCTAGCAATGTTCAGTGATTATTTTTCCAAACATGACATACCAAATAAAGTGGTGTCAGTATCCAGTGAGTAAATCAGCTATAGCACAGCTGATATAGTTATTTCTGCCACGTCCAGTCTCTTCCCTGGATTGTTTCTAACGCCCTCTACTATTTTCTTTGCCTAAAATCTTCCCCTTAGTCTAAAGTTTTCCCACGTGTACAATCAAGAGAAGTGCAAGTTTTCTTGACCCTCTATGTTTTCTGAAGCTTAGCCTTTTACTCTTTTTACCTTGTGATGCTTAAACAGTGGAAGGAAAAGTAACTTACAATGACCTGGAAAGTAACTGATTTTCATTCTGTGCAGTCGTATAGCAAAGAACTTGATCCCTTCTCCCCATCTAGAAAGCTAACATACCACCCCACCAACCCATCCCTAAAACAAAACCATCAGTCTGAAAACTCTCAACGGAATAAGAAAGGAGGAAAATGAAGGAAAGAAGAGTCTTAGGTCAGGTTCCAGGATCAGAACCACTGGAGAGTCAGTCTTGAATTGGAAAGGTTGTGATTTAGAAATGACACCAGCCTCTTGAAGAGACACAGGAACTTTAGGTGTTCCCACTGCAGGCAAAGATAGCGATGGTAATAATTCAAACTAAAATAAAAGCCAGGGAGAGTTAGCAAGAAGTTACAAAGAGACACTAGAAGCTCAGGTACTGCAGAAAGAGACTCAGTTATCAGAACTGGTGGGTAAGGTAAGAATTGTGATTTGAACAATTTTGGAATGTACTTTTTAGACCTAAACTCAATGTAGGGAGAATATCAGCACCATTGTTTAGACTGGGTCACGTAAGCTCTTAACTTGGACATTTTAACACTGTCCCTGGGATAGGATTCTCTCTGGGGAAGGATACGTTCTGATACTATGAATGAAATAGAGTCTGGAGTTTAAGACTATGTACACTCAAAGGGATGGAAGATAGCTGTAAAGACAAGGAAATATGCTGGTTATTATAGAGTTAATGTATTATCGCAATACGTTTCTTATCCTCTGAAAAGTGATGGAATTAGATTTAGCTCTTGTGACAATCAAATAAATCCATGGAATGAATTTCTATTTTAAGATTTATTCTCGCTATATTTCATCTGGATTGGGTAAATTTCCAGTTTCTATTTCCAAAAATAATACCATCTCTTCTTGTTTCAAAATTCTCCTAGTATTTCTGGTGGTTGCCCAAGTCACTCTATTTCATACACAGTCTTCTTAAAAGGTATGGTCGATAGTCTGATCTTTACTACCTAAACAACTTTTTGCAATCTAATTGATATCACATAACTTTAGTAAAGTTCCTCATACTGATCTAACCACAGCCAGAACAACAGACCCTTTCTTACTTCTCATCTTATGTGATCTCTCTGCAACCTGACACTGAGGTCTCCCACTTCTTAAATTGCATGGTTATTATGGCATCAGTTTCCAGTTCTCTTCCTAGCCTTTTCCTATCTCCAGTCTCTCTGATCTGTTCTTCTCAGCCTCCTTTCCTAAATCTGCTCTTACCCCCTAGACTTCCATCCTGAGCCCTCCTTTTGTATAGCAAGTTTTTCTCTTGATGATATCATTTACTTGGTAGCTTAATAACCCACTTGTTCATCAATGGCATTTTCTACCTTTGTTATCACCTAATTTTTTACCACTGTCCTCTCTATTGAGCTTATTAGTGATTGAGTTCCTAAAGGCCAAATTTATATCTCTAGTAAGATATTAGGCAGGAAATATACATATTTAGGTCCCCAATTTCTTTCCTTCTCAGAAAAAATTGCTCTCTATCATCTTCTTCCTCTGTTTCCCATTATTAGTTAAAGGCATCACCATATGTTCAGTCCCATCAAAATGCCCTCTGGTTTCCTCTTCTCGATGTCCCATGGGCATAAGTTAACATCCCCCAACTGCCTCTAAATTATATCAGCCTGCTTGTTAGTGTTACTACTATCTTAGGTTTTCAAAATTTCAGAGGTCTTTCCTGACATTCCTGAACAACAAATGCGATGCTTTGTCTCTGTCCAATATCGTGACCTGTCTAGTCAAAGTCACTTTTATCTTGAGGCCTAAATTGAAATCAGTACAATCTGCTATCTAATATTCAGGAAGTTAACCATTGCTCCAGGCCCACCCTCCCTCAGTCTACCCCCATTATATTTGAGAGTATTCAGAATGAAGTGCTCAGATGGGTCCAGAAATAAGTCTGCTTGGTCCCCCTGTCACCCAGCCCCTAAGCTCTCCATGACAATGCTACTGTTCTCACTCAGCCACAGCTGGATGCTGTGTCTCTGTGCACGAATGTCTGCCACTGGGTTGGGTGACAGAGAAATTCTGGTTTCAATTTGAAGATAAGTAAAGGTCTTTCTTCTCTAATTTAGTGAGATGCCCTGATATCTTGGTGTTGCAGCGTCGCTGCTTGTGTCCCGATTCGCACAAATTTCTGAACATTAGCTCCTTTTTTTCGTGAGTAAATGTTCAAACCACACAGAGATATGCTCTTACAAAACTCCACTGAGGCAAGGTAGCGAAATTTTATTTCTAAATTGCTTTATGATTTTCTCTTTTGTTTGGCTTCGGCTTCCTCCTGTTTAACAAGATAGCAGGCCCTGCATTTTCTTTCTGCACGTTATGTTCCTGGGATAATGGACTGTTAGTATTTTAAATCTTAAGCGCACTGATGAGATTAAGTGAGATGCTCCTTAAATAAATGTCAAGAGAAGAGAATGTGTGCGTTTGGGAAATGATACTTGTAGAATCTGGGTAGTTGTGGAGGTAGAGAGCAGGGCTTTCTTCTAGACAGAAGGAAAAGAAAAATCTCCTCAGTCTATAGAGAAACAATGAGAAAGATGCTTGTGGTTTTGCAGGAGAGGAGACCCTGGTCCGGCCTGTGAGCTGTTGGCAGGGAGGCAGAGATGTGCTGGAGGAAACAGCTGTATAGCATTCCTGGGCCCTGCGAAGCATTGCCTCGCTCCAGTGGTGGGATGAATTCAATTCCAAGCAGTGGGAACTTGAAGGATTAGTCACATCTCAGGGGAAGCCTCTGACCCACCGAGACTAATGATCACAGTATGAGCCCCTGGCATGTAGGAGCAGAGGCACAAGCCCAGCCGGACGCCGGGGGGCTGGGGGTGAAGCTTTGTATCGTTATGACAGGATGTGGTCTTGGAGTCCAAGAGTAAACGAAATAATAAAAAGCAAATATTTATCCTGTATGTGAGTTTTGGACCATGAATCATATTTAATAACATGTAGAGGCTCATTAAAGATTGTTAAGTCTCTTGGGGAAAGTCATTTCTGAATGGGGAATGGATATAAACCCCAGAAATGAAAAGTATTAACTTTGGGAAAATGTAATGAAAGCTTTTGGAGAATCAGGACATACTGAGAAACATGGCCTTTCCATAGTCACTGTTGGTTTCAGGTGCCAGGAGTCTATGAGGAGACTTAGCTAAGAGAACACAACAGCATGATTTTTAACCTCAGGCACAGAAATTGCAGCAGGAAGCAGGGGCAAGTGTCAGGGTGTTGGAGTTTACTCACAACATTCAATTTTCTGATTCTCTGTAGAATGCTTTGAAAAAAGACATCAAAGCTGACTCTCAGAGACCCTTTCTCTACCCTGAATTTATAATAGCCCTGGCCTCTTCTTAAAGCAGGAAATAAAATTTCCGTAGAATCAGCTTCGTTCCTTCTAACTGGCGTGATTGAAAGTGTTAACCCCTGCAATGGAGGCATTTTGCAAATTAGGGGGCCTCCCTTGCTGTGTTTCAAGTACCCAGGCAAAGGGATCTTAGCTCACTGACAGATGGTGGGCCCCTCAGCGTCGTTCCCAGGATCGCTTGCTCGGAGGAGACATGACCACGCAGGAAAGCTAGAGGAGGCTGTGCCTGCCTTCAGAAGGGGAGCACTTCTAACACGTTCCAAATAGGAGAGGGAAGTGGGCCCTTCTTTGTTTCACTCACGGGCCCTCTGCTTTTGTACGTCTGGACCGAGCTGGAGCCCGTTTTCTCTAACACACAGCTGAGGTTAATTTGAGTAGGAAAAAGAGGTGCGGAGACCCCACCTTGCAGGTAATGGCGGGGTGTAGAGTGGCATCCCCGGGTCTACTTCCTCATGATGATCACCACGGTCAGGAGGTCAGCTCCCAACCCAGTGTCTAGGGACACTGTCCTGTTTCCGCTCCTCTCTCATGCAGGTGACCCACCTCCCTCCCACCCCACAGGTGAGCCCCGGATATCAGCACTGACAAGGATCCCAGAAAGAAGCTCAGTGTTGGGGGGAAAGCTCAACCAGAAACCGAAATATAACATTCTGACCTTCCAGCCCTAAAAGTCTGAAATGAGTATGAGTCCCAAAAATTAAAAGAAAAATTTGGACTGAGATTCACACTTCTTAAAAAAGCAACAGGTGAACTGTAATCCATACTGAGACAAACGTGTTTCATGAATAACTTCTGCCTTCCACGCAGACAGGCCATTTTCCAGTGAAATGCTCCTTTGATCTACAAAGTAGCAAACAACTGCATGACAGTTTGTGGCCTTGGCTTTTCATTTGCAGAACTAATGGCCCGATTAATTGATTTTACCACAAAGGAACGATATGTTCTAAGGGTGGAGACGAGTCTCTTCTTTCAAGAAATAAAACCAAACCAAAACCCTCTCATAGTTTCAAAGAAGTATTTTGATTTCGACTTTTCTACATTTTCAGACATTTTAGGGTCTAGGTTCTGTGAACACTCAAACTCCAAAAGTAGATTTTCTTAGGTACAAAGGTGAGGGATGGAAGCCAGAACTTAAATTGATGGCAAGACAACAAATGCCTTCTTGTGTCTTTCACACTCCTTTTCTGGTCTGTGATCTCTGGTGCATTAGTAGCCTCTACCAAGAAGGGTAATAACGAGACGTGAGAGAGCAGAAATATCAACTATAGAGCAGGCAAAATTCCACAAGCAGAATGTTCCAGAAGGGGAGAGTGAAGTACAGAAAACAAAGGTCTTAGGCGCCCAGGTTTCTCTTTCTGATGTGAAAGTTGTGACAGGTGGCTGATGGCACTCACTGCAGAATGAGCCCCCGCGAGATGCAAGTTGCCTGCCCAAGACAGGCATTCATAGGTGTGTATCAAAGGATAATCACTCTGCAAAAGCCAGGGAATGTCCAACCAACCCCAGGAAAAATCATGACAATAGAAACTTCTCTAACAGAGGTTTACTAATGCAAAATCGGCCTTTGGGTCCACTGTAGTGAGAGCCTCTACTGTCATTGGTACTATATTCACCTGGAATCTCTTACCCTTGTTTTAATGGAATAGATTTGTTAAAGTGGAAAAAAAAAAAGGGTGCCTCATTTAACTTTTCTTTTCTTTACCATTGTCACCCCTGCAAGCTTCCTCTGCACCTCCCACCCATGCTAAACATATTCAACACCCCTTCACGAGCCCCCTCTTCCAGGCCGACGCCTTTCTGCTTCTGTGCCTCCCGCTGCCTCCGGCCTTTCGCACGCCCACACCAATGCTCTCCACCAGCAGGACCTCTCTTTAGGCCCGAGAACCTCCCAAGGCTCTCCTTACCGCCCCAGGCAAAACGTGTGACCCTGTCTGCTGGAGTTGGTAAAACTTTCCATTGTCTGCATTACGGCACTTACGGCGGGGGCTGTAATTATTTATGTGTCTGCCTCTCAACAAACCATACACTTCTTAAGGAAAAGGGAATCGTTTGTTTTTCTTTACATTTTTAAAGCTTGCACGTGCTTGGCATAAGATAGGTGCTCAGTGTTGATGAACAGACCTGGCTGCATGAACTAGTACAAACTGCCATCCATTGCCCCATGATTGTTCTGAAGCCATTGTATTAGCTCAAGTCTTTGAGCATTTTAAAGCTCTGTGAGAAAAGAGTCACAGATATATTCATCATGCTCCACTAAAGAAAACATCTATATTTTTTTTTGGAGTTTCAGTGAACCAGCTTTTATAACAGACACTGAGTATTTTATCCCATAGAGGTACATAAATATTGTGTTGTCTACCTTTGGATTGAAACACAGTATAAAACTGTGGCATCAGGGAGGTGATTACAAGGTATGAATGACTACCCCGAGTGATAGTGGGACATTTGTTTGGTGGTCTGTTAGGTAATCTGACATTTTTAATGCAGGGGGGAAAAAAAGTGTTAGGAGAGGTCTGCCACTCCTGGAAATTGTCGGCAGGACTGGCTTCATTCACGTTATTGAAAATCCCATGGTTCTGAGCATACAAATTAGAGCATTTAGGCAGTTTCTCCTTAAAGCTCTTCTTGAAGATGTAGTTTACAATTGCTCATTTCCTGAAAAAATGCCTGCTGTTATAAGACAGATAGGCAGTTTATGGTGTAAACTGGTTAACTCAAATGACTAGCAGAGGTTGTGACTTGCCTAATTTAGGTTACAGTTGAATTACCAACTTTTATGGATTGGAAATAAATATGTATGTAAAAGAGAAAAAAGTGACGTTTAACTTCTAGCCTTAAAAGCTAGAAGAAGAAATATATTAAAAAGAAAAAGACCATGCTGACATAAGACAGTGGGAGAAGAGAGAGGAATATTCCTCATGTAAGAGAGTACATAAGACACTTTAAATAGTCTTATTTGGTTTCTGGATGTTAGGGGAAAAGTTTTATAGAGTCTGGGCTTCCTAGCTCTAATGAGGGATAATTTAGGAGGCGAGGCTAACCCCAGCCATCTCCCAACTTCACACTCCAAGAGCTGCCAACGTCCGTGGTTAATGAGGTGGACTTGGAGCCATGCCCTTAATTAGCTTGACCCCGTGAAACCCTGTTTCTCATACGTTTTAAACCCATGACCTTCTAAAGCTTTCATGTTCTGTGTGTGTAGACCAGCCAATTAGATTCTCTCCTGTTTTTTCTTTATGTACTTTGAATTATAAAAAGTAATAAGTGTGTTGTAGACACTTTTTCCATATAGTTGGCCTATTGGTGATTTTGACATGTGTCTTTAGTGTGAAATTTGTACCATGGGCCACCCTCTCCCTGTTGAAAATTGGACAACTTGCAAGTTAGGGATCTATATGATCTGGTGTATGTTATTCTATGACCTTCATGATCAGAGTCACATCATGAATGTTAACTGAGGGATTTCAGTGACATCAAATATACAAAATGCAGAAGGGAAGCTTGTAATATTACCTTCATATTCAATTTTGTCTATTACTTATACATTCATTGTATGTATTTTTCAAGTATCTCTCATTGAAATTTTAATAAGCAAACTTGTTATTTTTGTAGGCCTATCTATAACGGGAGAGAGAGTGCCTCTATTTACTGTGGAATACAATAAAAATTTGGACGTATGCACCCCACACCCCACCTCCAGAATGTAGTACAATAGGACTGAGTGTTGTACAGATTAGTTGCTCCATTATTACTAAAAAAGTATGTAAAATTGAAGAGAAAAATTTTAACTTGCCTACTTGGGAAATAGCACAGAATAAACTTTTCTTTTTTTTTTTTTTTAACCATACTCTAGGTTTTGGCTTCTATGCCATTAGAAGAGTCACCGGGATATATAACACTTTTCTTTAAAAATATAACCAATTTAAATGAGACACACCCAATGGAAGGTCTGGTTACAAATTTTAAAATTGAATTAAATTTACTGAATGCCTAACAAATTTTCTGAGCACGACTGGGTCAATTTTGAGAAGGCCTGTGGTTGATTGATTATTCGAGGTGGAAGCTACATAACCTCATGGTTCCCAATGGATTCAACTGGAAAAAAAGACACAGCCTATCAAGTCTACAAGTGTTTAGTTTCACAACTGAGAGTAATAGCCATGAACTAAGGTAATTCTTAAGTGAAACAGAAAAAAAAAGAAGAAAAATTATTTAAAATCTCAACTTATTTCAAATTTTGGACATTTGTAAAGTAAGAAATTTGATTTCACTTTGTTTCTACTTTGGCATTGAATAGACTCATTCATATACATTTGAGGACACACATTCTGAAATTATAATTTTGCTACCATCCCTTGTATGCTAGATGCAGGCAGTTCCTACATGTATAATCACACTTTGGATAGATAATAACAAACGTTTGTTGTATCACTTAAGCTTGTATGGAGTACTTGGCCTGAAACGTGTCAGGAACCGGGAAATATCTTTAGACCTTTCTTGGGACAAGATTTTAAAGTGTGTAAGAATTATCTGGGGAATTATTAAAATACAGATTTCTTCAGTTCACCTTCAAAGGTTCTGATGCAGTATTTTTAGGGTAGGACAGAGGAATCTGCACACTTAACTACTAACCCAAGACACCCTGGAGTAGGTGGATCCTTTGAATACATTTGAGAAGCTCTGCCTTTAGGGAAATTCTAGGCGCCAGATGCTTCCAGCTAATGGAAGAACCTCATAGAGTGGATCATGCATGGTACTGATGGTAGTGAAATAATGACATGGTTACTTTGTAAAAATTCAAATATCAACCAAAAAGATGTCAATTTCTGTTTTTATAAAATGATGGTGTCTTCCTGTGGAACAGTTATTTGGAGGATTGATGACAAGATTGAAAAATCAGAGCATTGTCACACCTTAGGCAAATATTAAGAACACTATACAGTAAGAATAAATTTGTCTCAATGTTTCTGAATACTTTTTCCCCCAAACCAGTGACCCCGTTCTTTTATATTTCTAGTACCAAGTGTCTAATTCCCTTTTCTATTAATTCAGCTCTTTAGGGATAGTATTTCAAGTCCATGGTAACTGCCAATCCATAGACTTCAGAACCAGGAAGAATGAATGGAATCTAACAAAATGTGGTCAGGAACAGAAGGTCTGTCCTGGTGTCTGCCTGCTGAAGATGAGCCCTGTGGTATCTCAACTATGCTAGCACACCTAAGCTCAAGAGTTTTTTGTTTTTTGTTTGTTCCTCTTGTTTACTTTCCAATGAATCAACCTTTTTTATTCTTTGTCAAGATGAATTGCAGCCATGAATTACACTCTTCCACTAACATATCTGCATTTTGATTGATGTGTCCATAGCATAAACAACCAAAATAAAGCTTAACTTAAAGAAGATGCTCTACTTGTTCAAGTTTTGAGTATTGTGTTATGCCAATGGAAAGATATCTTAGGGTAGATACTATTATTAGGTTTTCTCTAGGAATTATTTACTGAAAAAATTTTATTCGCCTATTTTATGCCCTAAACTGTATTAGAGATATAAATGTAATTATGAGCAATTTTGTATAAGTTATTTTGAGTAAATAAAATTTTGTATAAACAAAAACCTGCCTTTACCTAGTTGAGCTAGATGTTATTTGAGCAGGGATTATTTTGGGGGGTAAAGGAGTGAAATAAAAATTTTATCTCAGTGTTGTACCACCAACCAAGGAAGTCAAGAAAATATTTTGTTTCAAGAATGAGTATCCTCATAAAAAAGCTGTGTTATATATATACAATGGAATATTACTCAGCCATAAAAAAGAATGAAATCTTACCATTTGTGACAGCACAGATGGACTCAAAGGGTATTACGCTCAGTGAAATAAGTCACTCAGAGAAAGGCAAATATCGTGTGATTTCACTTATATGTGGAATCTAATGAACAAAATAAAGTAACAAACAAAAGTGAAACAGATGCATAGATACAGAGAACAGACTGATGGTTGTCAGAGGGGAGGGGGGTTGGAGGGCTGGGTGAAAGAGGTGACGGGATTAAGAAGAACAAGTCAGTAGTTACAAAATAGTCATGGGGATGTAAGTAAAGCATAGAGAATATAGTCAATAATATTGTGATAACTATGTATGGTGCCAGGTGGGGTAATGGAAATATCAAGGGGAACACTCTGTAAAGTGTATAAAGTATATGATTGTCTAACCACTAAGCTGTGCACCCGAAACCAATACAAAGTAAAATTGAAAGTAAAAAAAAAAAAAAGCAAGAAGAAATGAATGGGTATCCTTAGAGTAAAAGGTGTTCCTGAGTTTCTACATATGCCCCACCGATAGCCTATGTATTCATCACCAGTCGTACAGCCTGGCGAGCTTTAAAGACACAGTAGGATGTGCCAACCCTCTCCCCCTAGTAAACGCAGTGCAAAATCCCGATGTCCCAGGGGGCAGGACATGTAGCCGTGCAAAATATAACATGATGGCATGTGAAATTAGGCACTTATTTGTGAAATGTAAGTCACAGTTCTTTTTGCTCTTTTCCATGATAAATATCCTCTATATTTTCTTAGGATAAAAACAAAAACAATGCATGATAACCTCTTTTCATATTCCAGGGAGAGATCTATTACACAGAATGTGCCTCTACCCTGCAGACGTCCTGAGCACACCAAGGTGGGTGAACTGAAGAGCCCTGGGGAAGGGGGCCGTGAGGACCCTGCCTCCCCTGGAGTCAGGAGGCTGGAGAAAGCAGGGAGCGGGCGTGGTCATCAGGAAAGTGTGGTGGGAACTGAGCCGTGTCTGGAAATTGTTTTCTATGCCTCTTTTCTATCATCTATCAATCTTTCATCTAGATCAGATTTTCTGGCAGTCAAAAAAAAAAAAAAAGTAATTTCCTTGACAGTGGTAAATAATAGGAAATTTTTACTATTAATCATTAATGGGGTGGGAAAAATTAGGACCAATGAGAATATGTGCATAAATTATAGTAGAATGTCTATATGCTCACAATTATTTATCTCTATGACTCCAGGTAGAATTATATACATATATATATATATATATATATATATATATATATATATATATACACACATATATAGAGATAAATAAGTCAAGGTAGAAGTAGTTGAAAAGTTTAGAAAATAGCTCACAAATCCTGAATTAAATGTAAAAGTAGAAAATGTATGTGGATCTCCTGAGGTTAGAAATCAGCTGGCATAGTATTTGCACCTGACAAGGGTACAGTTCTGCGATTATTTTTCAAATGTCTCTTTCCTAATTCCAAACTGGCATGTCCCTTATTCTTACATATCCTGCCATATGAGCCTGTGGCCTAATGAGATGCTAAGTCATCCATGGGTTGAAACCTCAGTAATACTTTTCTGGAAGATGGGATTTCTCTAACTAAAAAAACTAATTGCCTTGCTGCATTAATGACAGACATGTTGACTTATTTCCTATCAATTAATATGTAGTTATTACTTTCAGGGCTAGAAAGATTGATCAAAAGTGGACTTAATTTTCAGCAACCAATAAGAAAAACTGCTGATTTATATGAAGCTAATAACATTAAATTAATTAAATTATCTTGGGAGCTAAGGTTGAACAGGCACATGAAGAAGGTAAACATTTTAGCACTTGCATGTTTAAACTGGCATAATTTCAGGAAGCATTAATATCTCTGATATTACACCTATATTTATACTTGTACATTTTCAAATGCTTTTTCACAGGGCAGTAGTTTTACCTATTGTGCTTGAGCAAATACTAGTATTTTTTTAACACTTTAAATATTTTATGTCAGATAGTACTTCTTGGAGTAAAGCATTATTCATGGTTAATATTACATTAAACTCATCACTAATGTGAGAAAGAAGTTCAATTTTAATAGAAAACATACTTTTAAAAAAAACAACAGCAGAGCTGCCTGATCCGATCCTGCATTTTTTCCTCAGGTTTTTAAAAACTCTTCGCCCCACTCCCCCCATCCATGCCTCATCCCCGCTCCACACACATAAGTGGAGTCATTTTCTTCCTGATCTTGGGTTGCCTGACTCACTAGTTAGCTTCTTTAGCAGCCTTCAGAGATTTTAATGCTAGATAAATGATATTGCTAACCTCCCATTAAACACCTCTGGGGGTTGATAGACCGAGATCTTTATTGTATTAAGTTATCAATTCTGGGGAAGCACACTGTTTCAATTTTCTATTATTTTTTAATTTATTTCACAAACATCTACCTGTATAAGATTTATATTTATATGAAATGCTTTTCTTTAATTTACATTACCTGAACCATCCCCATCTTCATTTTCAGGGTTACGCTCTGTGTATATTCACATTATTATTAGCCTGGAATCAGAGACCACAGTTGCTCCTTTAGGAGTTGAGCAGGACTGACTAGATTTGAATTCCAGCTCTATCAGCTTTAACCTGGGTAATCATGGGGAAATTACTTAAATTCTTATGACTCAGTGTCCTCATTTTGAAAACCTGGATAATAGTAACATGCCACATTAGGTAGTTGAAACATATTAAGAGATTAATAAAAAAATATGATGCTTTAGAAGAGTGCCTGGTACATAATTACTGTTTTTGCAGAGTAAGAGTATTGCTCACCTCACTTTCTGTTTAAAAGTAAAACAATCTTTATGTCATCATTGAATTTCCAGTACATAGAAAAAGAGAAAAGATTGGCATGTACTATTGGTAATGATAAAGTCAATTTTATCATTTTAGTGATAAATTTAATACAAAATTGGTATAATTGACTTAGGCTGACCTTATAAAACCTTAAATACTAATTCACACATTACAGAAACATTTATATTTTCTTACGTAGTAAAATTTTGGTATATGAAAAAGCATGTGTGAAGTTCATTATCAGTGTGAATGAAGAGGACAAGTTTTGATTTAAGAAATGAGGGGACTGCCTGGCCAGGCGTGGTTCAGCGGTTGAGCGTCGACGTAGGATCCAGGCGATCGGGGTTTGATTCCTGGTCAGGGCACATGCCTGGGTTGCAGGCTCGATCAATGACTCTCTCATCATTGATGTTTCTAGCTCTCCCTCTCTTTTCCTCTCTCTGAAATCAATAAAGATATATTTTAAAAAAAAAGAAAAGAAAAGAAATGAGGGGACTAAATATCAGACTAAAAATTCTCAATTTAGTGTCCATTGGTTTAAATATTGCTATGTGATAATGTCTCCAAGGCAACAGCTCAGCCTTTAGGAGTCTAATAGTTTTAAAATGTGTAATTAAGACTTTGTCTATGGCTTTATAGACTTGGTGAGCTAGTTATCAAATTCAGAAAGCTCAGCAGGCCTGTGGGTCAGTTCCATGGAAATTTCTCTTGAAGATAATTCAGAAACTCATAGGAAGGAACCACTAGAGGTCATTGGATCTAACTTTTTGGCTCTCCACATACATACACTTAAATTATGCCCAATTAGAGCACTTAATGCATAAAAGATATCAAACTGCTCTTGTAAGTTTGAGGATAACTTATACATTTGTTACCTCTACACAGAATATGTGAACTACTATTATCAATGCATATAGAAAAAATGTGTCATTCGGCTCACGGAAATCATTCAGACATGTTTTTCTTAGTACAAGCATAAACTTTTCAAACTCACTCCCAAATTATTCACACTGTAGTATTATAGGTCAGACAACATGAGAGCAGCTTTGCAGTCTTTCAGCAACCCTATCATACGTGTCATTACCTTTAGCAGATGATAGCTGTGAGGATCAGAAAGGTAAGTGATTTGATGACATCTACATCACAAATTAAGGGAGGGAGAGTGACTTGAACAAAAAGCTGTCAAGTTCTACAGGTCAAGTTCCTATTTTATCATTATGCTATCTTTTGCAAACTGCATTCCAAGTACCCCCTCAAGGTGTGTTGCTAAAATTATACTGGGTGCTGTAAGATATTTTTCACCTCTTGTTAAATGTACAGATGTCCCTATATTTCACTTTTTTAAATAAATAAAAAGCATACTCCCTATTTTCCTCTGTCTTACAGATTAACCTAGTAACGGTATTTATTGAGGGTGTACTACAAGCCAAGTATTGTGAGCGACCATTTCAAGCATGATTACACTCGATCTTTGCAATGGAACTGTCGAGGATCATTATCTCAATTCAATAGATGAAGAAAACATCGTGTATGGTGGTTAAGTAAATTGCAGAATTGGTGAAGAGTAAGAGATTTGAACCACGTTAGTCAGCTCCAAATTCCCTGTTCTCAAACATGCTGTTAAACATCTGGAAAAATGAAAATGGAAAGAAAGAAGCGTAAGGAAAAGACATGGGAAGGTAGTCTCTAGACAAGTGAATGAAACTAGGAGGGCTAAAATACATATTTGAAATATATTTTCAGATAGCTCCTAAAGACCATAAATAGGACAGAAGAAAGAAAAAATGTTAAAATAATATGTAAATAAAAAAATAAAGTTGTATAAGCAACTAAGCTAAAAGGAGAACATAAGGGAGTTAAAACTAAAATGTTGAAATCTTTTAAGAGGCGTAGTAACGGTTTGGAGATTAAGGCATGGGATGGGACAATACTGGAACTAAAAGACCAGAGGGTTTCATCGGAACACACACATTTTCCACATGAAGGTAACAAAGATCCTGGAAGACCCCTCGGCTGCTGGGAGGACAGCCTGGCGCGACCCAAGACACAAAGGAAGAAAGAGAGAGAGAGAGAAAGTGCCAGTGGGTTCTTGTTTCTTTTGGCAATAAGAAGCTTCAGAATTACATCTGTTTTTCCATTTCCCTTTAGTTCTAGTGCTGCTGGATTTGAAACTCCAAACCTCCAGTAAATCTACCCTACGCCTTGGTATTCTTGCATAAAACATGGAAAAGTGAGGGCATGATTATTTGAAAATAAAGTCATTCTACCCAGTTCTCCAAAATGGAGAAATTGTGTTGTTAGCATTTCATCATTTGGAAGAGTACAATGTGTCACCTCTTTCTCAAAAAACGAGAAGTGGAGATTTAGGAGCCAAAGGCAACAACATTGATTTGAAGGCAAGAACCCTTTAAGCTGGAATGGGTTATTTTCTATGTGTGTGTGTATTTGCACCTGGGAGTCTTAGGTGATAAATTTGGCGAGTAGAACTATGACTTCTAGAGAAAATCCTGGGGCCCTCCTTCACAGCACAAATGGGCACTGGGACAGTCACACCTGCATTTCGGTCTTTATATGAATATCTTTGGGTCAAGAGAACAGTACTTTTGGCCACAGCCTTTTCAACATTCTCCTGCATGGATGTGAACATCATGTGCAGAGAAGGTCTGCCACTCTAGAACAAAATAAATTAGAAAGGCCTCCCCTTATAAACTCCATTTATTTAATGCAACCGGTGCTCACTACCCTTGTGACTTGGGTGCAGGTCTCTTTCCATGGCCCTCTCTATTTTCAGTCTGTAGATGTAGCATCTAGGGCAAGATAATTTATGAATTTTCTTTCAGTCCTGGTTGTTACAATCACTCATAACAGCATGGCTGAGATGAATGGCGAAGGAACAGACATGAAGTAAACAGTAATAACCATACTGTTTAAAGAATAGGTGTACTTCAACCATTTAATAACTAGGCCCATGGCAGTTAAGTGTTAAATTGATTATGTTCAGTTCTTAACATGACAACCAAAATAAGTTATGAAGGATTTGCTTGTCTTTCTCTGCTGAATCCGGAATGCCTCCGATGTTGGTTTCACGCTTTGGTGAAGGACTTGGGACCCAGGTGTTTCTCCCCTTTCTCTACCCTTTTTCAGTAACTGCTGCCCCAGAGGACAGAGGGGCATGATGCTTACCACATTGCAATGTTTCATTGCACCCTGGAGTTTCCTTGCAATTTACACCTCAGAAAGCACAGGGCTCTTGTAAATCTTGGGACTTGCAAGTGTCTCTCTCCCCACAGGAGCCACTGATCCTGCAGGAAGGGAAGGGGGTGGAGTCTCACACAGTTCAGAGATTTACAAGTCTGTGGTGAAATTTGGGGTGTAAATTGCTGGGAAACCCAAGAGTATATTTAAATATTTAAAGGTAAGGGACACCTAGATATTCCTCCTGTTTGAAACCTAATCAGACTGGGAGCTAGAACAAGGAGTTGGAAGATGCCTGGTCTGATCCCAAAATTTCAGCCTTCTGCCAAAAGGAAGGGGACTTTGATTGAACTGCCCAAGTCCCATTTTGTAGCAAGCATTTAAGTTAAAGAGCCAGAAGGACCCCAGAGCAGGTGGAAGTTCTAAATTAGATGGGTGATTAGTAAGCATAAGTTAATATCTAAGTGTGATGATTGTGGTTTCCATAAATTATAGAGAGAGCTATCTAACTTATCATCTGTATTGGAAAATTTTGAGAATAAATGGAGATACCATCAATCCTTATGCTGGGACATCAAAATCATTATGCCAGGTAACAATATTGCCAGCATAAGAGGAATAACCTGGAACTACCCAGTGAAAATTGGGACATAATCAAGTTACCCTATGAGGTTACACTTAGGGATAAATAGAAAGAATATTTATTAGTTATGTTTTCTCTTTTCTAAGACAAAGAATGGTAATTAGGTATTGTAGAATCTCATACTCAATATATAATATACACTTCTAGGATAACCATGTAGTGCTTTAAAATTGTCCATCTGTATTGCCTGTTAACTGGGAATATCCTACTGGATATTTTAAGGTAAACTCCCTCCCCTTTAACCTAGTTGGAATAGGACAAAACAGAGGAACGTTTCGTCACGTAACCCAATCAGAATCACTGGGTTCAGGGGCCTCAGACAAAAGTTTTGGCTCCACAGTACGGTACAGTCTACCAATTAACAGGATTTGGAAGCAGAAAGCCTTAGGTGCGAATCTCATCTTTGTCACTTAAGAGCTGTGTTATCTGTGCAAATTATTCTGGCTCCTCTATAAAATAGAGATGATAATAACATCACCTAGTCTTGGGATTGTTGTGTCAATGAGTACTGTTATTAATTGCTATTTTGTATGTTTCAATGAGATTTAAAAAATCTGTCAATATTATTCACCATTCTAGTTTGAAAGTTAATACTATATGAGTTATAATTGAAAAATAAATTTAAAACATAATGTAAAACAATTAAATTATACTAATCAGCATAAAATGAAAAACTGCTTATCCCTTCCTCACCCTTGAGTCACCTCTCTTATTCTTTTGTGTGTTTTTTTCCTAATATGCAACATTCTAAAAAATGTGCTTATATTTCTATTTCTTGATTTGTAAATTTTAGACATGGCCTGTTTTCAGTCCCATAACTCACCTTAGGATCTGTAGTTTCTAGTTGCCCTATCCCATGATTTCTGGGGTTTTATGGAATGGCTTGGCTTGCTTCTCATTGTCATCTTTTGCTGCATATATTATAATGCTGTTACATTATTATCTATTCTTTACTGTCATTTATGGGAGTCATGAGGGACAGGAAACAATACATATGTTCATTTCCACCACATTTAATTAAGGATATCTCTATTGATATTATTCATTATTCTTCTCTAATATTAACTTTCTTATTTCCACAGGTAGTTAATGGTGTATACGTTTTAGGACATTAAAAAATGGCATTGCCCAGTCAGCATGGCTTAGTGGTTTAGCATCAACCCATGAACCAGGAGATCATGGTTCGATTCCTGGTCAGGGCACATGCCCGGGCTGCAGGCTCCATCCCCAGTGGGGGGGTGTGCAGAAGGCAGCCGATCAATGACTCTCTCATCATTGATGTCTCTCTCTCTCCCTCTCCCTTCCTCTCTCTGAAATCAATAAAAACATATTTTGAAAAAAATGGCATTTTGTATATATATTGGTGTCAACAAGACATATTTATGACTAGGCTGTGTTCCACACTTCTACTTTTCCCCCAATCTTTGTCACAAGTTTAGGACACATTCTTTATTTTCTATAATGGGTCACTCATCTTCAATTCATGTCCACTGGAATCTCAGAATGTGACTTCATTTAGTAATAGGATCTTTGCAAATGTACTTAAGGTAAGGGTAAAGAAGAGAGCACACTGGATTAGGGTGGGTCCTGAATCCATAGGGAGTGTCCTTGTAAGACACAAAAAGAAGCACAGAAGACACAGGAAGAAGGCCGAGTGAAGACCTAGGCAGGGACTGGAATTATGCTGCTACAAACGGAGGAAGCTGGGTGCAGCCACCAGGAGCTGAGAAAGGAAAGAATTATCTCCTAGTACTTGTGAGAGAGGGAGTATGGCCCAACCCACCCTTGGATTTTGGGCTTCTGACCTCCAGAACTGTGAAAGAATACATTCCTGTCAAGTTTGTGATAATTAGTTATGGCAGCTCTAGGAAAATAATATACTGTTCAATCCACAAAAATAGCATTGGTTCAAATACGACATTTTTGCTACTTTGTCATCTGTCTTTCACTGACCAGGCTAACAACATTCATGCTGACCTTCTCTTTTGCTAGCAGTCATTTAAAGCTGCCTTAGATTTAGATACTTATTCAAAATGACCCGCCTTCTGAATTCCCTCTCCCTTGAATTAACTGTGTTCTTTCTATTAATTATACTTCTCTTGAAGTTGTTTGATGCCTTAAGAAGTTGACTCAAATTATTAATGAGAGGAGATGGTATGTATCCAGTCTAAACATGAAATTGCTTATCATATCATAAAAGTTATATTTGGCTTACTTTTACACATAAGACAGATGCTTGTGTATTTTTCCATGTTAATATCTCTAGTTACCTTATATTAGTGCAATAATATCTATATTGTAAATATCTAGAGTAAAATTATCAGCTCCACATTTAAAATTCTTTCTAATATGCTAATAATAAATCATATGATGACTTGCTTTACAGATGCTTATAAAGAAAACATTGGAAAAGTACATATACTTTTATAGATATGTCTCACTTCTGTTTTTGCTTGTGACACCACAGACTGTAGCTAATGGCACAGAATAATTAAAGCAAGCAATTATAAATCACTTTAACAATAAAAGTGCCATGCAAATGTTCAGAAATAATAGCTCTCTGGGTACAAAAAATGTTACCTATATTTCAAAACTTTATTTCAGTGAAGCAAAGAGACACTTTATATTACTGAGGTTTATACTAGATTATTTGTGATTGCGTAGAGCTAGAAATAACTGGAATCACATTCTTTAATTCTCTAATTACTTTCAAGAGTAAGAGTTCTGAAATATTCCTGATGCTACTGAACAAAGAGATAGAGTTTTTTATAAGTGAGATTTTTGGAGAGCAAAATCCATTACATTGGGAAAAAAATCAATGATTCATGTTTTAAAAAATAAAATTGGTAATTAATGGGTAGGTTTTGTTGATCCTCAATGTCCAGATTAAACAATATAAAACAAATCTCATGTTATCCATATTTTTCTGCTAAGTCCAATCCAAAATTCTAGAAACCTTCAAGTTGAGGGAATTCTGGAACATATTATTTAACAATGGAGCATCTTGTACATAGAAAAATATTGGCAGAAAAATTTAAAAACCTAGTGTCTTAAGAGTATATGCTTTTGATATGCTCCTGAATTACAATGGGTTTATTACATATGTAAGTATGCTGAAGGTCTATACCTTTAACGTGTTTAAGAGTATTGTAGCATTCTAAAAAAATAATATTTTAGGAGAAAGAAGATCTTTCATGCTCCAACTTATCTGGAGGAAAAATTCTGATCAGTTTGGTGACTATGTCTGTTATGAAGTGAGTCAGATATTTAGATCAGAATTGCTATGATGTAGATTCTTTCATAATTTCATATCTAGTATTTTCATTATTTCTCTTACTACAAACAACCACTCACTTTCTAATGTTTAAAGCTGTTTTAGCTCATACTCGCGAAGCTGCTCCTGACCACCCTATCCCAGCCCCATTCCCTCTGTCACTAGTACGAGTACGGCCATGAAATTAAATACAAAGCAAAATAAGATACAGATGTTTGAAAGAACATTTATCAAATTGGTAAGAGAGAAAGGAACTGTAGAGCAGGAAGATGCCAAATCTCTTGTCTAAATTCCCATGCATACCAGTCTCCTTTTATTTCTTTTACTTTTCATTCTTTTTTCATGTAAAATTAGCCACATTCCTTGAAGTCCTACCATTTGAATTTTAATTTGGGATCAATAAGCTCTGCTTTGGAAAACGCAAATAGCATTAAAAGGAGGAAGGTGTTGAAAACTTTTCCCAGATTAATGCGATCTAATTTAGCCAGTCCCCAGTGTAGTCATTGAATACATGCTGGTTTACCTCCTGCTCTGCTCGGAGCACCTGAAGCAGTTAAGAGGCTTGAGAAGGCCTTGGACCTAGTCAGGACTGTAGCAGGGCGATGCGGACCTACAACAACACCTTGGCGCTTTGCACGTGCAAATATTTTGTTTCTCGGTTGCAATTTTCCAATATATTTAGGTTTGTGTCCATCATCATTTAGTTAAGATAATTAATATAAGTACAATTTATAAAACATTTTCAAACTTAGTTTCCCACTTGTGCTTCATGCCTTTATTTACAGAATAGAAAATGTTTTAATATTCCCTGTATTTCATAAATGGGCACTCCATGGCTCAGGAAAATTGTACAGCTGACACATTTGCGAGCCAGGTTTTCTCATGTCAGTTATCATTTTTCTCCGAGCTCTTCCAGTTCTAAGCTATGCCCTCATATTCTGAGCCTGATCCTGTTCCTGGGCATAGAGAATAATGAGCTTCCAGAGATAGTAGCTCAATAATTCCAATGAGTTGGCCTTGCCTTGTCAGCATCTAGTTCCTCCAAAGTTGAGTTCTCTTCTCTGTTCTTTGGCTTTTTAATGACTTGTCCCTAATATTTACCTCAAGTCTTCTGGTGCCTGGACTCCTGCCACTCAAATATGGATTCTACTACCATATTGCTCAACATTAATAATGCCATATTCCCTGTTGATCTCTCAGTATTTAAGTTGATTTCTTGCTCTTTTGATTGCTGGTGATTGCCCACTACTTCAATGCCTGGGTAGTCATGTTCATCTTGAACAGATATGTTTGGGTCAGAGCACTCACACATTCTTTTAGCCTTGGATTTTTCTCCTGGTATCTCGTTTGATAATCTTTAAAAGAGGCAATCTCCATTTTTCTCTAGCCTGAGACTCTTCGGTGCAGGAACTGTTCTTGTTATCTTGTGTGCTCGGCCTCCAACATAGTGTTTGGCACAAAATTGCTGCTCCAATACCTATTTTTCAATTAACAGTAATGACAACACAACAAATAATAACAGCTAAATTTTTATACTGTTTATATTCTGTCAGTCACCTTTCTAAGAGCTTGACATACATCATTCAATCCACCTTCATAAAAACATCGTGAGATAGTTCCTGGTGCTGTCCTCATTTTGCAGCTAAGTAGATGAAGACAGTGCGATCTAGTAAACTGCCCAAGGTCACAAAACTCATTAGTGGCAGGACCAAGATGTGGGCTCTAGAATTCTGGTTCCAGAATCTGTGATCGTTTGCGAAGAAGGAAAAGGTGTTCACATTTTATTCTGTCCTAAGACCCTGCCCTCACTCAATGGACCACTCCTGTGCATGGGAAGAGGTGTGCACCGGGTTGAAAAGGAGCGCAGAAAACACAGATGTCAACCTGGAGGAAAATCCCACCTGCCCAAATATGTTGACTAGTGTACTTGACGCTTACTTTCCCTTTCTTCCTTCCTCTTGGTTCTCGGACCCTAGATTCCCTTACATAGATTACATATTTCTATAACCCAGGAGGTATGTATTAGGCTTATGTAGAAATATAATATTGTTTTAAGGAAAAAAACTGATTTTGAGTTCAAAACAAAAACACTCATAAATACTCTTTTCAATGTCACATGTTCTAAAGTTAAGGTCCTGCCTCCATATATATTCACACACACCCAAACACACACACCCAAATATATACACACCCAAACACATATAAACACACACACACACACACACACACACACACACAATCTTATTTTGTTTCTTCCGAATTAGAAGTCCCTTTTTGCAATTTACAAACACAACTTCCCTTTCCTAAACAATAATGGCTACTATATAGTTTCACTCTCAACGTCTACAGGTAATAAATGGATTGATTACTGAGCTATTTATTTAGCATGGCCTGACTAAAATCCATCAAGAAAAAAGGAAGCAAAGGCTCTGAAAGTGAAATGAGATCTTGAATGTCCCCTTCACAGCCATTAATGAGGACAGTGAATGGGAATACAATATTTGAGCCATCTGGTGAAACACTGAGGACTTGTTATTAGATTTTTTTTCTTTGCTATCGCAGAGTTAAAACAACGTATATTGGCCCAAGTCTACTGGGCTCTGGAGGCTAACCTGGTTTTGTTAATTCTTCTTTTTTAAAATATAGCGATAATGTTGGTAATAATTTAATTTTGGTTTTTAAATCCTCATGGATTTATGTCATTTTATGTCGGATCTGTTTATTTACAGCAATCTGCACTCGAGAGAATGATACCAGAAACAGACTGGCAGCTCTTCATGTGTAGACATTGTTCTCTAAAATATATCAGGAATTAAAACATATCATGCATTGTGTATATTAACAGAGTCGTCTGTAACCAGTATGTTTAAGGATATATGCCATTAAACATACCACATCAGATACAAAAGCGGGGATCTTCAAAGGTCTATAAATCAATTGCATAGCTAGGCATTTAATAAGGAAGAAAGGCCATTTGGAGAGGGGAAAAATGCAAAAGGGAAACAGCTCATTCGTAACCATACGGAGACATGAAATCAGTCATTACCATATGGTATCTAATGATATCTGCTTTGAAAGTAAAACAAGCAAAGCTACATAGTATCTTTTTCTGGAGCCAGACTGCCAAGGATCAAAATGTGACTCTTTCATTGATTATGTGTCATGCTATCAGCAAGTAATTCTCTCTCTGTGCCTTTGCTTTTCTGAAAATAATGAAATAGTAACTACCTTCTAGGAAGTGTGAGGATTAATCAAGATAATATCTGTAAAATGCATAGATAGAACAGTGCTTGGGACAAAATAAGTCCTCCATAAGTGTAGTTATTGGGATATTTTATCTTAGAATTAGACACGGTAGAATAATAAGGTATTTCTTTTTGGGGGGTTCTTGATCAGAAGGACTTGGGCCCCCTAATTATGAGATATTTCTAATCCATATTTAAAGACACAGTCCCCTTAATGAATTTAATATTTCATTCTGGTATAACCAATGTGTTTGAAATTAAGAACACTGCGGGAATAAATCTGAAAGTCCTAACATGAGCAATAATCATCTAAGATCCAATAGTTTCTTAATACTGTGAAATTCTCTTACAGCAGCAAATAATTAGTGAAATTTCACACCAGGGAAGTAGAAACAAAAACTGTCGTCTTGAGTAAAGCATTTTTTCACCTTGTAAAATTGCCAGGTGGCCTTACTCAATTCCCAGCTTACAGAAATGTCGAACAGTTCAACGTGACTTCAAGGAGGCATTGTCTTTCAGCCTTGTATTTGTACTAGCTGCTAAGTTTGTAGAATGTGAAAATGTATGGTTAAGCTGCTAAGTTTGTAGAATGTGAAAATGTATGGTTAAGCTGACTGTGTGCATTTGGTATCACTCATGCCCTATGTATCGCTATAGCTTCTTTTTAAATTAAATTTATTGGGGTGACCTTGGTTAATAGGATCATATAGATTCTAACCTGATTAGTCTTCATAGGATGCATTCCATCCAAAAGGGTGAAAGCCCAGAGCTGCTCAAAGATTGCCTTAATCTCTGGTTCATTGTGGGGGTAACACATCAAAAATCTTTTTTTTTTCTTCTTTTTTAGATCAGAGCTTTGAGAACCTTTTGTTTTCCTTGGACAGTCTAATCCTGTCTTCAAAAGGCACCTACACCTAACTTGTTCATTATTTTGAGTAGTGCTAAGGTTTAGTGGGCTGGGCCTTCTGAGCAATTTTTTATAACGCTCTCCATTTGGCTAAAATACTGCTAGTTTTTGTTTTTTTTTACTCTTCCTTGCACAACAAGCAGTTATGCTCCTGAAATATAATTTAGATATTGTCATTTCTCCTCTTCAAAATTCTTCTGACTTCCCAGAAATAATTCCAAAATTTTCAGGACAGCAAAAAAGTAGGCTGTGATCTGGCAGCAATCAATCTTTTTTTTTTTTTCTTTTCATTTCCTGCCGCATATTTCCACCACCATCACCACCACCACACACTCCAGACCGAACCAATTTCATTTACATAATTGAAAAAACTCCTCGATTTCATTCTTCCTGCGTAACCTCTATCAGAAAGTAGCCCAGATGCTCTCTTAGTCCATCTTCCACGAGCTTCCAGGACCTTGAAATCACACATATTTGTTCTAACTTGTAAATGATCTCCGATTTGAGGTGAGAGGTTATTTTTCTTCCCATTCATTCTGGGGAATTATACAGGTTTTACCTACAGCAGGAACAGAGAATTTAAACTGTTTTTAATAACACCTTCATCAGACCTCAATCCCTGAATAAATTGAGAAATAAAAGATGCCGCTTCCAACTTTTGTCGCTAAAAACATACAGGCTTTTCCAAGCCTTTAACAGCAGCCAGCCTAGCAGAGCTGTCTCCACGCAGCTGGGTTCCGAGCAGTGTCATCTGCTGGATCTTGTCACTATACAATCAGGGTCAGCTCTTGAACCCCACCAGCCACCGTGTCCTTTAGGGCGTCTCGTCCCAATCGTCCCAATCCGTGGCAGTCGCTGAGTCCTACCAGCCACGGAGCAACTGGCGTCAAGGCCGCTGCTTCACTGTACGCCCCTGGCCTCAGAGGCAGAGTCCAGGCCGGCCCCACAGGAGCACGCAGACAGACAGACTCCCCCGGACGGGGCCGGGCCGGCAGAGGTGGACTCAGTGGATCGCGTTTTCAGAGGAGCACGTGTTCTGCAGCTGAGCCTCACGGGCGGCTTTAATGAAACGGTAGTGGCCGCGTCGTCTACAGTCCCCCTGCAGCAGCAAAGTGGTGGCACCGAAGGGAGGAAAATGCAACCTTTCACACCTTTTTTCGTTTTTAATATAAATGTAGTACTTTTTTGGGGGAAAGAAAAAAATTAAAAAGGAGTTGAGGAAATTATAATTCCCAAAAACCACTGTAAAAGGAGAAACAAGTGGAGTAATAAAATTATAGCTTCTACTTAATTCTCGAACACAGTGTGTCTCCATGTGAAATATATGATTTTTCATGAAATAACATGTACGTTTAGGCACAGGCCCCTCCTGTCTATTCCTAATGGTACTTCAGCAGCCCCTATATAAATAATGTCTGATTTCCTTGGGGACTAATTGGGTTGTGTCTACTTGTCTGGCTGCTGGAGAGCAGGCTACAGGTTCTGCTTCGAGCCTTTCTTTTGTAGTCTTTTTCGTGGAGGAATTTCACATTTTACTCCGGGTTTACTTATAGCAAGGCTGTAGACCAGCTAGTGAGGTCCCAGAACTCACGGGCAGAACAGCTGACGGGTTTAAGGAGGTCAAATTAAACTCACTTCCTCTCCCAAATGTAGTTGGGTATTTCTTTGTCAATTTGAAAAAAACATAAATAAATAAAAGAAGTAAAGAAGACCAGCTAAATCAATGGCTATCACTGCTCCCACTGTGTTTTTGTCCTTTCAAGGGTAAGCGGAGGGCACGTCGGGTCAGTATTTGGATTTTCTCTCAGTTTTAGAGCATGGCCTGCATGGACCAGTGTGTCTCTCTCTGTACAAGCGACTATTGCTCACAGCCATGTGACTTTATGTGACTCCATATGACTGGTAAACTTCCCAAATCAATAATTCTTTAGGTTTACATTTCAAAATTCTCCTCAATCATTCTTCAGGGCAAGAATACAAAAGCAACCGCATAGAACACATTGTTCCCATAGGTACCCTGGGTTTTGCCCTTTGCAGGTTGTTATATTTTTGTCTCATTCCCCGGCTGATTCGACGTGATAGGGTAGATCTTTGATAATGCCCTGGACAATGGGGAGAGCAATTATATATATAAATAATTGAGGTTTCCCCAAGTCATGGTCCAATTTACTCAATAAATAGTCTCACTTATTTCTTTCAATGTTAAGATTTATTGCTTAGCTATAAATGAGAAAACCCTTTGTTTATATGAAGTAAATTTGAATGTTAAAGTGAAAACTTTCAAGGAGGCACAGTGAGAATATAGAAAAAGTCACGCAAACGTGGCAAATAAAATACCTTTCCTCAAGGCAATATGGCATCACTGTTTCATTGACTGCCAAAACATATAAAAATACAACACAAAAATGAGAACAGGTCAATAATAACCAAGCTTGTCACATGAGTTACATCTATTTCCTGCAGCATTCTATTTTTAAGGAAAGTTACCTGAAAGTCAGAAAAAAGACGAGAGGAGAGGAGAGCATTGGGATATTGGTCAGTGTCTTAAAAGCGTGTCCTCTGGAATTATTTCATTCTCTAGGAACATTTGCTTGTGTCTGACTCTGTATCCACATGTTAATTGGAGTCAGGATATTATATAGTTATATATCCACCTCAAGACTTTTGTTGAGAAGAAAAGATAATCCCAAAGGTTAAGCTTTTGTTGTCCATAACTGGTTTAGTATCTGACAGAATCTTATTTTTACATTCTGTTTATTTAATGTCTACACACTCTCAGATTCTAACTTGCCCTTGGAATCTTATAACATTCTCTCTCTCTTTTTAAAACCCCTATAAACTCTCTGTTTCTAAAATTCCCTTGAAACCATTTTTACTACATAGTTTACTATTCCCTCATTCATGAGTTAAGTACAGTTTTGACACATGCTAGTCTTCTATCTGTGTGAAAGTATTGTTGTTAACTATTGGAAAATTATACCTTGACGCTATTAACAAATCTAGGATTCCAAAAAATATTAGATGCTAGCCTAAAAAAAAAAAAAAATTCTCAGACACCTAGTATATCACAAAATACTTAGTCAAAAATAAAAAGTCTTTGAAGAATGGCATTAGGTCCCATACACTTTTCAAAAAGAGAAACCAGATGGATCATATCAAGTAGAAGTGAAACCATATCTTAATAAAACCATGATTTATATGTTTGTAACAGTTTCATCTGGGGTAAGAAGGTTGTGCCCGAGGGGGCGCAGCTCATAGCCAGTTTATCTGCGTGCTATTGTTTCATTCTTCAGGATACACCGCTAGTCAGCGTCCTGCGTGACGGCCCAAACTAGACATAATCTAGATAGATAAACAAAATGTGTGGAATTTTATTTGGTAACAATAAGCACTGTATTGTAGATACGTTCCACAACATGAATGAAGCCTCAGAAAACTTTATGCTAATTGAAAGAACCAAGTGGCAGAAGACTGCCTATTATAAGATCCCATTGATGAGAAACGTCCAGAAGAGACACATATACAGACAGAAAGAAGGTTAGTATTTGCTGGGGGGTTGAGTGGGGTAGGAATGGAAGTGTCAGTTAATGGGTGTGAGGCTTCTTTGTGGGGTAAAGAAAATGTTTTGATATTCAACTTTGGTTGCATAGTTCTGTGAATATATTAAGTCATTGTTCAGCTAAATAGGTGAATATTATGGTACATAAATATATCTCAATAAAATGTTTTAAAAAATTAGATACACTATTGCTTGAGAGTTTTCAATATTCTCTCTTATTCCCCACTATAAATTTACTGTAAATTTGAGTTGTTTTTAGTATCATAATTAGAGCATTAAAAGAATGAATGGAGTATATACATGTGGTAGGGTCATCTCTATAGTCCCATGGACATGGAATGAGACTGAAACTAGCAATATTTAGGCTATTCAAGATAGATTTAAATGGTATGTGGATGTATGTCATCAGATTTGATCTTCAGTATTACCCAAGTTACATGATAACAAACTACACATTCATAGCGTCTGGTTTTACTTGCTAATTCAAGACATATTCAGCTTTTTTAAGAATATTTCCTGAAGTTTCAGGATTACCAGGTTACCCAGAAGCTGGAATGACCAGCGTCTAAAACAAAAAGATTTGTTGTTGATAATCCTGAAGGAAAAGGACCTCGTGTCAGTGAAGTTTGTTAGATGGAGGCAAGTGGTCCCCTTCGTTTTTTACTTCTCTCATTTCCTTTACTCTCCCTCTTCAAATCTCACTTTTCCGCTCCTGTTTGCCTCCGCTCCCGTCGTCTGCCCGAATCATCAGGACCTACCGGGGCGGACTTTCAGAGGCTGGCGACCGGTCCCATCAACTGAATACATAAATACTTTGAGATGGGAGGAAGAGGGATGCAGTTTCAACTTCAGAAAGGTTTCGTTAATCATGTGGCTGAGCAGCCTTTATCTACCTCTTAATCTCTACTCTAATCCTGCAAGACTTGTGAGATGTGATTTTTATACTCACAGAACTGGGGCCACGAGAGTGGAGAGAGAAGTAGTGGGTATGCGTTTATAAACCTCTCCTTTCCGAGGGAAAACCCGGGCTGTAGTTCTTCCAATGAATTAATTACCGCAAAAGGAAATAAAATAGATTCTAAAATCACTTCTAGAATTATGTAATAAGTGCTCAATACATACTTTAATAGAATCGATATCTATTTATACAGGAGGACTCTCTTTCATGCGCTGCTTGCCTCAGAGTTACAAACGATCAAGTTTCATGATTCCCAATGTTGCTGTTTCATGCCTTTTTAAAATTGCCTCACCTTGGCAGAAAAAAGCAGAGCCTCAATCAACAATAAACACACATTCTCTAGGCTCCAGAACTCAGAGGCTGAGAGGTACCTTTTCAGAGGCACAGTTTAGAGTGAGAACTTGCAGCCTATCCTGTATTCAGGAGGCTGTGCGATTTCCATGCTGCAATGCATATTTTGGCTATTGAAGAGTGTATAATAATGAAAAACCTGCAACTGCAACTTCTTTGCAGACAACCCACTCCCTTTCCTGCCTGGCTTTTTTTTTTTTTTTTTACTTTTTGTTTTTATTTTTAATCCTTGTGAAATCTTAGGCAATATTTGTCTTTCGAACGTGATTTCTGTGTCTGCTGGCATTTCCTTCCTTTAACTTCATGGATCAAAAATAACATATGTACCTTCATTTGTTCGGGGGCTATTCTCATATGTTGGAGTGCTATTTATTTATTTACTTATTTATTTCACAAGAGATTCCAGAGTGTTTTCATCTTCACGACACCAGACGATCTATCACTTTCTCATTCAGAAATGATAGACTAATGAAATGTTAACAAGCCTTCCATGTAAGTTTGTTTGAAATCTATTTCTTATACAGCAAAAAGGTGTATACTACGCAACATCTAAAAATACTCTACTGCAATGTATTTATCTATACTGATCACGTATTCACAAGCTTTGCCCTTTCAGTTTGTTTGTAATAGTTTCGACTTTTTAAAAAAGATCATGGATGACTAAAGCTCAAAATAAAAGCTAGATATTATAGATAGCCTTCTTTATCCTAGAGAAACTGCTTAGTTTAATATTTTTGCCCTAGAGAAAGTGGCCTGGCTGACAGTCAGGCTGACAGGCGGGGCTGACCTCGGCCCTGCCTCCTGGAGGCCCAAGTCTCAGCTCCTGACCTGCAGCAAGTGTGTTACACCCTTTAAAGAGAGCGGCACCAGGCATTACTGTGGGGCTGTGGGGAGGGCTTTTCTCCCAGCTCTTTATCCAAGACCCGGCCAGAAGTTTCAGCACGTGACACGCTATCAATTCATCAGCCTATTGTACTTTTTGAAGATGGAACTCTTTCTGTTTATTGTTTTCTACATGTTTTCCTTGCTTTTTACTCACTATATTTTCACCTGCTAGAGTTATTAGGCACTTACCACTGTGTGACTTTTTTCCCCCTAAGATTCTATAGATTTTCATTGTCTTTTTCTCTCTTTTCCCCTTCCTTCCCCTCCCTCCCTCCCTCCCTCCCTCCCTCCCTCCCTCCCTCCCTCCCTCCCTTTCTTCAAGTTTTGATATTAGATTCCAGTAGCTGTTTAAAATAACCAGTACCATTACTTGTCAATGACTCCAATTTGTTTTTAAAGTCTTTTCAATGTTTCTGGAGTCATTGCTTCATTTGTAATTTGCTTGCCACAGGCACTGAGTAATTATGATAATTTGCATTGCCAGTCCATGTAAAAACCACTGAGAATTAGTTTTTTCTTATTGTGAACCTTATCAGAGTCCTCCATCGTCCTGGACTTTGATTCTTTCCCGTCTATTTCCCATCTCTTCTTCAAAAATCATTACCATTAGACATGGTTGGAAAACACAAGTGCTAGCAAAATGCCGAACAAAAGTTTACATCTATGCAATGGGAAACAAAACGACTTCAACTTTACCCTCCAGAATTTACGTGAGAGAATTCTTCTCTAATGTATACATTCCTCTAATACATCTATCCCACTGAGAAGCCTCTTGCCAATACCTTTATCAAGATCATGGTTATATCATATTTGGATCACTTGATTTTCTAATTGATCTACCCTTCATGTTGCTACTAATTCAATTACTCCCTGCAATATAAAACAAAGAATTTATCTTTTGAAAATACAGTGGATAATTAGGTCCCCATTCTCCCTACACTACAGATACTTATTTGCACACCTGCTTTAAAAAGCACAATATTTATATTACATATAAAAAAAACCATTCTAATAATAAACAAGTTGTATGATAGACATCTGTTCCTTTTCCTGGTTAACTTGCGTTCATACTTCTTAAGAAAATGATAGTGGAAACTATAGACGCCAAATAATTCCAGCAATTTACCCTTATAAAATATGAAAATATCATTACACTAGAGGATTCCTACAGGAATTGATCACACATCAAATCATGTTGGACACTTACAGTTGCAAGCAGAGGGAAAAGTTGGGGAAGAGGGGAGCTTTCCTGTTTCTACCTCTTGGTATCACAATGGTGCTATTAACTTATTTTATATTATTGTATTATATTGTACTGTATTATTGATATGATAAGATATGATATGATGATACGATACGATACGATACGATACGATACGATACGATACGATACGATACGATACGATATGATACGATACGATACAGGCCGTTTTTGCACTGTGTTGTCCAGAGTGCTCCATCCCTTTCAGGAGAGAACTCATTCACCTAGTGGTCCAGAAAGTTGCTGGTGGACAGGTTACTCCAGAGAATGCCCTAGTCTAGAGAGAACAACCTTGCCCCAAGGCACAGCCTCTTCTTTTTTAAATCCTCACTGGAGGACATGCTTAGAGAGAGGGAGGAAGGAGGGAGAGAGGGAGGGAGGGAGAGACGGAGAGAGAGAAACATCGATTTGTTGCCTTCAGGCCGCTCCCTGACCAGGGATCAAACCCGAAACCCAGGCACGTGCCCTGACCGGGAATCGAACCCGCAGCCTTTGGGAGCACAGGACAAAGCTCAACCAGCTGAGCTACTCTGGCCAGGCCGCATCCGCCGCTTGAAGGCGGTCCGAGCCCAGTGCCAGGTGATGCCCGGGCAAGCGGCTCAAGCCCCTCGCCCTGCGTCTGCACTAGGCCACTCCAGAGCTCCCTGTGGACTCAGCTGAGGCTCTTCTGACGACTGGGTTACAGCCCAGCTTATGTCATTCACTCTTCCTTTACCCCCACGATGCTGACCACAGTGCTGAGACCCAGAGGACGCCTCATAAACTCCTTCCTCAAACCCTGTCCCAGCATCTCTTAGTTTAGTTTTATATGTGTTGTGTTTAAGGGAAACCTGGAACTTAACATAGTGTCCTGAAAGAGAGAAAGAATTTGTCACAGGGCTGTGCAACCGATGTCTGCAGCTTCTAATACCCAGTGACATGTCTACATAATTCCAATACATTCTGTGCAAAAGACCGAATATTTAGGGAAGTTTTTAAAATGACTTAAAATAAATGCTTTACCTTGTTTAAACAAAAGGTTTAAATTATTCGATTGCAATAATGAAATCAATTTTTTTTCTCTAGGCACGATCTAAGGAATCTAAGAAATAAGATTTTCATTAGCTATGTCATCCCAATTTACATGCTTCATAGCAGAAAATCCTTTTTTGTCTTTATCTGTACTTTGATGTTGCCATTTTATTTCATCTTACTAAATTCTATAAAAAGTCTTATCAAATATAAGCCTTGGGAAATATTATAAAACCCATTTCCATTTTTATCCTATTACTGGGGTCTTTCTCATTGAAAAAATCCCTAAGGTGGTTCTCATTTTGTATGCAGTTTGAAGATACAGTTTAATGCCTGCAAAGACACTTATTCATTTTACCTTTGATCATAGCTGAGAACTTAATAGTATTTTTTAAACATATTTTCCCCTTAGGTAATAAAATCTTTTTTTAATATGTTTTTTTAACCAAAAGATAACCTAATTTTGATGCTACATGTATAAATGTATATTTTCTCCAATAAGAGTTAGAAATCTCTTTATCACCTAAATATATACCTTATAGCAATGTATTTCTGTTTTAAAATATGGATTGTTAGCTGCATCATAAAGAATTTCACAATATATAGACAGTGATTTATTAAGAAATAATAGCTCTCTGACCTTTTTCTAGCAATCTCATTTTTGGTGTTTTAATATAAAACACATAGGTACATTCACCTATTTTACCTAAATGTAACAGAAATTATGAATTCAAGCCAGAGTTGGGTAATTCAAATATTCTTAGTCTAATATCATTATCTCCCTTTTGATAAAGAAAAATGTATTTACTTTTAAAAAAATCAACTGAGAAACTAACATGGATGCATTTAGCAGTCATTTCACTGTGAATGGACTGAAATAATTTTGGTAGGTTGAAAATATTATTAGATTTGTAAACATATATTTTATTTGTTAACAATTATATACTACCATCAGCCAAGCCTACACTCAGGGCTAGGGCCAGCCCTAGCTGTCCACATACGAAAATTACCTAGGGAATACTGAAAAACTGTGTAAGTCTTGGCCTGGCCTCCTACTGAGACAAAATGGGGAGTCTGTTCTATAATTCAGAGAGTGATATGACCAAATATATATATAAAAAAAAGGTCATTGGGGCATCAGAATGTAAACGGATGGGTGACACAGGAAGGAAGTGTACCATTGGGGAAACCCCGCAGTGATTTAGGTGATGATGGAGCATTAATTAAGGTTGTGGATGTGGAGATCAAAAGAATCAAGAGACAGTTCAGAGGATCGCAAGGAAATAGAGTATAAAAGGAAGAGAGATTTCACTGTGGTGGGGAAAAGAATTGTTTAGGAATCTGAAACACCGACATGTGCTGTCCAATGTGGTAACCAACCGAGCACAAGCAGTTACTGAGCACATGAAATGTTGACTACTCTGAACTGAGATGCGTTTTATGTGTAAAGTACATAGTAGATTTTGAAGATTTAGTAAGGAAAAAAGAATATAAAATATATTATTAGTTGTTTTGTAATGATTTACATGTTTAAATAACAAAATTTTGGACCTGTGCAGAAAATGCTATTAAAATAAATTTCACCTGTTTCTTAGAGATACGAAAGTTGGATAGTGAAGAAGACTGACAAGAAATGAAAATCAATCATTTGGTTTACAGTGTGGGAGGGGAGCTCTACAGATACGCTGACTGCCAGAAAGATGAACCAGCTGGTCCTCGACCAAATTAAGCCTGAAAACATCACTGGAGACAAGAAAATTACAAAACAGAAGCTGTCCTACTTAGAGCACATCATGAAAAGTCAGGATTCTTTGGGGAGGACAACAATGCTGAGAAAAATGAAAGGCAGAAGGAAAAGAGGAAAACCAAATATGACATGGACTGACTCCATAAAAGAAGCCATGGGATGAGTCTACGGGAGCTGAGCAGTGCTGTTGAGGACAGGACACTGTGGGCATTACTCACTCATAAGGTCACCAGGAGTCAGAGCCGACTCATATAACACACACGAGAAAATTTAAAATTGTACACGTGACTCACCCTTTGACTTGCATTGTGTATCCATTTGACAGTACTACTCTAGACAGTCATCTGACTTTCATTTTAAATGTCATTTAATCGTGCTATCACTGTTTTCTCCTTAGTAGAATGTGAATAATTATGCTCCCTGAAAAGCTCACAGGACTATTTGGAAGCTCAGTTGAAGTACTATGTAAAAGAAGTGTAAATAACAAAACATTTATAAATTAATTCAAAGACATTAAGTGAATAAATGAGTTTAACCTAATTTACTTTGAAAATAATTTTTATATCAGTATAACTTTCATGATCAGACAGCTAATTGATTATTATAAATAAGCATAGACTATGACCCAAGGAATCTCTTTGGAGGGGGGCAAATTTTTCACTGACATTACCTGAAGAAATTCAGAAGTATCCCACAATAACACATGTCTTCTATCTAATAATTTTGTAAAATGCCAATGTTCTCCATAACGTATGATAGTTTATTCTATTTAGCTTAAAACTACCCTCCTCCACATATCATTAAAGCCAGCATTGTACAGTCAAGAAGTCATTGAATGAGCGGTTGCCCAACCTAGAAAAATTAATTTTCATTATATTATATTTAGCTTCCTTCTTTTGCTTGGACCTCAGTTCTGAATTAATAATTAATACATACATAAGTGTATTCCTTGCACAATCATTTATTTGAATACTGTGAAAGAGTCTGGGCTGCGCTGGTGGTGATTTTCAAAGCCATCTTCAGCTGAAAGTAACTGTTTGCACCTCTCCCATTTGGCAGGATTTTGTTATTACACACAACACTCATAACTTGCTTTAGAGAATCGCCAAAGTGATTTTTCATGAAAAAATAAGTGAACATTTTCTTTTGGTTTTGTTTTTAAAATTAAGTCACAGTGGGAGTCGATTTCACTTTAAACTGCCCTACATCAAAGACTTCAAGGTTTGCATTCGGAGCCCATGGCGAGAAGGGAGCATGAAGCACTGGGTGTAATGTAAAAGTTATAAATGAAGTGGAGAATGTAAGGCACACACGGCTTCCCCTTCATGTGTTTACACTGTTAATTGGGGTACGAAGAGGGTGAAGATCATTTCATAATATTTTCATAATATGTGAAGTGTGATATATTTATGTCCGTTACACATAGGATTACATTATATAATCCTATATAAATGGTTGACTGTAGAGATTTTTGAAAGCCAGAAAATATAATTTAATATTAACATGTAATAAAGAAAAAAATTAGGACTCACACCTTTCCTACTGAATTCATGATCGTTATAAGAAATGTGTTCTCTTCAACAACTTACCATGTGTTTCTTTAAAATACATGGCAAATCATTTGTAAATATTTCTTACCTGCATGTTACAGGATGCCAGCAGTCTTCAGAGTGTCTCCTTCTCTGTCCAGTCTCCTCCCCCAAGCTCACCAACAAGCATAGCAAAAGGCTGTCTTCAGTTCTGCAGTTTAAAGAAGAAAATTCAGTCACGGTCACCACCATCTCCTGAATATTATGAGATAGTGGGGTTATGTTGTCTTTATAAAGAATGAAATGATGGCTTATAAGAGCAGCAGAGGTCACCGTCACGGGTACCTTAGAGGTTGATGCCTGGCTCTGTCCATACCGTCTCTTACTGTCCTTTTGAAAATTTCCCTTTTGGTGTTACATACCCTGTGTTTTCCATCAACACCAAAATTCAATCTTACCTCTCTTATGGAAGATTTGGGGGTGAATTTACAGTGTGCTGCGGACCCTGGGAAGGGGAGGGAGAACTGGAATACAATATTAACTAGTGAAACATAATATTTAAGATGATCTAGGGATAGACACCACATATTTACTTTAAGGGGCCATGGATGTTACCGAGGAAACATGCTATGGCAGGTAAAACATAGTTAACATCATTTTGTGAACAAGGCATTTAGATAGCTCTGTATTTCATTTAGCTATCCACCAATCATACATGAGCTCTGAGCAAGGCAATGAGAGCTGCAGTAGTGAATAAAATATTCTTGCATTTATGGACTTGAAAGTCTCTCTGTGAGAAACAGGCATATTTTAAAGGAAGTCCTGTTAAGGACATACTTATGACTGTGATAAGTATATGGAGGGAAAAGTTAAGGAACTAAGAGGAGGAAAGATGATAAGGAACTTTGACATGACTATGCAATTATACACAGGGTGTCTCAAGAAATGTATACACACTTTGAATGATTATAAACTCAGTGTTTATTAACATACAGTTCATTTTCCAAAGTGAAAAGAATCTACAGAAATGAATAATTTTTTTTGTAAATGCAGGTTTTCAAGCTGATGACTGTTCTGGTCCAGACACTGCTGATAACACAAAGCAATGGAATCACAAACATCAAGAGTCATTTCGTCGACTGTCACTGTTTTGTACCATAAACTTTATCTTTTATGTATCCCCCACTAAAAAAAAGTCTAGTGGCACTTTAGGACAAATTTTCTTTGTTCAAAGCTTACTCTGGTTTCACCCATTATTTCAAATCAGTTAAACCTGAAAAGGAGTGACAATTAGATGAGTTATCAGCTGTTAAAATGTGTATACATTTTGGGGGGGGGCACCCTATATATTAGTGAAAAAGCTGATGGAATTAGCAGGGTATGACCAATGACTATTGTCTGTAAATTGCCTTAATTATATGCAATTTTTCTCATAAGAGGAAAAAAAAAGAAAAGATGGCATTTGTAGAAAATCTTTGTAGATCTTGCTTGCTTATTTTCTATATTTTGATTAATGATTCAGAAAATAAACAAACAAACTTCTCCCTAGTGCCTAAAATGAAAGAAAAGAGATGCAATTAGATGTTACAATTCAATTTAGTTTAGATTACATGCAGGAGTTATATCTGAAGAGCTCCTATGAATGACAATGGAGTGACATGGTTACAGAAACCCCCTGGTAAAATGTTTACCACGAGAAAAACATTTAAAGGTATTAGAAAGTGTTCTAAGTCAGACTGAGAGCAGAGGGAAATTTATTCTTAAGTAAAACTATACCTGGAAGGGGTAATATCAACGTAAAATAATCATACAAAGATCTATATTGGCTACTCGTAATAGCGTTGTGTCCTAAACTGGAAATGACCAAATGTCTATCAACAGTGGTGTTATAGTCATTTGATGCAATAATACTCAGCAATACAAAGGAATAAATTATTATTAGATACAACAAAAATAAATGTTAATACCATTACGCTGAATGAAAGGAGCAAAACACAACATAGCACGTACTATGTGATTCCATTTATATGAAGTTCTGACTGCGCACACTGATCTGCACTGTGGGTGGCAGATGAGTGGTGGCATGGTTACCGACGACAGGGAGTGGGAACTTTTGGGAGGGAAGGACATGGTTTTGGTGGTGCTGATGTGTGCATAGGTTTGTCCAAACTCATTGAACCTCACTGTAACATATGTCCTATAATTTGTTCACATATTTTCTTGAACAATACTGATTTTAAGACAAGAGAAAGGATTAGAGACAGAATAGACTTCTACTTCCCATCAAGATGTTGTAAAAGGTACTGTATTTAGCCTTCTCCTTAAAATAACTAAGAAGATGGGCAAAATACATAAAATTCGAGTTAGCGAGTATTGGACAACAAAAGACAATGATCCCTGAGAAATGGAGAACAAAGACGGTGAGCTCTGACGCTGGCCCACTTACTGTCTAGAGAAAGTGTGCGGGCCACAGCACCCTGAGGGAAGGAGCCAGCTGCGTGCAGACTATCAGGCAGAAGAGAACCGAGCAGAGAAAGCTCTGGAGATCTACAGAGGGCCCCCTTCAGTATTCCGTTGAGTCTGATCAGCATTTATATGTGAGGAAACCACCCGAGGGACTGTTCCTGAGAGTCAGAGCGAAAGCTTTGTAATTACAAGGCACCGGGGTAGTGCATTAAGACGGGCCTCGCTTCGCGGTAGGAAAACATTTACCTGAGATGAAACCCTGCTCTGATACTGACTGACAAAGCTTGAAAGCAAGACCCACATAATACAAACTGTTTCCAAATAACTAAATTGCACCCAGGTACAATGCTCAACAAGGTTTATGGAAATACAAAACTAGACAGCGTCTGACAAAGTAACATGCACAGTGTCAGACACCCAACAATTATCGGGCACACAAAGAAGCAGGAAAATACAACACCGAATAAGAATAAAAATCCATCAACTGAGAAATAACAAAATTGATGGAATTGTTAGACAAGCACTTTAATATAATTATAACTGTGTTTCACATGTTTAAGAAGTCGTCACTGGTCCTGGGGAGCCGTCTGTGCCCTGTCCTCCGCATCGCTCCCCACACTGCCGTGTGCACAGAAGTCTACTGTTTCATTGCACAGACTCTGGAGCCGCTGTTTACATGTGTTGCACTCGGAAGACTGTCATCTCCTTGTGTATAGTACACTACGCAGCATATTTTAGGTACTCAATACATGTTTGTTAGATTGAATGTTTTGGAGTTAATTAAGTTGTGTAGAATCCAATTAGTTGGAGTGATATTTGAACAGAAAAGTGCAAAATGAAAACCAGTGTTCAGAAATGCAGATGGAGACAAAATAGATGTCAGAGGTGTCGCATTTGAAAAAATGGCAGTATTTGATAATTCGGGAGATGCGGACCCTCAGAAATTGAACTTGAGTGACCGACAACACATATATAATGTTAACAGAACTAAGAAAATCAGAAAGAAGAGCTAGATGTGAAAGCAAATGATGAATTCTGATTTGACTGGTTCTCTTTGAAAAGCTAGCTCAACAATTAACTTTTGGAAGAAAGTCGCATTTTAGATTTCAGGCTAGTTATAAAACAGAGTTTGCTTAATTCATTTATCTCAACAATGCGATGGTTAAGGCAATGATTAAGAAATAAGTGAAAGACTTAAAAACCAGGCAAATAAAATGAGAAAATATATAAACTTATACAAAAATGACGTTTGTTTCCATCTGTTCTCCTTTGGGAAGCCGTTAAGAACTACTAAGCAAGTGCTCTGAGGATGTCACATACGTGTGTGTGCTTATTAAGGCAGCAACGGAGCAGTATAATGCTTTGCATTATGCATTTGCTTTTTATAAATTTTCTTTATGCTTATTTAATGCATATGTTTTTATTCTTTCAGTGATCAAAACACTTTTGTGGTAATTAAGATCACCCCAGACTTTAGGCAGCACAAAATGAGGAAAGCTCTCAAAGCATGCTGTGATATTTGCTAAAAGGTAATTTTTCTTTTTCTGTACTGTCTCCACAGTTAGTAATGCATCACAGGGACATAAGAGTCTTTCTGTGCAAACAATTAGGCCTAGGGAGAGAGAGATTTGCAAATAAAATATTAATGGTAATTTATATCTATTCTTGATCTCTCTCTCTCTCTCTCACACACACACTTTCACCACCATAGTTCCTTACTAAGTTTCCTATTTAAAATGTTTTTTATTCAACAATTAGAAATAACAGGCACAAATACAAGTATATGAGCACTGAAATCCAAGCTGTAAAATCACTAGCTGTCTGTCCAAGGAGAGAGCTCTTTAACCTTTCCAAACTGCAGTAATCTAATCTGAAAGGTGGAAGTATTTATGTCACGGGATAGGTATGAAGCTAACTGAAGCTATGCAGTTTTGAAGATAAATCAAGGACATTTTATCACAGTTTTAGGGACATATCAGCCACCCTGATAGCTATGTGTTAAAATGAATAAATACAAATATGTGGTTATGGTGATTTCAGTGTTGGTACATTACAATAAAAGTGTCTTCAGTAAATTTCAGTTTATTAGTCCTGCACCAATAATTCAGTTTATTAATTTGCTCCAATTTTGAAAAGAGCTGATCAGTGAAAAAAAGAGGCAAGTGAGCAAAGGATGGTAATATTTGTTTTAGAAGCTCAGTTTTATTATGCTAAAAAGGCTTTTAAAAAGTTATGTGGAGCCCAGCCAGCGTGGCCCAGCAGTTCAACATCAACCTAGGATTCAGGAGATGGAGGTTCGATTCCCAGTCTGGGCACATGCCTGGGTTTCAGGCTCTATCCCCAGCAGGGGGACCTACAGGAGGTAATTTAATCATTAATTTTTTTTTTTCTCTCTCTCTCTCTCTCTCAAATCAATAAAGACATATATTTTTTAAAAAGCTGTGTGGAAAAATACTATACTTGAAGCTTTATAATTTACTTAAAGAAATGAACAGGAACAGGAGGAGTCTTTTTGAGGTTAAAAAAATATATGGAAAAGGTAGGTATTCAGAATTCAACATAATTCTTGTTGACCCTTGTGGTGTTTTGTTGTTGTTGTTTGCTTGTTTATTTGTTTTTTAATCTTATTAGGGACAAAGAGAAGGTATGCACTGAGCTATTTAGTTTTACTTTGCTTGATTTACAAAATCTTTTGTGGTTTTCATTTAACGTGGAGGATTTCTTGTTACATTTTCCCATAGAAATCATTAAGATAATGCTGTGTACTTGGAGTGAAATGGCAAAGGTTGTTAATTGGTCAATGTCGATCGTTTATTTTCATAAATCATGACCCCATTAACTAAATATTCTCTTCCTAAATACCAGCAATTTTAGAACTAAATTATCTAAATAATTGACTTAATTTTTCATTTTAGCTTGCCATTGTACACTCAACCTTTGCCTTAAAGATGAATATGAGCTTTTGTAAATTTAGCTGACATCACTAAATTACTTATTTTCTTAATGATTTTTATCTAATTAGAGTCTTAATCTGAAATAACTTTCTTCCCTTAACCCCAGGCAAGTCATTGCTGACTTTATGCTTTAAATTCCAAAATATACACGAGATATCAGTGAGATGTTGGCTGCCTTACTAGAATTCAATTGGAAAATGCAAAATGACTTTTTTCAAAAATAAAATAAGGTGGCTGAGAATCGTGTTCTCTTTGAATGGACTGGAATGCAAGGAAATTTCAAGAGTTTGTTTTCAATGGCCTTGTGTCCATGAGTTGGTTTATTACTTCAACATCATTGGTTCTTTAATAAATAGTATAAGAGCAAACAACCAAAATTATGCTTTTTATTAATTTATTTTTCAGAAACACACACACACACACACACACAAATACATGATCTTAGAATTTGTTTGCTGATTTCAGTTGATTTTTTTAAGTCTCTGCCTTAAGTGTTTTTTTCATACTCCAGTGGCATGGGAGGGGAGTGCCCTTACCTGCTGTTTTATGGCTGCGAGCATTCCCACTGACACAGACAGCAGTAATTAGTCAGAACAATACTTATACTGACCTGGGCTCACAGTAATCTCGACTTATGGCCCAAGGCCCCACCTGGACTCACAAGTTTGGGAAAAGAAATCAGCTAAAACTCTGTGATTAAGCTCTGACCTTTACACAAGGGAATGTTTTTTAAACTGCCCCCAGTTCTGGGAATGGAAACTTAAAATGGTGCCTGAGATAAATTAACTAAAGCTTGTTTCTGCTTCTGTGCCCAACCGCTTTCACAAGGCCATTAAAACAGCTCATCCCCCTCCAGCCAAGGAGGAGATGGTTTTTTGCTTTAACTACTGCTAGTGTAGGGGATGGGGAACGGCAGATTTGGGTGTGGTGCGCCTGTTGTCTGCTAGCGCAATAAACTTTGCTCCTACATTTGACTCTGAGTGTGGCGATCTTTGTCGTTCTTGCTATTAAGCTATAACATTTGGAGGCCCCAGTGAGATCTGGTGTTCCGTGTCCCCAGACGACAGATGCCTCTGGCTGACAACAGCGGTCCCTCCGGCCTGACCCCTAGACCCAGGGGGACTCCAGGGGAGGCGCCCCCGGGGACGTTCCAGGGCCTGGGAGACTGGCCCCGGGGCTCGGGAGAAGGTCCACTGAGAGCACTATCATGTCACCCAAACTTTTTGGAGCAACAGCCTGGAAATCCTCCGGAGGTGAGCCTGGTTTCTGTTTCTGTTCCGGTTAGCAGAGGAGCCAGATGCAACTTAGGTCTCTGCTGAGGTTGCCTTCCTCCAAGACGCTGGAGTGAAGCCTGGATTTCTTGTCTGTCGGCCCTTCCTGCATGCAGCCACGGTGTTTAATGTGTTCTTTTTGTGGATTCGTTCGCTCGATACTAGGGGACATCAATTGGTTTTATCCGACTTCTGCGACAGTTGATGGCATTTGTGAGTGGATAACTGACCTTTTCTCTCAGGGCACTTGGAGGAATGATTCCCCTCTTGGGATCACCTTGTTCACCTCCTTCCTTCCTTTCTGTCAGTTCTCTCTGCGATAAATCCGGTTTTCTTTTATTCCAGGGTCCGGCCACGCTCCTCGGAAGACTTTGGACAATAAAACCCAAGTGGCTATCCCTTTTCTGTCTTTTGTCCCTTGTCTTCGTCTCCCTCACCCTCATCATGGGGGGAGGCCCTAGTTCCCAGAAACACCCCCCATGTCTCCTCAGGCACTTCAAAGAAGGGTTTGAGGGGGAAGGAGGGTATAGTATAAAATGGTCGAACCCTGTGTGAGTTGGAATGTGAGAAGGAGGGTATAGTATAAAATGGTGCGAACCCTGTGTGAGTTGGAATGGCCAAAATTTGGAGTAGGGCGGCCAGACACTGGGTCCTTTGGCCCCAGGTTATTTCGAGCCGTGTGGGACGTAGTAACAGGGGAGCCCGGTGACCCAGACCAGTTTTCTTACACTGCCCAGTGGCCTAACCTGGTAGGACATGCACCCCAGTGGCTGCAGGCCTATGCTTTACAAACTGGGGCCTGAGTCCTTGTTCTCAGGGCAAAGGCACCGAGGGCAAAGGCAAGGACAGAGCACCCTGTCTTGTCCACTCCCCTGGAGGAGGCTGATCCCCCTCCGCCATACAATCCTAGTCGCCAAGGGCCCGGAGAACAAGAACCTGGGGCCCAAGACCAGGGACCCCCACTCTCACCACCACACACCAGGAGCGGGTCTGAATATGGTGAAGACACAGGGCCACGGGGGACTCCCGCTGTCCTCCCTCTTAGAGAGGCGCCTCCCATGGGTGCAGATCCTGGGGGGGCAGCCCTTCATGGTTTATGTCCCCTTTTCCACCAGTGATTTGTATAATTGGAAGGTCCAGAATCCCCCTTTCTCAGAAAAACCTCAGGCTCTGATCAGCCTGCTTGAATCAGTGTTTTGAACCCATAGACCAACATGGGATGATTGTCAGCAGCTCCTCCCCACCTTGTTTACCTCAGAGGAAAGAGATAGAATAAAACAGGAGGCAAAAAAAGCAGTCGAGGGGCCGGAGGGGGCAGGGGGGGTTCATTAGAAGAGAATCAGGACCCGATTTAGGAGGTCTTCCCTTTCCTCCAATCCTGCTGGGAATCCCAACACTGCGGGTGGGGAAAGTTCCCTGGACGCTTTTCACCGGTTTCTGCCCTCAGGGCTTAAGGCAGTGGCCCGAAAGCCCACAGATCTGTCCAAAGTTTCTGAAATCGTTCAGGAGCCTCAGGAATCGCCTGCTGCTTTCCTGGAGCGTTGGTGTGAAGTATACCGGGTTTACACCCCTATAGATCCAGACGCCCAAGAAAACCAGAGGGCAGTAAATGCGGCCTTTGTCACTCAGTCTGCCACAGACATCAGAAAGAAGCTTCAGAAGTTAGAGTGTTTTGAGGGGATGAACCATTCTCAGTAAGTGGAGATAACCCTTTAATAATAAGGATACCCCAGGAGAAAAGCAAGACAGGAGAATAGCTAAGGTGGTAGTAGCTGCACTTAGGAAAGCAGGACCCCCCCAAAATAGAGAGACCCAGGAGAGAAGGCCCAGGAAGGAACAAAGAAGGCAGACTCAGGCCCCAACTAGGCAAGAATCAATGTGCTTATTGCAAGGAAGAAGGGCACTGGAAACGGGAATGTCCGAATCGTCGGGAAAAAGGAGGGAAAAAAGGAGAAAGAACACTGGCCGTCCTTAACCTTGAGGACTGATGGGACAGGGGCTCCTTCCCACGGAGCCCCCAGGAGCCCAGGGTGACTGTGCAAGTAGGGGGCAAGCCAGTGAGCTTCCTGATGGACACCGGGGCAGCTCACTCTGTCCTGACCGACCCCTTAGGCCCGCTAACAGGAAAACGAACCCCAATACAGGGAGCAACAGGTCAAACAGCCCACTACCCGTGGACTACTCGCAGGACTGTTAATCTTGGCAAGGGCACGGTGACACATTCCTTCCTAGTCATCCCTGAGTGTCCATATCCTCTCCTCGGACGGGACCTTCTCCAGAAATTGCAGGCAGTCATATCTTTTGAAGGAGAAGAGGCCCATCTCTCTGTTGGCCCCCCAGTTACCCAAAGGACTCCGCCAGCCACTCCTTTCCCCAGCTCACCTCTTACCCACCTGTCCCCTGTCAGGAGAGTATCTCCTACAGGAAAGGAATGCTGAACCTCAGAGCCCGGATTCTACTGAGTCGAAGTACTTAAGGCACCTCCAGGAGCAGTTCCCAAAGGTCTGGGCGGAGAACAACCCTCCGGGGCTGGCGAGCCATCGACCCCCAGTTATAGTCCAGCTGACGGCGACTGCCACTCCAGCCGGGGTAAGACAGAACCCCGTGAGCCTAGGAGCTAGGAAGGGAGTTGCTAAACACATCTCCCGTCTTTGGGCGGCAGGAATCTTAGTTCCTTGCCAATCTCCCTGGAACACTCCTTTATTGCCCATCCTGAAACCAGGAACTAAGGACTATAGGCCAGTGCAGGATTTAAGGGAAGTGAATAAGCGGGTTGAGACTATCCACCCAACGGTCCCAAATCCTTATACCCTGTTGAGTCTCCTGCCCCCTGAACACCAGTTTTATACTGTACTGGATTTAAAGGACGCCTTCTTCAGTATCCTTCTGGCTCCTGTCAGCCAACCCATCTTTGCATTTGAATGGAATGACCCTGAAGAAGGGTCCTCTGGCCAGTTAACCTGGACCAGGCTGCCTCAGGGTTTTAAGAACTCTCCCACCCTGTTTGACGAGGCCCTGAGCTCGGACCTGAGGGGCCACCGGCAGGGAACCCCCGGCTGCACCCTGTTCCAGTACGCAGATGACCTACTTGCTGCAAGCAGTGAGGAGAAGTGCCGAGAAGCTACCAAGGGCCTGCTGAACACCTTACAAGCCCTGGGTTACCGCGTCTCAGCTCAAAAGGCTCAGCTGTGTTCCCCCAGCATCACATACCTAGGGTGCAACATCAATAAGGGCAGAAGGACGCTCTCCCTTAGCTGGGTGGAGGCAATCCTCTGAACACCCACGTCCAGGACAAAAAGCCAAGGTCAGGAATTCCTAGGGGCAGCAGGGTAGCACCGCCTGTGGCCTCCGGGTTCGCGGACATCGCCAAGCCTTTGTTTGCCAGCATGGGGGGAACACAGCCCTAGAACGGGCTGAAACTGAACAGCAGGCTTTGAGGCACTAAAAAGGGCTCTAGCCTCGGCACCAGCCTTGGCACTGCCAGATGTCACAAAGCCCTCCCACCTGTACGTAAGCGAGGCAAGAGGCATCGCCAAGGGGGTCCTCGCCCAGGCCCGTGGGCCCTGGACAAGGCCAGTGGCCTACTTGTCCAAAAGGCTTGATCCCACGGCGGCCGATGGCCTGCCTGTCTCCGGGCAGTAGTGGCTACGGCACTACTGGTAAAGGAGGCAGATAAGCTGACTCTGGGACAGGAATTAGTTGTGACTGCGCCCCACGCGGTTGAGACCCTTCTCCGGAGTGCCCCGGAGCGCTGGGTGTCAAATACCCGAGTCGCCCAGTTCCAGGCGCTGCTGCTAGACCAGCCCCGCATCGAGTTTCACAAGACCCTGGCCACCAACCCCGCCAGTCTGTTGCCAGACGATAACCCTGAGGAGCCGGTGCACGACTGCCTAGAGGTAATTCACCGCGTGCAAACCGCCCGCCCGGACCTCACTGACGTCCCGCCGCCGTCGCCGGGCGAGGTGTTGTTCACAGACGGGAGAGCGACGCTCAGGAAGGCGTCGGTGTGCTGGGGCAGCAGGACTGACTCTGGGCCGGGATGTCTGGTCTCAGTCCCTGGACCTCGGCACAGAAGGTGGAGCTAGCGGCCTGAATCCAGGCTCTCCCTTGGAGTAGGGGCAAGTCAGTGACCACCCACACTGACAGCGGGTACGCCTTACCTGCTGCCCAGGTACGCAGTGCCATCTACAGGGGACAGGGGTTATTGACCTTGGCCGGGAAGGACCTTAAAAATAAGGAAGAGATCTTAATTTTGCCGGAGGCTATCTGGTTGCCTAAGGCGGTGGCAATAGTGCCCCGTAAAGGGCATCAAAAGGGAAACTCAGCAGAGGCGAGGGGAAACCGGGCGGCGGGCCAAGCAGCCCGGGAAGTGGCCCTAAAACCAGTGGGGCCACTTAAAATTCTAGTGACTGTGCCTGACCCAGATTTGCCCTTGTGCCCCACTTACCCTGAATTAGAACAGAAGTGGGCCGAACAGAAACAGGCCACTCAAGAGGAAAACAGGTGGTGGATCCGACCAGACAGGAGGCTGTTAGTACCAGAAACCCTAGGCCCGACTTTAGTAACTCGCCTGCATCAGGCCACCCCCCTAGGCGGTACCAAGCTCACTGAGTTGATTAGAGGCAAGTGCTATGTTCCTAACCTAGGCCGCAGAGCAGACGGCAGGTCACGGGGCAGCCCCTGCGCCCAAGTGAACGCGGGGCGAGGGAGAAAGACCCCCGAGGGAATCAGAAGCAGGGGGGCTGCACCCAGGGAGCATCGGGGAATAGACTACACAGAAGTGAAACCCCCAGGCTCAGGCTACAGGTACTTATTAGTCGGTGTAGACACCTTCTCAGGGTGGGTAGAAGCCTATCCCGTCAGGACAGAAACGGCTTCCGTAGTAGTAAAAAAATTACTCCAGGAAATAATCCCCAGGTTCGGACTGCCAGTGACTATGGCCCAGCTTTTGTAGCTAGAATATCTCATGACATAGCAAAGGTTCTGAATATTAATTGGAAACTTCATTGTGCTTACCAACCCCAAAGCTCGGGACAGGTAGAGCTCATGAATAGAACTCTAAAAGAAACCCTAACTAAATCTGTCTTAGAGACCGGTGAAAACTGGACTACATTACTGCCCTTCGCCCTTCTGAGGTCTAGGTGCACCCCTTGTCAGGAAGGGTTCTTCCCTATGAAATCGTGTATGGTGGGCCGCCTCCACTCCTCCCCAAGCCCCAGGAGGAGATGAAGGCCGAAATCGAAAACCATTCCTTGCTCAAGTCCTTACAGGCCCTGCAGTCCGTCCAGCAGGCCGTGCATAAGCTTATCCGTGACGCCGCACCCGTTCCCTCGTAGGAGCCTGTGCACCCTTTCCAGCCTGGTGACTCCGTGTGGGTAAAGAAGTTCACTACCCAGGGACTAACCTCTGCCTGGAAGGGACCCTACACTGTCATCCTCACCACACCCACGGCTGTTAAAGTCAATGGCATCCTGACTTGGTTACATCATTTGCGGCTAAAGACAGAGAAGACAGGATGGACAGTCCAGACTTCTTCGGATCCTTTAAAGACAAGACTCGTATGAGTGCAGGACTCTTGACCCTACTAATACTCTGTACAAAGGTTAAATACTGTGCCTGCCCATTTCTGAGAAAGGGAGTGCTCCCCACTCTGTTAATAGGGAGCCTCCTCAACCTAGGAACACTAGCCCCGGGGGTGCAGGGTCCATGCCCATGTGCTTCCACCCCAGCCTCAGATTGGCTTCTGAAAAAGCGGGCTCCTGCACCTACCTTTATTGCATATACTTATTAACCAGCGGCATGTTAGGAATCAGCAACTCCTTGCACTTGGGGAGGGAAACCTCATTGGACGGAACAGTAAAGCCAACTTACCAATGGGCAGGCCACACTTGCTCAGGTCAAGGGGGTAGAGTAGCCCCTTGCAAACCCATCAGGGGTACTCTGCAAGGCAAGAGTACCCATCAGGGGCAAACCCATCAGGGGTACTCTGATGGCGGAGGGAGTTCAGGACCAGGCACGTAAGGAAGATACAGCCAAAGCAGTAAGGGAAATAATCAAACTAGAACTTAAGCCAAAAAAAGGTACAACTGTCCAAAGGCAGAAAAAGTATAACTTAGACTCTCAGTTTGAAACACTCCTAGATTCCGCGTATAATCTCTTAAAGACTACTAACCCTGCCCTAGCTAAGGATTGTTGGCTCTGTGTATCCTTGGGACCCCCAATGCTGACAGCATCTCCCACTACTGAGGAAGCCGCGGGAATACTCAGTAACACAGACCAGAAGAGCACAGACTATAATATAGAAGTCATTTCAACACGTATTCAATTAGTCGACCTCGCTCCACTGTGCTATTATAGTCCCAAAGGATCTCTACTAGTCGGGTCCTTAGAAAATAATCAGTGTAACAGAACTCAGGAAACCAAAAATCCTACCCCTTCTTGGTGCTTGCCAATAGGGGGAATCTTCTGGTCATGTGGAAACACCGCCTAGATGTGCCTGCCTGCAAATTGGACGGGACTTTGTACCCTGGCATACCTAACCCCCGATGTATACATTGTCCCTAATAACCAGACCCTGAAGGTACCCTCAGAGACCCCAATCAGACCAAAAAGGGTCATCCAATTTATCCCACTCCGGATAGGGCTAGGAATAACTGGAGGTATAGCCACAGGAGTAGGGCGCCTAACCCACTCTATTGAAAGCAGTAATCAATTCAAAGGCCAGATTCAGGAGGTAGCCAACACCCTGGTCGCCCTCCAAGATCAGGCAGACTCCCTGGCAGAACCAAAGAGGGTTAGATTTGCTAACAGCCGAAAAAGGAGGAATTGGTCTATTTCTAGGAGAAAAATACTGTGTGTACGCTAATAAGTCTGGCCTGGTATGCCAAAAGGCCAAGGAATTAATAGAGCAGGCCACTGGGCATGAGTATCGTCTACTAGGAAACTGGGCGATCTGGGGAGGAATAGGGAAATGGATCATCCTCCTCATAGGACCCCTCCTAATGATTCTAATGGCCCTGATCTTCGGGCCTTGCATAATGAATTGGCTCCTCCAGTTCATTCAGAGACGCATTAATTCGGTCAAGTTATTAGTTATAAAAGGAAGTTATAACCCCCTCCCCCAGGAAGATGAGTCTACGATTTGACTCAAAAGTCACAAAAACCAGTGGGGAATGATCTGGGCTCATAGTAATCTCGACTTATGGCCCAGTGCCCCACCTGGACTCACAAGCTTGGGAAGAGAAATCAGCTGAAACCCTGTGATTAAGCTCTGACCTTTACACAAGGGAATGTTTTTTAAACTGCCCCCGGTTCAGGGAATGGAAACTTAAGATGGTGCCTGAGATAAATTCACTAATGCTTGTTTGGGCTTCTGTACCCACCCGCTTTTGCAAGGCCATTAAAACAGCTCATCCCCCCTCCAGCCAAGGAGAAGATGGTTTTTTGCTTTAACTACTGCTAGTGTAGGGGATGGGGGATGGCAGATTTGGGTGTGGTGCGCCTGCTATCTGCTAGCGCAATAAACTTTGCTCCTACATTTGACTCTGAGTGTGGGGATCTTTGTCATTCTAGCTGTTAAGCTATAACAAAACTATGATGTGGACTTTCCCAGCCAACAAAAGAGGATTTGGAATTCTCAGTTATCTGGAGCTTGAGCTTGAGTTTCTGATTTTTCCCCTCACTGATTTTTCCGTTGTGGATAGATCCCTAGAAAATAATTTCTTATTTGATTAATTGCATCATTTTTGCATTTTTGGTATATGCCATACATTTTATTCTTATTTTTAAGTTAACTGACCTTATCTTGGGCTCTTCAGTTTCTTTGTCGCTGGTGGTTTGTGGATCACCTACCTATCACACAACTCTCTGGGGTGGTTGGAAATATGCAGATTCTATCCTGCCAGCCCCACGCTGCAAATTAAATTGTGGGGCCAATGAGAAATTTTCATTTATGAAGGTAATAATTCTCATTACCTTCTTTCAGTTTCTAAAGATTAAGAAAAGTTATATAGTTATACATGTATACATGACTTGTAGTTGAAGTTCACTTTGCATTTGAATTAACATGTATTACATAAGAATTTCAGTAATGTTTGTCATTTTCAGTTAACTTTATGTTAATCAAGAGACCTGAGAAGATTTCTCCTAATCACTGAAGTTCAAAGCCATTCATGAAGGGTAGCTGGAGTCTATATTTGTATCCTAGGGCTGCTGTAACAAAGTACCACAAAGTAGGAAAACAGAATAAGACAGAACAGATCAAGGCGGCTTAAACAACAGAAATTTATGCTTTCAGTTTTGTTGGATGGAAGTCCAAAATACAGGTGTTGTGGTTCAACGTTTGTGGCTGCCCCCCACCGCCAAATTCATATGGACAAACCCTACCACCCAATATGATGGTATTATTTCTTTTGGCAAGTAATTAGAGGAAGATGAGATCATGAGGGTGGAAACTTCATGAACCGAATTAGTGCCCTTATAAAACTCCTGAGGAGGTTGCTTCCTCTCTCTCTCTCTCTTTACTTCCCACTGAGACAATAAATATGTGTTGTTTTAAGCCATCCAGTTTATTACAGCAGTCCCAGAAAGTGAATACACTATTTTTTTTTTTTTAATTCTCAAAGTACTGATTGCCATCTCCTATCTTCTCTTTTCTTTCCACCAAAATAAATTAATTTCAAACAGAAATGTAAAAAAAGTGGTAATACAACTGTGAAGCCCTAATATAAGAAGCCACTGGTTGTTTTCAAGTGGGTGTTGTCATGATAAACGTGGAGTTTTAGATATATATTTGAAACTGATCATACTTTAAAACTGGATTCTTTAAGTAAAAGCAGATACATTGTGAAAGGAATGAAGGGAAGGTGGGAGAAAGGAAGGAAGACACAAGTGACAAAAAAGTGAAGCTTCCCAAACAAATAGTAATAACATATAAAGCAATGATGATGATAAAATTAGAAATAAGAATGGCATGAAATTGATTTGAGAAACATTTTAAAAGAATTTACAAAATTTGATCACAAAACAGACACGTTTGCAATAATCTAGGAAATAGAAGGGGCAAAGTTAACCATGGTACCCCAAATTTGAGTGAGAGAAAACAGCTCGGCTAATAATGTATGGAGCCATCTGCAAGGCGCTTATTTGGATGAGATACAATGGAGAAAATAAAAAGTCATATTTTGATTTAGAGGACTTAATATAAGCTGGGTGTATCAACTAGATTTTAAATTCAGAAAGTAGTTACACAGACCTGAAAATCAGAGGTAGGAGTGGAGCAGGGGTTGGCAGTCCCAGGCCACCTTGCAGAGCACAAACACTGTCATCCTGTCTCAACCAGCCCTTGGCTCTGCATCTTAGACTCTGACTCCCAACCTCATGCTCTTAAGGTGGCTTCCAGAGCCCCAGTCCTCACATCCCAATTCCAGGCAGGAAGGGTAAAAAGGAGGAAGCATCCTGGGCACTCAACTGTGGCAATATTTAAAAAGTTTTTTTCCAGGGATGGCATCCAGCCACTCCCCTTCATCTGATCTACCTGCCAAGAAGGAGGGAAAGCCTAGGTGTCCATGGGGCAGAACGGAGGAAGTAACTGGCGGCCTCCACTGCGGGGACATCCCTGCTTGTTCAGTTTATTTAATCACTGAAATATGATCTACTTCTGATTCCTTGCCAATGGACTAGCTCCAGCGCTTTAAATGTTTTCCTTTTCAGACATTTAGAGGAAGCCTGTAGATTCAACCTAGTAAATCATGAAGTACAGTAATTTTTTGTCTAAACATTTGCTTGTTTATATGCCTTTGTGTATATTTCTGCTTTCTGAAGAGTGATAGAAATCATTTCTGTCATCTGTTGTCATAGTCAGTCTACATTTCTCTCTATCTTACATTAACATGGAAAATTAAAAGTTGACTTTATCCTAAAGCTGTGAATAGTTATTTTGCTTGTGAACACGACATCGTCCCTTTACCTTTTCTATTCTGCTTGTAACCACACAACAATACAAGCAGTGACTTTTCAAATTGTGCATCATTTGCTTGTCTTGCTCATATTATGTGAGAGTAGAATACCCTAAATAATATGGCGATCGCAGTCAACTATTTAATTTCCCATTATACAGAAATATTTTATCTTTTACACATTTTCAAATAAAAGGAAACAGAATAGTTTATTCGACATTCACTCAAAAAATATTTACTTAATTCTTTCTGGGTGCCAGACATTATGCTCAACTATAAAAATGGATTCAGTGATCAATAAAACAAATTTAAATTCAAGACTTTTCAAGAAGTTTGCACCAGGGCAAGTTATCCACTGGGTCCTAACATATATATATATATTTGTTCACAATATTCTCAGGGCAACGTAAGCAGGTAGGAAGGTGGAGATGGCGTGGTGTGGAGGTAAAAGGTGCCGAGTGGTGCTAGCCCTGGGCCTGGACCACCCATTTAGCTTGTGATTTCAGACTGGGTGGCTGTGTGTGTCGGGAAGAATGGACCCTCCCACAGAAAGTGACTAAAACTTAAAAAAAAATAATAATAATAACAGTCAATTTGGAGAGTACTTTCAGCACTACTTTCTAATGCGAGGTCAGTGGCTTGCCCTGAAACTCATAATTCTTGATCTGTTTAAAATAACGTCCTGTCTGTTATCCCTCACATTGCCTCCCAGGAGCACTTTTAACTCTCATTCAGTTTTACTTGGTGTCATGGAGTTTCAAGGGGCATGTCAGCAAATGCTCGGAAACGTTACAACCGCGTGTGGGACCGACTGGGTTGGCGCAGGGGGCCGGGTAATCAGGCAAGCGCAGCGTCACGGCCCTCCGCCTCCGACCTCGGGCTCCTTGCGACTGAATTCAAGAGGGTAGTCTTGACATACCCATGTGTACAAATGTTCCTTTGTCAGAAGGTGAAGTCCTTAAAAATACATTTAAAATTTAAGCAATGAGGAGATCTATGTGAATGAAATGTAATGTATATGTCTTATACAGGGGAGGGCAAAATATATGTTTTATGTAAGTAAAAGGACAAGGGGATGCTAAGATTGTAACGTAGTTTCAATTCTTAAAAAACACTGACTGAAATCTTATTAAAGTTTCCAAATATAGGAAATATTGTTTTATCAGTTTTATAGTTAATGTCCTCATGTATTATAAGAGCACAGATTCAATGTGATAATATATATATATATAACAAAATGTTGTAATTCAAAGGTCCAGAACTTCTATTTCTAATCTGTCCACATGTAACAATTTGGATGCTTCAGTATATTAAATTGTAGGATTAGCAGTGTCCAATAGAGGCAGAACGTTTTCATGGATTATGTGTAACAAGGTCAGCCACTTAAGAAATTCCCAGAACACCAAAAGGCTTTGATGACACTGAATCATGTCAATCATCATCATCATGGGTGGGTAAACACAGGAGATATTATCAGATAGTAAAAATCAAAACAAAACAAAAAAAAACACAAACCAAAACCAAACATATAAAATGAAACTACAGTCTGGCCGGGCGTGGCTCAGCGGTTGAGCATCGACCTAGGATCCAGGCGACCCAGGTTCGATTCCCGGTCAGGGCACATGCCCGGGTTGTGGGCTCGATCCCCAGTCGGGGGCGTGCAGGAGGCAGCCGATCAATGACTCTCTCATCATTGATGTTTCTCTCTCTCCCTCTCCTTTCCTCTCTCTGAAATCAATAAAGATATATTTAAAAAAATAAAAAATAAATAAAATGAAGCTAGAGTGTTTCACTTAAGTTATAATTCAAAGAATTCTATCACTGTCACCACTAAATCAAATTAAACATTTGTCCTATTAATCAATTTATAGGCATGGCCAATATGAGGTATGGGTCAAGAAAACATGAATAAGACTAGAGGGTTTTCAAAGAGGTTCAAAGATTTCTCTTGTTCTCAACTGATTTTCATGACAAGATGTCACACTTTACATTCTGACCTAATGTGAACCAAAGTAAAATGAAAATTGCTCTTTCCAGGCAGCATGTGGAACACAACAGCTACATATGCCTTCGGTTATAAGACAAAGACCAAAAATATATACATTGCAAGTTTAAATTAATTGATAGAATATTGATTGATGGCAATTTCTCTTTCTTCCAGAAGAGCAGTGGTTATAGCATCTCAAAGGGTGAACATTAGGGATAAGAGCTTGGAGAAGCACAGCTCATATATCTTCCATGGGAAAAGGCTATGTGCTGATTAATATGCATAATCCACAGGATGAAATTTAGATTTAACAATAAAATAAAAGAGTACATTGCAACCCTTTGATTGTTTCTGTTCTAATATAAGCTCTAATGATAAAGACATTAGTTTGCAAATCTTATTGTTTTGCAAGATGTGAAAGAATCAGTCTTATTTGTTTGGTCAAAGTCTATCTAAATTCAGGGTCAATATTGTTTCCCACCATCTATTATGATCTTGTATAAAGACAACTATAAATAATTTCCTAGTCAATAACTAAAATTACAAAAATATATCCAAATAAATAGTTGTTATATAGTTTATATGAGGAAAAACTAGTTTATTTTAACTATTAAGTGTATTTGGTTTTTTGTGTGTGTGTGTGTGCTAAGTATTTAAAATACAGCAGGAAACATATATAATTATTGGGAATGACAAGCAAAAAACTCTGGAGAGAGAATGTAAGGTACAGAGTGGTAAAAAATGGGAAACAATAAGAAGACACAAGAGAGCATATTCCAGGTGAATTCAAAATAGACCTGCCAAATAAAAGAATAGATGCCCAGTTATATTTGAATTTCAGATAAACAAAAATACTTTTTATTATAAGAATGTCCCATGCAATATTTACGACACCCTTATACTGAAAAAACATTTTTTTTCCTGAAATGCAAATTTAATTAGGCATCTTGTATATTTCTTTTTATTAAAAAAGTTTAATGTTGACATTTTGTAGGCCTCCTGTATTTTTATTTGCTAAGTTGGACATTCATTCTAAAAACAATTTTAGAAATAAACAAAAATGAAAGTTAAACATGTTAAATAAATTAACAAACACAGGATGAATACTATGTGGGCAATTCAAATGCAATCATTTAAATTCATACTGTTATTTAAAAAAGAAAACTGTTTTCAAGGCAGAAACACAAGTGAGAAATAGTTATATTTTTAGTTCACCAAGAGATTATCATGATGTTGTATACAGAAAGATTTCTATATTTCCTGAATATTTCCTCATGTCAACCATTTATTTTATCAACAGTTTTAATGATGATGCAACAGGATTAATTGATTGGTAAAGTACAGGTGGGTTTTTTACTAAGAAGTTGTTTTCTAGAGAAGTCATTTTGCTTACAAATCGTAGGAGTCTCTTTTCCATTCAAATATTCTTTATGTAGTCACAGACCATTTTTCTCTATCGATTATGGCATTTGGAAATATGAATTGAATTGTTGTTTATCAATACAGATGCAAAAGCATGCCAAAGACTCCGAAATCGCTGACAGAGTTCACAAGTAATTATAAATATTTAAACAAAAGCGAAAAATACAGCTGCTATGTTTATTTGCTAATGCTCAAAAGGAAATATTTATATCAATTTTGTTGTAATCTAAAGCCACTGTACTCAGAAAGATATACAGAAAATTGGCTGTATTTTTTCAAAATTTAGGTATATTACTTTATTTGCAGTAGGCAACTTCTCTGGAATAAGTATGTAATGCATCTTAAAGCATTAAAAAGTTACAAATTAACATTTTTATTCAAACGCCCAAATGCCTTCTAAGGCTAATACACACACACAAAGAGACAAGATGGGGGGGAGAGGGGATGCTACTTCATTTACTTATGGTCTAAAGAAGGGTTTCACAAACTTGGTACTTGTGACATCCGGGGCCAGATAATTTGGGGGTGTAGAGGGTGGTTATGCCAAAAGGGTGGGGCAAAGTAGGTTTACATTTGTGAGTATTGAAAAACAAAACAATAATTAATAAATAATAATTCAAGAATAAACTCTGTGTTTCATTTACTCACAAATGTAAACCTGCTTTTGCCCCATCCTGTATACTATAGAATATTTCAGAGCATCCCTGGGTTCCACCCACGAGAGGTCAATAGCACCCTCCCAGCTATAAGGGTCAGAGATGTCAAGAACAAAAGTAGAATGTTGCCTGGCGCGGTCAAGTGTAGAAGACAAAATTGCCCATGGGGCCTAATATACCATTTTGACCATTTATTTAATCATTTCTAACACTGATAAATAACAACCCTATTTATTCAGGGCTCCTTATGTGCTAGTTATACACCATGTCTAATCATCATAATCACACTACATAAATGCCACTCGTCTTTTTTAAATGACTTCAGTTTTTAGAACATTTTAAGATTCACAACAAAACTGAGGGAAGATGCAGAGATGTCCCATATCCCCCCGCCCTCACACACGCATAGCCGTCCCCATTAGCAGCATCGCCCACCAGAGTGTCATTCGTTACAACTGAGGAACCGACATTGACGCATCATCATCACCCAGACTCAGTTGATACACTTTAAGGTTCCTTTGGTGTCTGAAAAATTTATAATGACATGTGTCCATCATTACGGAATCACACCGCCCTAAACATCCTCTGTGCTCTGCCTGCCCCAACCTCCAATCCCTGGCAACCACTGATCTTACTATATTTGTTTTTTCTTTTCGACAATGTTATGTAGTTGGAATCATACATTATGTAGCTTTTCATATTGGCTTCTTTCACTTAGCAATATGCATTTAAGGTTCCTTCGTGTCTTTTCATGGCTTGATAGCTTCTTTCTTTTTAGCACTGATAATATTCTGGTGTCTGATGTACCAGTTTTTATTCATTCACCTCCTGAGGGACATCTTAGTTACCTCCAAGTTTACGCAATTGTGAATAAAGTTCCTAGAAACTTCCATTTTAGTATGGGCATGTTTTTTGTACGGGCATGTTTTCTACTTCTCTAGGTAAAGAACAAGGATTGCAATTGCTGGATCATATGCTAAGAGTATGTTTAGTTTTGGAAGAAGTTGGTAAGACATTTTGTCAATTCTAAATGAACACTTGGAGTCCTTTTAAAATATTTTGTTTCATCAGGCAGTCATCCTCTTTAGATTTAATTCTCAGATCCTGGCCTTCTTTTGTGGGCTGTTTTAAGGGCAGCTAAAATTTTGGAAGTTTTGCAGTCGGATTTTGGTCTGCTTGGTCCCTCTGGTGCTGCTGGGATTCCCATTGTCCTCTGCCAGGGCTGGCTCAGGGGCATTCCTGTGCCTCAGTATCCCCTCCAATCAACATCTTGCAGAAAGGCATTCACACAAGGTACCCATAGAAGAGGTAAATGACATCATCTGCGGGTGGTGTGGGGGAGCAAAATGTGGTTTAAGGGGAAAATGTGTTTAAGTTTCTGTTTATATGATTAGAAAATATCATGATAAATTATATTCTGAAGACAAATATGTTACCAATTTTCTTTGGTTGTTAGGAATGGTGATGCTTAAGGGGACTTACTTTTTTTTATTACAAAATTGCACACAGGAAGAAGCTCAGTCACCAGTAATGGATCAACTAAAACCTGTCAGACAAATTTCTTGGGATTTTAAAAGCTTGTAGTTAGTGCATCAAATTACTATCACCCAATTACATGACTTTTTATTGCTTCATCAAAAGGAAAACTGATACTAAATAGTATAAAGGACATAGTAAGCCAAGTATAATGGTAATGGAATCTAAACACAAAACACAACTGCTTGGGTCTTTAAATTTCAAAACCAGAAAACTCCTCCATCTGCCTCTTTACCTCCTCTGCACAGAAATAAATAGCTCACATAATAAGTGGAGTCAAGTTATAATGTCATCTGTTAATTAGCATTTGTCTTTAGGTTAATTGTGCATTAAAAAAACAAATGAGTACGCTAATCTTCATAAGGTTTTAAAACATATTGACTAAATAATTTTCAAATTAAATTTTTAAACCACGTTAATCTAGAAAAGACCATTTCTTAATAGCACATATGTACTTGAAAGAATTTAATTAATATTGAATAGTATCTCAGGATAAGTTAATTGCTGTCTCTGAGGTCTTGAAACATAAAAGAAAAAACAGGAAATCCTTTGTCTAAAATTATATTTTAAAAATGCAGTGTTTTTTTTGTTGTTTAGAAATTGCCCGATTTAAAGGGTCCAGGAGAGTTTCTTCAGGTTAAATTACATGTTTGAACTTCTTTACATCACCCAGACTGAACTTATTCATATGAGATTTATTTGCAAAAGACTGATTAGGTAAAGTTGTTGTTAAAGGCAGCATTTACTTGTTACTCTCAGTTCATTTGAAGAAATTCAGCAGTGATGAGGTAAAACGGACAGTGCAGGAAACTCTCTGGGGATCTTCAGGCAATGAGCATGGGGAAGGAGCAGGTCAACACGGGGCCCGCAGGTCTGTGGTGAGAGGACTTCATGGCCTCAACAAAGGGGAGGGAGTGGGGGATGGGAAAACACAGAAACACACAAACACACACTCGGGGGAAACAACAGTATTGTGCAAAGCTTTCAGAAACAAAAATAATAAGTAAAATATACTTTAAAAATATGATAGGGCAATAGTTTTCTGTAATAGAAGAGAAAAGATCAGTGTAAAGATGAGAACAGGAAACACAGGGAGATGCAATCAGTTCAGTGGGAGTCAAACCAGGCAGCATTTATCCTGCTTGTCTGGAGCACAAAGACTGTTCTACAGGCACTGGCTTTGCGTCATGGGCCACGTGAAGTCCTAGAAGTGTAAAGTAAGATGATTTTTCCTTATTATATTTATCCAGGAGGTTCCATAGGCATCCTATTTTGGTCTACTTTTTAGGAACATATGTAATACATGGTACAAGATAAAAACAAAACAAAAAGAAATGAACAAGATGAAAAAGATCAGAGTTTCTTTTTTTGTTTTGTTTTTTTGCGTGTGAGCTTGTGCCATAATATAGCTGCCTCCCTCCAGGGTTACTTCCCAAATAAGGGGCAATAGTCAGAAACGTATCAAGAATATTGCAGACTGGCCGGGTGTGGCTCAGTGTCGGCCTAGGATCCAGGAGATCGGGGTTCGATTCCCGGTCAGGGCACATGCCCCGGCTGTGGACTCGATCAATGACTCTCTCATCATTGATGTTTCTCTCTCTCCCTCCTTCTCCCTTCCTCTCTCTGAAATCAATAAAGATATATTAAAAATAAAAGGAATACTGGAGAATAAACACTGCAGATAATGACCACTTAGTTGATAAATCTAATTACTAAGATGGATGGATGTAGGACTAAGAAATTGAGATTTATGTTTTAATAGAAGTAGGGGGTGTAAAGGATAAGCCAGACCCAAATGAAGTGACACGTTTATGCCTCAGGCACCTTATTCTCTGTGACTGGTTTTAGTTATGATTTCTTTGCTTCTTAAACTTCAAATAGAAAACCTGTTTCATTCAGAAAACAATTCTTAGAGCCTAACTGTCATGGGAGTTATATGTAAGATGACAAAAGGCAGTCAGAGAGAGCCATGATTGATACATGTCATTATAGATGAAGATGACAATGTCACGAAGAATGAAGTTTGCAGCACCTGACTTATTTAATACTAAATTATAAGTATAATTAACAGCTTCTAAGGAAGTAGGGGCCAGGAGATAAATCTTAATAATCTATTTTTCAAGTTATTGTTGGAACTTTCAAATTTTAGGAAACACTGATCTCTACAAATACTAAGGTGTAGATTTTAACTATTTTAAAGACACATTTTACTTTCAGTGAGAACTCTTTGTTAGTTGAAGTCACATCTATACAATAAAGGTAAAATTGAGATTTAGTAAATAATAGCTAACATCTATCAAATGTGCACTTGGTACCTGGTAGGGTTCTAAGTGTTTTAAATGTATTAACTCATTTAATCCTCATGACAAACATATGCATTTTAGGCTGAGGAAACCAGACAGACGGAGCAAGACAAAGTAACATACCTGAATCAGATAGTTAGAAAGACCTACTGTTGAGAAGGATGTAGCCAGAATGGCCCCAGGGTACTGCCATTAGAGGCAACATCAGTGTTAGACATTGCCTGATGTTGCCTCTCAAGTAATTAATTAATCTGATTTTTGTAGATAACCAGTTTATTTTCCACATCCATTTTTTATCACTGAAAAGCAGATGGATTTCCATTTTATAATGTTAAAGATATGTTTGAATCTAATGTAATCATTTTATTACTACAAGCTCAGTAATACAACATTTCCTAATTTCACTCATTTCACCTCTTCTATTTTACCAACTTTGTGACACGTGGTGATTAAATACAAGTCTTTTGTAGCTTTTCTCCCTTCTCTGTCCACTTAACAACATTCACTGGTACATTACTGAGAAAAATATTTTCCTAGTCTTGAGTTAGAGATATGGGTAGTTAAAACAGTTCCCCCTTGATTCTGATATTTTCCACCTCTTTACCTTTTGAGAAGCATTGGATTAATTCAACCATCTGCCTGCTCTGCTTCTGAACCTGCACCCTTGCTATTGTGCATCACTAGAGAAAACCAGATAATCCTGCAGATTAGCCTTGTAGCTAATTTACAACATCCAACTGCTTGGCAAGCCCATTACATTTTTCTTATCTTCCCTATTTCCCATTCCCCTCAGCAGTTATTCCCATTCTGTGCTCTATTTTTAACTTTCGCTAAGCACACGTATTCCACACAAGCACACCTACACCCATACAAACATATATCAAAAGTTGAATTCATACACATATACATAAGATGATGGGCTATTGTTCTGAAACTCGTTGCCTCTGCATTTTCATCTTGGCCTGTTCTAATCACTGCTGGCGTGTTGATGACTTCTAAATTTATTTTCCAACATGTACTTCTGTCCTGAGCTACACCTGTGGCAACTAAATATCTTCATCTCTACATCTCTTAGACACCTTAAACTGAGCAAGCCCCAAACTAAAGTTATTAATTTTATTAATGGACTTAGGAAGCGCTATACTCCTGGCTACTGAGTCACAAGATCGACTTGCCTTCACCTTGGGAGTGGGCAACAATGGACCTCTGACGTGCTTCCCCAAGGCCACCTGCACAGCCCCACCTTATGCCGTGGGGTGGTCGCCCTGCTCCTGCTTTCCTTCCCCACCCCGATGGAACGATGTTCACATATGAAGACCCCTCTGCTGCAGGGCATTCTACACAGGCTTTGCTGAAGACCTTCAAGAGAGGGGATGGGCAGTACACCCACAGGAAATTCAAGGCCCAGGCTCTACAGTTTCCGGGAGTCCTTTGGGTGTGTGGGGGGTAAGACGCCTGTCTCAGAAGCTGGGATTGATAAGGTTGCAAGCCTACCTAACCTGCAAGAACATGAAAGATGTACAAGCCTTTGTAGGGATTTGGGGGTTTGGGAAGACTTTTATTCTTCACCTGGCACAGTGCCTCTGTCCCTTATACCCCCTGGTAAAGAAAAGGCATATGTGGGACTGGGAATCAGAGCAGAAGGTGCCTTTGAAAAGGCAATATTACTAGCGAAGCAGATTAAAGCTCTGGGCATCTCCCAAGCAAAGCTACCATTTGAGTTAGATGTGTCTGTGATTCTGGAAGGTATGGTTTGGGCACTTGGCAGAGACAACAGAGGGAAAGTATCCAAAGGATTTTGGCCCCCGGACCCCCCATAAAGCAACAGCTCCTAGCCGTGTACACAGCACTCCTCCAGGTAGGGCCTCTCACAAAGGAACAGCATATGCTTGTATCACCAGGTGGATTGAGAATATATTCCTCTGCCAGACTCAAAGCCCACACTGCCCAAGTGGCATGCTTATCTGCTGCAGAGAAGCACCCTGTCCACCAGCCACAGTCTCTAAAATAGGGGTGCTACGACGTCCTGTAGAGAATGTGGATCCTCCAAATGCTCACACCCCTTATTCTGTGGTAGCCCCCGAGGCCTGCGGAGAGGGAGCAGGGGGAATTCCTGCAGATGTCTGGTATGTAGATGGGTCTAGTCCTGTAAATCCATCCACATGGACTACAGCCACTATTCAGCCCAACACTGACACCATCTGGATGGAAACAGGAAGGGACCACAGCAGCCAGTGGGCTGCACTCTGCAGTTCGGCTAGTGACCCACTCATGAGCCCCGGCCATGAATTCCTTACACAGACAGCAGAGCTGTCCGACGGGGATTGACCCTACAGCCTGGACAACGGGAAGCCAAGAAATGTATGACCATGAATAAGCCCTTCCATGGAGGCAGGATATGTGGGAAGACGTTCAGGTCCACCTGCAAGTACCCGAGACAGTCCTCACGGATTTCCATATCCCTGCTCACAAGGCGCTGACACCCCCGGCAATCAGGAAGCTCACGCCCTAGCCTGGGTACGGGACCTAGCAGCTGACCCTTCGGTAGATGCAGCTGGTTGGGCGCACAAAAGGAGTGGCCACCATGGCACCTGGATGGAACTGTGTATTACCAAGGATGCTGAAGTGCCCTTGAAATATAGTGACTTGCTAATGCCGAACAGCATGTCCTGTGTGTGCTAAACAATGCCCAAGGCAACTGCCAAAGGAGCCTGGGACCATCCACCAGAGTTCCCAGCAGGTGAGGGGTTGGCAGGTTCATTACACTGGTGCCTCCCTGCAAGTGAGGGTTCCAAGTATGCCGTGGTTTGTGCAGACCCCATGTCTGCTCAACCCAAGCTTTCCTGCTGCCATGCAAACCCGGCTGTCACCATTAGGGGTTAGAAAGACTGAGTGTATGGATATGGGGGGGGGGGTACACTTCATTGGTAATGATATGAAAGACTGGGCAGAAGAACATGACACTGGATGGAGGTTCCATCTTCTCTAAAACCCATCGGCAGCAAGGTTAGTAGAAAGAAAGAATAGAATATTAAAACCGCAGATTAATTTACTAACAAGTAAAACCATCTTAGCCTGGTGGACTAAAGTAGTGTCCCAGGATTTAATACATTTGAATGATCAACCAGTAGGGCCTACTGTCCCATAGTCCAGTCTAGGAACCCCTGCCGAGACACCCAAACTATGAAAGCATGGAAGTCACAGGAGACTGTCCCGATTCTCACTGTGGATCAACGTACTATACTGCCGAGAACACTGAGCCCTGGGGGAGTTATGCACTGGAATCTGCAATGGGATGTCCCACTGGGATGGTGAGTTACTTTGAACCCCGGGGTGAGGGGGAACTACTCAGTTTCCACTGGGATCCCACTTTCCTGATGCAAACTAATCCCTTTGAAACACACTACGCCTGGGGAACAAACATGCACCATTAAAAGAGGGGAAAAGGTAGGGGTCCTGGTCTGGCATATCCCATTCTCAGCCCATCTCCCCACATCTGACAGTGCTGCCAACATATATGGTACCCTAGACCTGGTCAGATTCTTAAAGTGCAGGAACATTCATATCTAAGGATCAGGCCACATGTGTAATTCTTACAGAAGGGAAAGAAAGACATTCCCATACTAGTTCCTAGTATATATCTGTTTTTTCAACTTCAGACTAACAATTAATGTTTATTCTATTGACAGTACATCAGAAACTTGTTACTAGATCTGTTCAATCACAGATTCAGCAATTATTTGACCATTGCATAGTAGAATGGATTCCAGCGTTGGCTAATTGGTAAAACTAAAAGACTGTCCCCTTACAAAACTAAAATTCTACATATCAAGCATTTCACATAAGAATGAAATTTAAGATTCTTTTTTTGGGGGGGGAATATGATTCAATTACCTTTCTTATATGTCTTTAATAAAAAAGAATTAATATGCACAATTAAAGGTACAGTGAATACTATTATTTTTGGGTTAGCATAATAAAAATTAGTAAAAAGACTTGTCCAAAGGTTCTTTTGTGTTTTTTTCTTTCTACTCCTGCCTTAACTACAGATTGAGAGAAGCCTCTGGCCCATTCACTAGGCAAACTAAAGCCATTTTAGAGGCAGTGTAAGTGCCAATTCAAACCAGAATTTGAGATCAATTTAAATGTATTTTCATCATTTTATTTTATCTTTCTCCTGTGAATTTTCAAGCTGTTACTTAACAGTTTCTTGAGTTTCACTAGCCTGTTTTAAAGTCTGAGGTAATACAGAAGACTAAAATTTTTAGAAGGGCCATGTGGGATGTTCCTTTTACTCTAAAGGGCTTTAATACTGTATCATATTTCACTTGAGATTTTTTTCCTTAAAAAACTGATAATCGACAATCAGAAAGTGGGGAAAAACTAATTTCCGTATCTATTTTGTTCAGGCACAGAATAAGAACAAGCTTCCTATGTCTAAGACATATAAACAAACAGGTCAATGATGGATTGTTAGTTTTAACTCTGTTTTCAGGTGATTTTACTAAGGATTTTCCAGGGTTTACTACAAATTTCTGATACAACATTTTTTGAATAAATACGATGCACCGAATCAATGGCTCGGGATTTAACAACCAAGTATCCTTTGGACAAACGCCATTCCTCCCTGGCCTGAGCCGTGTGGGTGCCTGGCTGCGGCGAGCGGGGGCGCGAGCAAGGCCGCGGGCAGCTGGGCCAGATGACCAAGGGCGGGCCTGGCCCAGAGGCCAGAGGCCAGGTTGCGGGTGGAGCTAAGGCAAACCGAGAGGCTATTGAGCTTCTATTTATGCTTCAGTCTCCTTTAGACTCTCTGAGAAGAAAACCTCTATTTAGAATGGTGGTTAAGAGCACAGATTTTGGTGTCCTAAAGACTCTTGTTACTTTTCTCTGTTTCTTGTCGCTGCTGCACAGTCCGGGGAGGTGCGGGTTCAAACGCAGCAATGCCTGTCTTCCGGTGATGTCTGATGGACTGCCTCCAGTGCCCAGGCACCAGGCACCGGTCACCTTTACCTGGGCATCTTCGCCTGCCTTCAGGGGACACTCTGTGCTCCTGTTCCCTTTCACTTCTTGCTGGGGCCACTGGGGACAAGCTGTTTTGATTTCCCATGTCCTCTTTGCCATCATGCAAACTTGGGTCTCACAGCAGTACTATTTGTGCTCTGGTAGCCTACCCGACATTGTTGCTAGTCATCTTTTTAATGTTTTTATTATCAGAAAAGTCTAAAGGGGACTGAACTCGAGGGTAAACGTGAGCCCAGAGAGTATGCTGGCCTAGCAGTCGCCTTGTTCTTTGAAACCGATGCAGCTGTGATGTTTGGCTACCAGGAGACATGTGAAACAGTCTGGAAATGCCGGTGGCTGCCACAGCTGGAAGAGAGATGCCACACTTTTCTAATGGGTGGAGTTTAGGGATGCTGCTGAGCACCTAACCATGCACAGGACAGCCCCCCACAACAACCAACGATGGTCGCACAACGTCAACGGCGCTGAGAGCCACAGACCCTGTTGTACAGGCACGTTTGCCTCATAAGCCTCTGGTTTCCCTCTATTTGTAAATGCTGTCACCGAAGGGAATTGAAGCCCAAGCTAGTGATGACTTTGAATCCGCTCCCATTCCAGCCAGATTCAGATACAGGCAGCCACTTATTATACAAACACAAACACAAACACGCACAGTAAAGTCACATACTATGCAGGTTCAGTTAACATGACTTTTAGAACAAATCAATTGACTCAGAGTAAATTGAACATTGAGGATTTGGACCTACTGAATACAAAAGGGTAATTACTAACAGAGAAAAAAAAACAATCCTTAAAATTTTCTTGGATACTCATTTCTACAGTGGGGTCCACTAGTGAACATGGCTTTCTTGCTGTTTTTAATACATTTGTGATTTTTATGTGAAACACCTTCTAATTTGGAAGTAAAAACAGTAGTGATAAGTCCCAAAATTTCAAAATTTAAAGTGTTATGTGGATTCTATAGTATATTCAATCATAGCTGAGTATATTTTCAGACTTATCAAAATAAGACACGAGTAAAATGTGGTAAAAAATGCTAAAACATCTACTTATCTAAAACAGTTTTCAGCAAGTGTTAATCCAAAGTCAACTTTTTTTATTGTAAGTAAGAATTTCAGTGAAAAAAGCTGAAATCTATTAAGTAAATTTAATGAACCATGTCACAATAACAACTCCTCATTAACCTTTTCACAGTCAGTGGGTAAGATGTGAAATGATTATATCTGATTATTAAAATATAATTAAAGAATTGGAGACATTCATTAAATGCAATTAAGAAAAATTGGGCTAATGCCTAAAATGAATTCAACATTTAAGTTACTTTCTAGGGAGTGACTGATCTATTTTCAAAGATTAATTTTCTTTATCACAAGGCAAATAGCTGAAGAACGTAGAATATGTGTTGGCCTCAGTAAATCGGTGACACTTTTTGAAAAATATTAATGGTTAAAAGGATGAATGGTCTGCTACAGCAGTTTCAGTGTCTACTTTCATTTTTCTTCTTTCTCATTAGTAATTGATAAAAATTCTCAAATAGCAGGAAATAACATAAAGCTCGAAAGACAAGGCATGTTGTCAAAAATAAGCAACAGCTTAAATGTCTGCATATTTTGCGGGATTTTTGTAATGACTCTGTGATAACATTAAAAAATAATTTTTCACTAGCTAATGATATAACTAGTAGATATAGAATAAATGGTAATATATCTAGGGAACACAATATATCTCCAGTATATTTTAGTGACTAAATAAATTTACATACATCCATATATATGAATGAATATTTACAGAGGTGTCTAAAAATACCATTATGCTCACTGATCATTTATAAATCTATAACATAAAACAATATAAATTTCCAAGGTGTGTATTCTGGCCCACTATGTGTTTTAGCTTGGTGAACACTGCCCGTGAGTTTCAGAAGACTGTGTATCCTGCTGGTGTTGGATGGTGTCATCTCTAACATTAACTAGATCAGGTTGATTGATTGGGCTGCTCATGTCATCTACATTTTAACTGACAGACAGGCTTTGAGGTCTTCAACTATACTAGTGGATTTGTCTACTTTTTGTCCTTCTTTCAGTTATAACTCATATATTTTGACACATTCTGACTAGGTATATACTCATTTAACATCTTTATTTTTCTTGGAGAATTGACTCCGATCATTGTGTAATTTCCCCTCTTTCCCTCATAATTTTCTTGTCCTGAACTGTGCTTTGTCTGGAATTAATGTAGCTACTCCAGCTTTCTTTTGATTAGAGATAGCACAGTTTATCTTTCCCCATCCCATTCTTTTTAATCTATGTGAGTTTAATATTTAAAGTGGGTTTGTTGAAAGTAAATATCATTTGTTCTTATTTTTTTCTTTACCCACTATGACACCCTGTCTTTTAATTCATGTATTTTGACCATTAACTCTTAAACTGGTTATTGACATAGTTAAATTAACACTATATTTGTAACTGTTTTCTACTCATTACATTTGTTCTTTGTCTCTTGGTTATTATTTTTTTCACCCTCTTATTTTGGGTTTTAATTGAGCATTTTATACGAGTTCATTTTCTTTCCACTGTCAGTATATCAATTACACTTGTCTTTAATTTCTTTAAGCGGTTTCCCTACAGTGTGCGATATACATACACAATTAATCCAAGTTCACCTTTATATAAACCGTACCCCTTCCTAGTTGTGCAGGTAACCTGGAGTATTCTCACTTCTCCCCTCACATTCTTTGTAACACTCCTGGCCTTCACTGTACTTTGCTATGTACTATAATCCCCTAATATATTCTCGCTACTATCGTTTTGAATAAATAGTCTATTAGAGCAGATAAGAATGAGAACAATAAAGATTTTATTTTCCCTTCATTTATTCCTTCTTTGGTGATCTTTTCTTCTGTAGATCAGAATTACTGAGCTATATTATTTTATATCAATATAATAACTACTGCAGCCAAGTTATATACCAAATATTATAGAAATACACTACAGTTTAACTTTGCATCAAAGAGTCAATGAAAGGTTTTCAAGAGAGAATCAATTTTATTGGAGCTCATCATCCTGAAATGACTTTTGCCTTATTTGTTTCCTACCCAAATCCTGCCTAGTCCCATGTTAATAATTATTTTTCGGGAAAACCAGCCTGTATTGAACTTCTCCCATCTTTGGGATATTATCATGTTTTCTGTTTATATCATCAATATGAATCCTTGCTCCTTGCTGATTATTTACTGTTTTACGGTCTACACCCAACATCTCTGGTAAATTTCAGTGTCCTAAGAGTAAGGGGTAGTAAATACAGATAACTTGGCAAGACCTATAAGTGCCTATCATCAAAATGTTCTTTCAAAGCAAAAACTCATAAAATTCTTTTTGAGAAAAAAATAAGTAAAATACTGCCTTTCTCATATCCTTTGAGGCAGGCGTATTTGGTGGTGGATTGAGAAAATCCTCTCTTAAAATTTATAAATATAGACAGGTTATATTCACATCAGGCATTCACCAGAAAAACATATTAATGAGAAAAATACCTGTGGTGAACTCCTCACTAGTTAATGTCCTCCTGGTTTTAATACGCCACAATTTAAAAGAACTTCAGTTCTGCAAACAAACCAGGGACAAAAATCCATTTCAGCTGTCGTTGGCTACAAAATCCAAATAGCAGCTCCAGCCATCAGGGTGTTTTTCTTAAGCTTTTATATTAACGAGCAATATCAGGCTATGTCTACATGAAAAATATTCTTGGAAAACGAAAGTAATCCTATAAGGAATATATCCATGCTGATTTATAACCCTTCAATCCCTCTCCCCACCACACATATATCAAAATCTCACATAAACCTAATTAAAGAAAGAAAAGGGAATACGTGAAATGTTACTCATATAGCTGGTGTTAATAAATTTCACCAGATTATTGGCCCCTACTAAGGCACTTGGAATTGCATTCCAAACATTTAGGGGTTATGTGTATGTTACATACAGGCTATATTTCTAAGTCAACTAGTACCAACTCTAAAGTAAAAAGCTAATGTTTACCCTCAATAAGTCACATGGGATTCTTATAACTTAGGCCTTTACCTGGAAATCGGTTCTCAAAAGACTAATTGAGATGAACGGAATTTCCATAAATTGAGGGCTGATTGAATAAGCCCAGGGCTATTTCCATGTATTAACCACAAGAAGCCCATGTCGCCGGGGTCGTCCTTCATAACACACTGTATATCCTGTTTTTGGAACCCTACTCTCAGGCTTGTTCAATTTCTGAGCCCTTCCACTGGGCTCCTCACCCAGCAACATCTCCCAGAGCCTGATCTTCTACCTGCACGCTCTCTTCTTCCATTTGCTCTAACTCAAACCTGGAGCTCCTCTAAAGGCCCTTACACAAAAGACACTCCTGTAGCTTTCTAGAGTGGGTTCTGTGTTACTCCCCATGCTTCTTCCTTTTCATTGCTGCTTTCAGACTATTCTTCTTTGCTTCTCACTAAAACCCTTAAATATTGGGTCTCTTCTCATCAGACAACACTCTTCACTGGTGCTCTTACTGTAATCATCAACTGAGCTTCACACCTCTTCCTGTAATTTCTTTCTTTTCTTTTTTAAAATATATCTTTATTGATTTCAGAGAGAGGAAAGGAGAGGGACAGAGAGATAGAAACATCAATGATGAGAGAGTCATTGATCGAGCCCGCAACCCGGGCATGTGCCCTGACCGGGAATCGAACTTCGATCGCCTGGATCCTAGGCCGAAGCTCAACTGCTGAGCCACGCCCGGCCGGGCTCTTCCTGTAATTTCTTAATTTTTGCTCCTGACTCACAATAACTCTCACCAAATTGTTCCTCAGGATTACTGGTGATTTCAAAATCCTGCCTGGGCCATGTTCTTCCCAACGCCCTTGCTTTTTAGTTGTCAACCTCAACTCTTCCATGGATATCAACTTCCAGACTCCTCAGTGACTCACTCACAGAACCCCTCCCCAGACCTTATCGTTACCAGTTAGTGTATCCGCTTCATCACCACCGTTTCTACGCTCCCATTCTCAGGTCATCTCCTCCTGTCTTCCCAGCTCAGTCCCTTTGGTGCTTCTCCTTCCATTTCACAGGGAGCATTAAGCCTCTCACCCATTTCATATGTTTACTTCCCTTTTCCCTGATGTTCAGTCCCATATTAATTTGGTTGTATCTTATTTACAACCTTCACTAGTGTTTTCTCAGTTCAAGCATTCTTATGGCAAAATAAAAGACCTGGTTATATTCAAACTACCATCTACTTTGTGCCTTCACCCTCACAACTTAGCGTTTTTAAAGAGAAATAAAAATAATTCTGATTTGCCTTACTTTAAGGTCATAATGACTAAATTCAGGCAGGCATATCACAGGTGCCCAGCTTTCAGCCTGACTTCCCTGGACAATCCACATGCTCAGTCTTTGACTATCTGGCACCCTCTCTCTCATCACACCTTTAAAACTTCCTCCCTTATCCTCTCTCTTAGTGGATCGCTTTGCTTTCTGTTTCACTGATTAATGGAAGCGAGCCAAGGTCATGTTCACAAGCACCCCCCTCACACCCACACACCTGTGAGCATCTGAGCCAAACATTAGGGCTCCATTCTTGTTACTTGTCCCTCTCACCTCTCTAGGTCACTGCTGCAGCAGTTTCCCCCTCTGTCCTTCACATTGAATAATTTTCCTCTAGTGGATCTTTTCGGTCAAAATAAAAACATCTGCCTCTTTTTTAAGAGAAACCCCTTTTAGTTTTAATCTCTCTTCTGCCTACTGCCCATTTTCTTCATATCTTTGGCAGCAAACCCCTCCAACAGTATATTCATTCTACTTCTAATCTATGTCATTATATTAGCCTAGTCTAACTGGGCTTCCACCCACACCATTCCACTGAAAGTGCTCAGTTCTCATTCTATTGAACATACCAGCAGTAGGTGTGATAGGGCTAATTTTTCTCCCTAAAATATTTTTTTTGCACAAGTACACACTATATTCTAGTTCTACTCCTATTTCATTTGCTGCTGCTGCTGCTGAGTCTTCACTGGACCCGTCTCATCTCATTGCTCAGACTTTTGACATTGGAATGTCTCCATGCTCAGTTCTTTCACCTCTTCTTGTTTTTATCTGAATTTCTTTCCTTGACTTTATTTAAAATCCTGGTTGTAAATGCCTGTTAGAGACTGACAAGAGAAGAATGTCTATCCCTCGCTTAGATCACTTCCCTAAATTCTGATTCCTATATTCATCTCCCTTTTTATATATGATAGATACGTCAAAATTAAGATGTCATTAAATCAGTTTGTCAACTTGTTTTGCTAAACTGGCTTCTCACAAGACTTCTTGATTTCAGTTTAAATCAGTATCATCTTTCTAATAAATACTAATGGTTCAAAAATAAGTTAATAAAAATAGAAAGCAAACATGCCATAGGATAGGAAAAGTCAAAATCTGGTCCTTTAAAAAGCACATATATTAATACATATAAATATGTGAGATTTATGTATGTAAAATAGTGTGTATACATGTAGATACATACACACTCAAATATCCAAAAATACATGAATACAATACCCTTGAATTAAAAAGAGGTGATCACAAAAGGCCCATAAGGCATTAAGCTCTTAATACAAAGATATTAAAAGAAACTTTATTCCAATTGGTTTAAAAAATGTACTATAGGTGCCTTTTTTTTTTTTTAAGAAAACCCAATTTAGAAAAACAGACACAAAATGAAGTGAAAACTCTGAACAGTGTTAAAACTATTAGAATGAATAAGAAAAAGTTCCAACCCCAATGCCAGAGGACTTTTCCTGAAATATACATTATCGCGGAATACCTGGTGACAGGAAGCGCCACAGACCATGTGAGAGAACAAATCATAGCACCACAGGCTTGTTTGTTTTCACTCTGCTCTATTTTCATTGATTTTTATCTCATTTAAATTTTTAGCAGATATGCACTATTTTTTTTATCATAGCCTAACTTTCTTTTTAACATTATTGATATTCTCAGAAGGAAGAAGATGATTGTACTGAATGGTAGGAGTGTTTCACATTTCAAAATAAGATGAAGAAGCATAAACTTAGAAATTCATTTCTCTTATGGAGCTATTACAGAGCAAGACGAATGTCTTTCCTTGTATTAATGTAAACCATACATATTGTGAGATAAACCTTTCCACATTTCAAGTTATTTTGTGGATAATCATTTATGTGAACTCTAATTAGGCAAGGAGTTTTAGGAAATTTGGAAATGAAACATATGTCAAGGTCTACATGATTACACAGATATAGCACTGCCTGCGTGTATTTCTATTACTATGTGCATATACATCTCTACATCCGTGGCAGCAAAGCATTTAATTTACTATCTTGATTTGTATTTTACTACAATGATCTGAATGGTGGCTGGGGGGAGAATCAAAAGGTAAGTCTCTTGGTCCAAAGGAAAAAAAATTCTTTATATCCCCACGTTATGTTGACCCAAGTTAGGATAACTTCAGTGAGAATATGTGGTCAAAAACCTGCAGTACTGTTGGTATGACTGGAAGTCATAAGTACTCTACGTGTTAGTATGACCTGCAATCTTTCTCTTCCACCTTCAGAAATGAAACATGATCAGATCTGGCTCAGTCTACTCTCAAATTCCAGATGTTCACAGAGTTAGTTTACTATCACCTTCTTAATCACCTTTCACTGGAGAAAGAAGTCAGAGATTGGTCACTTCAGGCAATTGCTGTCACCAAGGGTTACTTTCTCATGTAAGAAACTGGGTGTTTTTGACTGGTTGAAAGCTTGTCCCCTGTTTATATGGCATTGAAATCCTATGCAATGTCATCCATTCAAAGTTCTGACATTTGAAACAGCTTATACCACTCTGTTGGATTATGTTTTATTTTTGAATCAGCTGTAGAAAATATGTTATTTGTCTTCATTTTATAAGACAAATTCCAAGGGCCAAAAATGTAGGCCCCATCTGTTATCAACTATCCCACTATATCTGGATAATGGCTGAGAATAAATTTATACTGTGATCTGGTCAGAAAGGATGTCAAATAATCCAGTAAAGTGTGTGTGTGTGAGTGTGTGTAAAAGGAAACTATTTTTGTTTATGTTATTGATTATGTAATTCATTTCAAGTAGACAAATATGTTTGAATGAATACATCACCATCAAATATTTAGTACTTTGTCCCATACGTTGTTTGTACAGACTACAGTTTGTATATAATTGGCAAGAGTATAGCCTTTCTTTTGGCAATATGATAGTTTGGATGATCACAAAATATGAAAAAAAACTGTTGAATTTGAAATCATAAATTAAAGAAGGACATTATTACGAATTCTACAGAAATAGAAATGATTATACATGAGAACTATGAACAAGTGTAACCAAACAAATTGGTTACATTAATAATGAACAATCCAAAAAGAAAATTAGGAGAATAATTCCATTTACAATAGCATTAAAAAAAAAAAAAAAGACGTACGAATTAACCAATGAGGTGAAAGATTTGTATAATAAAAACTGAAAAACACTGTTAGTAGATTACAAATATATAGAAATTCATCATGTTTATGGATTGGAAGACAATATCATTAAGATGGGAATACTACTCAAGAGATCCAGAACCTAAATCTAATATCTATAAAAATCTGAATATATTTGGCAGAAATTAAAATATATATGTGCTAAAATGTATATGGAATCTCAAGAGAACCCAAACAAGATTTGAAAAAGATTTTAAAACAATCTTGAAAAAGATTGGAACTTTTTGACTTCTGACTTCAAACCTCACCACAAAGCTACAGTAATCAAAAGGATGTACTGGCATGAAGATAGACATACAGACCAATAGAATATAAAAATAACAGCCTAGAAATAAACTTTTATTTTTATGTTCAAATTATTTTTAACAAGGGAGCAAAGAACATTCAACGTGCAAAGGACAATCTCTTCAGTAAGTGGTGTTGGAAAAACTGGACATCAAAATGCAAAAGAATGAAGCTGGACTCTTACCCATTACTATACATAAATTAATTCAAAATGGAGCAAAGACTTAAATGTAATATCTAAAACTATAAAGCTCTTAGAAGAAAACAGTGCAAAGTCTTCACTACATTGGATTTGGCAATAATTTCTTGGATATAATACCAAAGAAACAAAAGACACAAGATTCAAAAATAAACAATTTGGACTTCATGAAATTTTTCCAATTGTGCACATAAAGAAAGCACTATCAACAAATTAAAAAGGCAACGCAGAATGAGAAAAAATTGCATATAAGTCTTATAAGGTATTAATATCCAGAATACATAAAGAACTTCAAAAAATCAAAAATAAAAACACATGGTATGATTTAAGGTTGGAGAATCAGTCAACATTTGTAAATAAACACAACTAAATTGAATTTCTCAGAAATTACTGCTCATATAAAATACAGTATTATACCACAGCAGGTGTCAGGAAATGCAAAGAGTTTGAGATTTTATCTTACCTGCAAACTAACAGGCAAGTTAGTGTGCCACTCTCTCATGGTTGTTGTTGACAGGACATGAGACTCCTGGAAAAGAGACAAAGGTCTTTATTACTTACAGCAATACCAGCAGTTAAGGTATGAGCATTTTCTTGTACTAGCTCCTTGAGCCTGAATCCCACAGCATGCCTGCCCTGTTGCTCAGAGGGTGACACCATTTCTATATCCCAAGGTTATACCAACATCCTTGAAAAGTTTGTTCAAAACAAAGGCAATCAGCACCTCTACTCATAAGAGGTGCAGAAATATGAGGCCCACAGAACACTGTCTCCCAACACATTATAGAACATAGGATCTCTCACTTGCTAACTCTGTGACCTTAGACAATTCTATTAACCTCTCCAAACCTGTGTTTCATCATCTCTAATCTAGTCATAATCACAGCTGGATGGAGTGGTTGTGAGGATTACATGGAGTCTACAATCTACATAACAGTGGAAAACAAGCGTGTGGCACAGTGGAAGCACTCAATGAAGTTTATCTAGTAGAATCACCAGGCCTAGAAAAACAGCTAAGTCTTTTGCATGCTGTGAGGTGTTTGGGCTTAGCCTCCAGGACCTAAATTTGAGAGAAATTTAAAGCTAACAATGCAGGAGGACCTCAACTGACAACAACTGCCAATTGCTAAATGAGTAGTGTGAAACAAACATCGCTGGAAATGTGGGAAAGTTGGTCATAATCAAGGGCATGAAAAGAAGACACTAGGCTTACATGAGTCCATTGACTGCATTATAACACCTGAAAGAGTGAAAAGGCTAGACAGAGGATGGATAAATGAATGGTAGAGACAGACAAACTGAGAAATTGCCACACAATAGATCATCGAAAAGTGATGGCTAGCCTAACCTGCATGGCTCAGCCGTTGAGCATCAACCTGGGATCCAGGAGATCATGGTTCAATTCCTGGTCAGGGCACATGCCCGGGGCACAGGCTCGATCCCCAGTAGGGGACGCAGCCGATCACTGATGTTTCTATCTCTCCCTTTCCCTTTCTTTCTCTAAAATCAATAAAAGATATATTTTTAAAAATAAATAAAGAAGAAAAAAGTGATGGATAGAATGCTGTTTAGTGGAAAATCAAGGAGAGACTTAGGATTTGTCTTTCACAATAAATCTTCTCTGGCTTCTCCCACACATATGGCTTGTCCCACTTTACTGGGGCATCTAGCATCTTTGTCCTGGGTTAAAATGCATTACTAAGTACAACTTTAACCTCCTGATGCAGGAGAAAATATCTAGGATGCATCAGGCTGAATGGCATGCACTTTTTCAGAGCAAGAGTGGTCTGAGTACCAAAGTCTCATGTCGTTAAGATATTCTCAGAAACAGATAGCCGGTGTCAAATCATTACATTTTAATTTCAGCAGGCAGAAACTGATCTTTACTACAGTGAACTGTATAGTTCACGTAGGAACCGCTACGTGAATTTGTAAACTGATTCAATCTTCCCCTTGTGTAATAATTTGATCTCATATATCTGTTTTCAGTATCTTAGCCTTTTCTCAATATAATTTTGGGCTTGAGCAGAGCACCTATAATTAGTAATCTTATTCTTAATTATAGGTTTCAATCAAAGTCCCAATTGTGTTCTAAGAACTGAACTCAGTATTTCACATATGTTTCATATATGTTAGCTCATAAAACTAAACTATTTAAAAAAATAACTCTATTGTACAGCTTTGGAAACCAAAATCTACAGAAGTGAATGAAGTAGCTCTGGTCACATTAGTAAAGCTGAATCTCAAAGCCATTTTTGCATGACAGTGAAGTCCATGATCTTATCTGTATAGTATGAGTGGCTGCTCAGAATTGGCTGGTAAGTAACCTTGACATGGCCATTCTTTGGGCAAATATTAGGAAGTTGATAATCTAGAAGAGAAGCTAGCTCACTTGCTAACCTCCTGAAGGTTCACTCGTAGCAGAGCCACTCCCTACAGTCCGGTTTTCAGTGGTGGCAGCCTGCTGAGACTTTCCATTGACTTTCTGGATGACTAGCCTTTAATTCTTCAGCTCAGAGATTTCCTCATCACTGCTAAAAGCATATTCTGGCAATATCTATCCATCTGTTGGTCTCTTCTGACATAAAGCTACAATAGGTCTTCACCTAATGGCATCAACAACTTAAAGTGAAATGACACATAATGAAGCTAGATATAAACAAGATTTAAGTACCTATGGTATCTAACTGACATAATGAAGAAAAGACATCAAACAAAATGAGCTATGTGAGGATCTGTTGCATTTTTAAAGCTTAAAAGAAAAGTTACTATGTGTTGCTCATTTAAAATATGTATTTTTTAATATTTGCAACTTGATATACCAACATTGATCTTTCCCCACATCATCACACACACAGGAAGCAGGTGAATTGTCTGAAGCTCTCTACTTTAAGAGACACTCTCTAAAGGCAAGAGAAAGGACACCTGCATGCTTGGTAGCCTCAGGAAGTACTCTGAAATTTGTGGGAGTTGATCCTATATTTCATATTTTTTATGGCCTTCAAGGGTCTTACAGAGTTGGTCTAAAGGTAGGCCTTAAAGAAACTCTTGTGCTGATTATATATGTAAGCAAAGTATTTTAATAGATCTGAGCCTCACCGCAAAATAATAAATAAAACATGTAATGCTGTCGAACTTCACTGTTGATAAGAAGCAGCTGAAGAAATGAGAAATATGAAAGCAGACAGAATTTTTGCTCCTTCTATATTTTTTTATATGCTCCATACAGCTCCTCATATCACAGGCTCATTTATTTGTTGAGAAGTTTTAAACCTATGTTAAACATGAACATGTGCCATATTAGAATTACGAGGGGGCTTCATGGATGCAGAATATTTCCATGAAACAGAAACGTTGCGGTTGAAGAAAAAGAAGAGAAGGGTACTTTTATGTAGTAAATTTAGATCTACTAACTAACGTTAAAGACATAAGTGTGCTAAACTGAAGTACATTGCTTTACATTTAGGAAGGAAAAAGAAATGAGTGAAAGTAGTGATGCAAAATAAGCATTTACTCAGAATAAAAATGAATCACTTGAGGTACTCAAAGGTTAGAATATTAGAGAGCATAAAGTACTTGTAAAATCCTCCTAAATTGTTGTTGTACTTCACTTCACAATGCTCACATAAAACTGATTATTTTATACATCCACAAATCCCCATCCCACTACACTTCATGACATTTCTAATTCCTCAATTCCTGTAAAAAAAAAAAAAGATATACTTAACATTTCCTATTCACTTGACTCAGAGGTTTTTATTCAAATTTGCTACCCTTGTCCAATTAATGCATTGGAAAATTTAGTTTTAAAAATATTTATTAACTCAGCTAATTCAGACTGCAGAATTAAAGAGAAAAACAATTTAAATGAGATAAATTGTAGGTGATAATTTGACAATTAAGTTTTAAAAACAGAAGTGGACTAGATAGCTCCCGAAATTTCCTGCGTCAGTCTCAGGTTGGCCGCGACCTGAGTAGACATTAACATCACGTGGTCACCTTCTGGGTCACAGGCAGACTGCCATCACCACAAAGCACTGGTCCATGTTTGAGAATTGCATTCATTCTGCCATTAAAACTAACTTTATTGCTAAAGGTGAACAGGTCTTAAAATCTTAGTGATTCTGAACTGTTCATAGGTTTAATTATGGCACTTCATATAGGCTATAATTAGCAAAGAGCCCTAAATTAATAGGAAAAATTTCTACACAAGTGTCTAGTTTTACATTGTAAACCATTTAGCAGTTACCTGGAGCCCTTTTAAAGGCAGCTTTAAATGATCCATGGCTGGTTTCCAAAATAAATAAATTAAATTTGGCTGTTAGAGAATGTTAAGAGTTAAAAACAATTTTAATGAAAAACAGTGGCGAACTCAGCATGGCTGTGGGCTTTTTGTTTGTTTGTTTGTTTATTAACTTTCTTTAGTGGCTTTGAATGGGACAATGCCTCGGTAATAATTGGAATGCTAGAAGCTGACAATTCTGGACGTGATTTAATTCCCATTTTTCCATCCCTTTATGTTCCTACGACTTTACAAAATCATAATCCAACAATAATATTACTGGGAACACAGATGGCAACAAAGAACCATTAGTGTCTCCGTTCTCCCGTTTCATTCCCTTTGGTTCCTTTTTCCCGTTTGCTTTGACCGATGTTCCTATTCCTGAGAGCTAAACGATGACAACTTTCTGTCATCTTGATTTACAACAAGGAATTGTTGAAAACATTAGAGTACCCAGCGAGTCGGTGGTAACAGAAAGCCATCAGAGCTCAGATGTTCTTGTCGCCCCGGCTCTGAGAGACAACCTATCTGAACCCGGCCAAAGTGTGTCCTTGAGGAAACTGGGGCCCTAAAATGTGCACAGGACCTGGGTTCAGCCCTGAAGTTACTGCTGCTTCCCCAGGAAGCTGTTTGCATGGTGGCTGCCGGCTTGTCTTCCATTGTATGGAAAATCAAGCAGCCCTGAGCCCTAATTTACTGCCAGGGCATTCAAGTTTCATAAAGAAATGGGTGTCTAAGAAAATGTGAAACACAAATTGATGTTTGAGCAGCTTACTGTGGAATATAAATTACTACTTTTGTGTGCTTCTTTATAATTGCTACCTAATTTTAAAAACCTAGATTATTCACATTTTACTATAGTTTTTATTTAATGTAAAACCAAAATTAACCGTATTAATTAAAATCCCGAATTCATCAATTTTACTATAAAAATAAATTAAGCACATTTCAATATAATTTAAAATATATTTATAATAACTATTACAAATATTTATTGACTGGAGAGGGTTGTTCAGAAAGTATGTACAAATTATTTTAAAATTGTGATTATTATTATCCAATATTAATGTAAAAGGATATTTTCTTTAATATGCAGAAAAACTTTGTATTGTAAATTAGAACCAGCCTAGATTTAGTCATTATATTAATTATTGGATATTCAATCTTGTCTTTTACTCACTTTTTAAAAAACTGGGTCACAGAAAATTACGGTAGTTTGACTGATACAGTTTTAAATAATGTCTTAATCAAACACCGCTCACTTTTGCATGTGGGATTGGGGGTGGGAAATCTTTGTTCAAAAACAGATGAATGACCTCATTTAAACCCTCACCAAATGTTTTTGGCTCTGCATTTCTTCATTAGATCCAGATGTTACAGTATTAACTGCCTGTAGCCATTTACACCAAGAATCCATGAATTGACATTTTTGCTAATAATATAGCAAGCTAAGGTTTTTCTTTGTCACTTTTACTTAAAATGGTGGGAGAGATGGATAGTGATGGCAATTCTCCATCCTCATAGTAGCCTATTTCCAAACCGCCCTTTTTGAATGATACTATCAATTAGGAAGTAATGGGCAACATGTTCTTTCAAAACTCCACCGAGTAATGGTCACATGATTTTAAATAAAGAATGAAGGACCTATTTTACTATGGATGCAATTGATCAACATGAGAGCAAATGACCAATGATTTATTACTTAGTCACAAGATTAAACAAAGCTTACATTATAATAGAGAACACTATTCATAGATATATTTATATATTTTCCATACATATATTTATGAGGAATTGTGGTATGACTTCTTACAGAAGACTGAAGTTACTATACTTCCTATGTTTGTATGGCTATTTAGATGACATTAGATGGAAAAAATACTCATTTATCAAAATCAGTAGTGTCTTATTTTTTAATACACGCTTTTTAAAAACGACAGCCACCTGTGGTCTCTACCATGATCTTTCCAAATCAAAAGCTACAATTTTTCTGAGACCTGCTGTTTCTATGGAGACTTTAATTGGCTAAGATATTTTCCGATTTCATATTAGTCTTAGTAATATTTATTTTTCTTTATTTTTGTTTTATTTTAATGACTAACATTCTTTAGTTTCTGGCTCGCTTATTCTTTTTGGAAGTTTGGCGCCAACTGTTCGCTCCACTTTTTTTATCCAAGTCAGAATGCACCAGTAATGAAAAGGCCTACATAGAAATTTTACCTTAAATAAAGTTATTAGTTTTGATGTTTATTTCCATGTGGGAAGACACTTCTTTAGAAATTCTGTAATGTTTACCTCAACAATCTATCCGCAGTACAGTAAAAAATACTATTATGTATGATAGAGTATTCGACATTCATATCTGGCCAGGATCATACCAGCGATACATTTTTAAAGACAGAAAGTGAATTATTGAGAAAGTTAAACATTAACATAGGGAGAAGGCTTAACAGAGAGCGCTGGGCAGCGGCAATGCGTTACATGAGAGGCTTTGCGGAGTAACAGACTCGGCTTCTGACCTGCTCTTCACAATGAATGGGTCCCGGCTTTATAACAGAAAGAGAGAAGTTTGAGATTGGGGATCGACTTCAAAAGTTTTGTGATTTAGTTACTTAAAAAACTCTTAACAATTTAAGAGAGAATGTAAAATAGTACAAGGTAACAAGTTCTCTAAGATTCATCACAAAGGAGATTACAATATACTAAAGTTGAAGAAGAGTCCATAAATTTTAAGTGCTGACCTAAGTAATATTTTGGAAATCAAAATAAAAATCTTCAAAGATGACAAATTGTTTTAAGAAAGCACAGAAAACACATGGCATGAGAAGAACCAGCGCATATATTCTCTAAAATGCTACTCCTTGTATTACCTTGAAATAATCAAAGGAAAGGGTCCAGCCGGGCGTGGCTCAGTGGTTGAGCGTCAACCTAGGATCTGGGAGATCGCGGTTCGATTCCCGGTCAGGGCACATGCCCGGGTTGTGGGCTGCAGCGATCAACGACTCTCTCATCATGGGTGTTTCTATCTCCCTTCCTCTCTCTGAATCAATAAAGATATATTTAAAAAAAAAAGGGAATGGTGTACATGGAAAGTATTGTTAAAAAGAAAAGACTCTTCCCAACAACTCATTTCTTTTAGGCTGACATTTATCAAGGTCTTACTATATGACCTTTATCAAGGCCTTACTATATGCTGTTCTAAGCATGTTAATGTACTAGCTGAATTAATATGCACCATAATTTATGAGGTAGGCATTATTTATATTCCCATTTTACAGATGAGAAAACTGAGCCATAAAAAGTTTAAGTACCTGGCCATAAACTATCCAGATAATTCTATCCCAGAAATGGTGACTCAGGAGCCCAGGCTCTTATTCACTGTGCTGCACTCACCCCATAGCCCTACTTCTGACCTCCCAACCACTGATTTTGGAATATTTCAGCTGGTTGGAATGAAATAACAATTTCTTATTAGAATACAACGTGAATGAGCGACAATACCCCAATTTCCATCTCTCTGCTTCATTTATTCCAGTTCATTTTATAGGTGGTAATATTTCTCAGTCTCACTTATATTAAACTTTGTTGGAACATTTGTTTGCTCACCTCTTTCTCTGAACTGGGTGACTTTTAGCCTCAAAATTAGTTTTGAAACATTCAGATATGTGTTTATCTTTCTAGTTATAAAATAAAAACATTCTTTTTTACCCGTTAGCCTCTTCTGTTTTATTATAAGTAGATCTACATGCACATCAGAAACCCTCACGTTTCAATTTATAATTCCCACACCTTGCATGTAAGGGTCTCAGCCGTATACCCCTCCTCACCAAATTACACACATGTCTGGCTACTGTCACCAATTGTATTTATTACTGGAGGCCTTAACATTGGCACAGAGTTTTAAAATTGATTATTCCCCAAAACTATATATTTAAGATTTTTAAAAATTCACAATCGCCTGGCCGGGCGTGGCTCAGTGGTTGAGCGTCGACCTAGGATCCAGGCGATCGGGGTTCGATTCCCGGTCAGGGCACATGCCCAGGTTGCGGGCTCGATCCCCAGTTGGGGGAGTGCAGGAGGCAGCCGATCAATGACTCTCTCATCATTGATGTTTCTCTCTCTCTCTCCCTCTCCTTTCCTCTCTGAAATCAATAAAGATATATTTAAAAAAAATAAAATGAATAAAAATTCACAATAATAAACTGGCAAGTTAAAAACACTTTAATTAATAGAATGTCACATATCGACATTAATAAAATTGTTAATTATAATTTGAGCTATAAATAAATATATTTTAATTTGAATTTCTATTGGAATATCTTATCACTTCTAAGTTTCTTTAAGGAAGAAAGTGTTTGACTTCCAAAGGGACAACATTTTATAATATAAGGGAATAGGTGTAAAAATCATGGAAAGGAAATCTTTTACTGTGAACATTTGGTTTTCTTTATGCATAATCAATGTAAATGTATACTGTTAAAAAAATTACATTAGTTAATTTGATATCAACAGTAAAAGAGGGAAGCTGCTTATTTAAAACCATGTTTTAAAAATGTATTATGTTAGTCATTAATAATAAAATATGTTGAGATCACTAACACTGGCTATTTTTGAAAGTACGAGTGTATATATACTATGTAGGCTCTAGGAGCATATATACTACGTGAGTTTAATATTTATTGTGGAAGCCTAATAATCACTTCCCCAATCTCAATCAACTAAAAAGAAAATAATGTACTAATGAAAGAAAAATAAATGTGTAAAAAGAAGATGAAAGGAAAAATTTATATGCATTTATTGTGCATCTACTTTATTTACAGCACCACGGTTGTAAAAAATAGGTATATATTTACATTATTTATACATTCATGTAGATCTCTCTATTTTTTCTAGCCCTAAACTGTCTACCAAATACAAGAGCTGTGTTTCTAAATTAGTTCCTGGTTGATATTTTCACCCAGGTTTCCTTTTGACCTACAACTAAATATTAAAATGATCTCCATAGTTTAGTTTAAAAATAAATAAATAAATAAAATAAAATGTTAAAAATAAGAATGATGAACTTGACCCTCTACTTCACTTTTCTGTGTCTTCTTCTTGTCACTAGTATTCTCCCATTCACTGTCTTTGTAAACATCCGATCCTCAGAATCACCCTTAATTTTTACTTTTCCTTCACTTCTTTCTGCTCATCAATTTTCAAGGCCTGCAAAGGCCTTGTCAGTTCCAGTTCCAATGTCATCACCCTAGTTAGAACTAAAACATATTAATGCCTAGATTGTTAGAATAGCATTCTAACAGGGTACCCTAAATTCAGCTTCTCTTTGCTTTGATTGATATGTCATAACACTCCCAAATTAGTTTTATAATCCAGGCATTTTTCTGCTCAAAAACTCTTTGTGCCTCCCCAAAGTCAAAATGATTAAATTTTCAGGCCCAGGGGCAAGTTTATCCCAAAGCTACTGAAAATTGAGCATCAGGGCCCCGTACTTGCAAGGTGTTCCCCCAAGGCTCTGTACTCAATTTCATAATTTTGTATTAGATTATATTTCATCTATTGGACTAACTGAAGTTCAAATATAGTTGCTTGACTACAAGAATGTGTTAACAGACAAACAACGGTTTAAATAGTATGGGGCATCCTATGGGCTGAGGAGTAAGCATGAGAGAAGTGCCTAAGTCTGCCCTTTCCTCAGTCTCATCCCTCTAGGCTGTCTTAATGTGAAACAGCTCAGCCTGGGAGTCTCTGTGTTATGGCTCAGTCTATGGAAATGACAAGGGGATAATTTTGTGATCACTGACAAAGCAGCAAAATGCATTACTCACAGGGTCAAGTATAAGGAATGATTCCATCTGTACTCTTTAGTACTACTGAATAGTTAATTGAGGGCCATGAGGAAACTGGAAAAAATTATCCTTATAAGACAACAATATCCAAAAGTTGGCTTACTGTCTTCCAAACTGGAAAATTCTTGAATGTTTCAATTTCTGAATCCTGTGTCTATGGTGAAAACAAAGGATTTCCAGGTGCAATTTTGACTGTACAGCAATTTTGTCTGACACGCTGACTGTGGAATTTGATGAGAGATTCCTACACTATAACACCTTAATTTCATTTCCAGGTATATATCCTATTGGTCTTAAACTTGAAGTATATGATACAAATAGGGTTTTGTAAAAATATTATCAAAACTTTGATGACCAAAATACGTTTCCGTAATTTTTCTGCCTTTGGTGTCAAGAAGACTAAGAGACTAAAGCTAACTATCCACAAAACTTAACAGAAGTCTGTTTAAATATCCTGTGAAATCACTGCTGTGACTACATCTCCCAGCTTCTTCCTTCAAGCCGGGTCCTGCCAAAGAGGTCTCCCCTGAACATTGAAGGGTTGGCATCAATTTCATGTGTAATTGCCTCCCCCTTCCTATTAGGTAACTCTCAAATGCCTGCCATGAGGTGTATTTTGTATTCTCTCTTTCCTGTACCTTATCAGTGGAGAATATCTGAAGTGCAGAAACAGGCAACCTGTGGGGTCAGCTTTTAAACATGGCCTCAGGGGAAAGTATAACTCATCATATACAATCTCTCTGGTCAGTTCCCTAGAACTGAATTTGTTTATGTTGTATTTAGTTCGTTAAGGGTATAGTTTGGCTAATTCTTATTGTATTTGGTTACTTTCAATGTGTATGGGACATTGCTGATACCATGCTTATGTCCCCTAAGCACTCACCATTCCAGTTTATGCCAGGTGCATCTTACTAAAAATACCTGCAACTCTCCAACTCAGGGCTTTCTGTTGACTAACAGGTGAGGGTGGGGGAGTCAGAAAGTGCTAAGAAGATACTTCCCTGAAACCAGCTTCTAGTCAATGAGAAATGTGAGTTAAAAGATAAATTGCCAAGTTTTCCAACTGTTACAAAACAAATAAATGCTTTTCAAAGCCAAAGAAAGATTTCTGAGTGAAGATGTTTTACTGTTAGCAGGGCATCCCTCTTGGGGTAGGGTGAATAATGGACTCTGAGATGTTCACATCCTAATCCCCAGAAACTGGGAATTTTACCTGATATGACAAAAGGGACTTTGTGGATGTGATCAAATTAAGGATCTTAATTTGCATGAGCACAGTATAATCCCAAAGGTCTCTATAAGAGGAACGCAGGGGGAGTCCAAATCAGAGAGGGTGATGTGATGATGGAAACCGAGACTTGAGTGATGCACTTTGGAGGTGGAGTAAAGGACTATAAGCCAAGGGACACAGGAGGCATATTAGATAGATGACAGATAAGTAAATGATAGATAGATGATAGATAGATAGATAGATAGATAGATAGATAGATAGATAGATGATAGATGATGATAGATAGATAGATGATATAGATAGATAGATAGATAGATAGATAGATAGATAGATAGATAGATGATAGATAGATAGATAGATAGATAGATAGATAGATAGATAGATATAGATGATAGATAGGTAGATAGATGATAGATAGGTAGATAGATGATAGAGATAGATAGATGATAGATAGATAGATAGATAGATAGATAGATAGATAGATAGATGATAGATGATAGATAGATAGATAGATAGATAGATAGATAGATATAGATGATAGATAGATAGATGATAGGTAGATAGATGATGATAGATAGATAGATAGATAGATAGATGATAGATAGACGATAGATAGATAGATAGATAGATAGATAGATAGATAGATAGATGATAGATAGATAGATAGATGATAGATAGATAGATAGATAGATAGATGATAGATAGACAGATAGATAGATAGATAGATAGATAGATAGATAGATGATAGATAGATAGATAGATAGATGATAGATAGATAGATAGATAGATAGATAGATAGATGATAGATAGACGATAGATAGATAGATGATAGATAGATAGATAGATAGATAGATAGATAGATAGATAGATGATAGATAGACGATAGATAGATAGATGATGATAGATAGATGATAGATAGATGATAGATAGATAGATAGATAGATAGATAGATAGATAGATAGATAGATAGATATAGATGATAGATAGATAGATGATAGATAGGTAGATAGATGATAGATAGATAGATAGATAGATAGATAGATAGATAGATAGATAGATAGATGATAGATAGATAGATAGATGATAGATAGATGATAGATAGATGATAGATAAGTATGTAGATAGATATAAGGAAAGAGATTTATTATGCAGGATTGATTTACATGATCATAGAGGCTAAGAAATATCATGATAAGCTGTCTGCAAGCTGGAGACCCAGGAAAATCCATTGCAAGCCTGAAAGCCTGAGAACCTGGGGAGCCAAGAGTGCAACCCCAGGCTGAGTCCAAAGTCCCAAGAACCAGGAGCACTGAAGTTTAAGGGCAGAAGATGATGAATGCTTCAGCTTAAGCAAAGATCAGATTTTCCCTTCCCCTGTCTTTTTGTTCTATTTGGGCCCTCAATAGATTGGATGAAGCCCACCCCTATTGGTGAGGGCGATCTGTACTTGGTCCACTGGTTCAAAAGCTCATCTCTTCTGGAAACACTCTCACAGACACACCCAGAATATATTTTGCCAGCCTTCCAGGCATCTTTTAGGCCAGTCAAGCTGACACAAGATAACCATCACAGGAAGCCACTAGAAGCGGAAAAGGCAAAGGAAACAGATTCTACCCTTGGACCTTCCATGGGAACCAGTACAATTGACACCTAGAAACTGTGGTGACATTGACTTTGGACTTCTGACCTCCAGATTTATAAGAGGATAAATGTGGCCCGGCCGGGCGTGGCTCAGCGGTTGAGCATCGACCTAGGATCCAGGAGATCAGGGTTCGATTCCCGGTCAGGGCACATGCTTGGGTTGCAGGCTAGGCAGCCGATCAATGACTCATCATTGATGTTTCTATCTCTCTCTCTCTCACCCTCCTTTCCTCTCTCTGAAATCAATAAAGGTATGTTTAAAAAAAAAAAAAAGGATAAATGTGTATTATTTTAAGCTACTAAATGTCTGGAAATTTGTTACAGTAGAAATTGCAAACTAATACACCATCCAAGTACAGAATCCCTACAGGCTCCTGAGAGTAAAGTCCAAGGAAGAAAAGGGGTACATCTCTGAATATGTTGATTAGGTATCAATATCTGGGCATACTGATTAGGTAAGGGCTAGGCTGGGTGGAGGGGAGCTGCTCTGCAGGTGTGCTGTCCCTCTTGGGACCCAGCTGTCTCTGCTGCACACATGAGCTTCCTGCCCCAGATGAGAAGAGGCTGATTGGCTGTATTAGGACTCATCACCTCCCCATGGGTGAAGAGGTGTGTTGTACGCATTCTCCCAGAGCTGTTGAAAACAATAATCTGCTCAATATGCACGATTTATTGGCTCTCCCCTTTCCTTCATTTCCCTACTCCCAAATTGGTGTTTCCTGGGATCACTTCCTAAATAAAATACTTGCTCAAATCTTTGTCTCTGGGTTTGCTTTTTGTAAACGCAATCTAAAACATCACAGTTTAAAAGAATATTCATATTAACTAGATATTTTGTCAGGCATGGTTATTAGTTTCTAGTAGAATAAACCAATTCTGGCTGAATGAATGAAGTAAGGAATTTATTAAATAGATACATAGGCACTCACAGAATCTTTGGAAGAACGAGAGAAGAAAGTTTTCAGTTAAGCACTCAGGAACAATTCCCCAAAACTGAACTACAGAACTGGTTTAGTCACAGAACACCTGAAATTTCCATTAGACAGTTTAACTGCTGTCCCTTGTGCCATTTCTTTGCCCTAGAAATTTAATTGAACTCTAACTACTAATGCTGCTAATATAAAAGCTATTTCTGTACTGAGAACATAATGTTACTTATCCAGATGCAACCCCCATGCTACCCAAGAGGAAAAGTATTCTACTATTTCCTGCTCTTTGTGACACTAGCTCTGGAGTCAAGTACGAAGCCAGTGCATATGATTTGTAGGACACAGACAACGTGTCTACTTTCTTGCTGCAAGGGAGGCTGGGAAAATGAGTATCTGCCATTCTTGACTCTTTAATAGTAAGAGGCAATTTCTACTTCCCACCAAAATTCAAAGGTGGAGGATTCCTCAACTACGAAAAGGATCCTGACACTGTTTGACCAAAAATAGTTAAATATAATGATCATTTTTATTTTGAAAATTCATATGACAGTTTCTGTCACCCTTCAAATTTTATAATTCTCAGAAACCAAACTCAAAGTTATTAGACACAATAGAAATTTTAATCAAAATACTAGACCTGGTCAGGGCTGCATCATCTTCCATAAAAGTAAATAGCTCCAACTTCATACGGCAGAGCTGGTGGTCCTACCACGCTTCCTACGAATGCCTCCTGAATCTACAAAGTTGGTCCAAGAACAACTTTCAGAGGGACTTTGGTTGGGCTCACTGAATCCTGACCCTTGCACATATAGAAACTTTAATTATCTGACCATTAAATAGGCTGCCATAGGTTGATTAATATACAAATTCCTAGAGCGTTAAGAGGCAGACATTTAGAACCCACCTCAGATTCCATTGCAAGTACACTCAGAAAGGCCGTGCTTCTAGAAACCACAGAGAATTCTGGCGAGTTTTTGCCAGGGGCACAGTCCCAAAAGACCAGATTTAAGGAAGTTTGGGAATAGTCAGCAGTCCCCAACCTAAGTCCAGACTAAACCCATGCCATGTAAAATCCAGATTTATATTTCATAGGAATCTTCAAGGAGGACATAGTTATTTTATTGATTTGTAATTTCCTCTTTTTTGTAGATTGACTGCTGGGAGCTCTGTGGCACCAAATTTTAATTCTCCTTATTTTTCTTTCAAACCTGAGAGTTTATTTTTCTTTTTAAAAATTTTTTATTAAATTTATTAGAGAGCCATGAGTTAATAAAGTTAAATAGGTTTCAGGTGTACAATTCTATAACACATCATCTGTTTATTGTATTGTGTGTTCACCACCTAAAGTCAAGCCTCCTGTCACCATGTAGACCCCACCCTCATTTATATGAGTAAAATCCAATGTTATTACAGAGATTTTGTAAATCAGTAAGAAACCCCTGAATTCAATTATTTCTTACTTCTTTAATCTTTATTTGTCTTTCATGTTCAACACCTCTTCTGCCTATATTAGGTAACCCAAATTAAAACCAGAGAAGTTATTACCATCTTATCGTATCTTACTGTTATCTCTTATCTTATTAGCACAGGATATGAGATGCACTTAGCACAAGTCCTTATAGGCTTTTGGAGCTGGTGTTTAAGTAGACGTTCAAAGGCAAGTGTTAGCTTTTCCATCTGACTTCTGGCCAGATTGCATTCCCAAATCTAGATGAGTGTCTTGCTGTTCCTCAAAGTGCCATTGTTTCCTGTCTTTATGTATTTGGGCACCCCATTTCCTTTACTTGTCATTCTTGTTACCTCTGTCTCTGTGCACTGCCCACACTCAAGGCCATCTCAAACCTCTCTGTTCCAGTATACCTTTGGTTCTCTCAACCTCTTTTAAGTCATCATAATACTTCATTGACCAACTTACTACATTCTGCCTTGAATTGTAGCTGCTTTGTACTTTTTATAGCCTCATTGCTGATCTGTGGATTACCTGAGGCCTGACACTTTGGGTTTATCTGAGCAGCAAATATCAAGTGAACCACATATTCAAAAGATATTTGCTGAAGAGATTTGAATTGTATGGATACTGAATCAGATACTAATAATAACAATTACATATTTTAAAAAGGAAATCCCACTTTCTATAGGATTCTATAGGGTAGTAATAAAAAAAATACTTTGGAATAAGGCATATAAGATTGAAATTTTGGCTCTAAAACTTACCACCTGTGTGATAAAACACCAATTATTAAAGTTCATTAGGCTTCAATTTCCTAATGTATAAAGCAAAAGTGGGAATGCCTGCTTTTCAGGGCTCCTGTTCCCCAAGTTAGGAGCTAGTATGAGGTAATATATGTCAATCACCAGTCATTTAATCTGGGTAGCTCAGAGATTATAACTATTATTTACATTAATATAAATTACATCCAATAGTTATTTGTGTAAATCCAGCTCAGCTTCCCTCTTCATTATTTAGAAAAGTGGACATAGTAAAAATGAAGTCAATTATTTGACCATTCAACATGCATCACACTGTTTTTGTTTGAAAACTATATAATGATAAACACGTTGTTTAATATAACATATATAATCAGTACAAAGGGTAACTAGACCATTAATTATTAGGTAACTGAAGCATATTTGAAATATGGGCAATTGCACTGTTCTTTAATCAAACACCTAGTTACTAAAGCTGTGCATCTATCTTTATTTTGTATGCCGCTGCTGATTAATGAAAGACAAAAAGCTGAAAAGACACAACAATTTTGCATAAGATTCCTAGAAGTATTCTTCCTTTATTTGGTTATCTCTGTGCTTCTGGAAGGGAAAAATTTTGGATATTACAGTGCCTTCAAATAGGCAAAGGACGGTCATTATACATGGAGAAAGTCAAGGTGAAGTAGCCTAATCCTGTTGGAGGAGAGCCAAAATTCTAAATCACTCCTGGCATTCACGACTCTGCTGTTCTCAGAGGCACCCACATGTGGTGAGTTGGTAAGGCTGCTGAAGACCAGTGGAGGGTGCCTCTGTGAGTGCCAGAAATATTTTTGTTTATGTTTTTAGAAATGTGTTTCCCAAAGCCCCCTGACTTGCCTGGCATATAGTAGAAACTTTAGAAGTATTGAATGTTTGTAGCACAATATTTTAAATATAAACAGTACTCATAAAACTAAAGTTATTGTGATTAAATCACCAGGTAGCTACTTACATACTTAGTTTAGATATTTTGCTACATATTAGTAAAAAGCACAATCAAAATAAATTAAAAACTGCTTATAAATGATACAATTAAACAATAACAGAGTCCTTTCCATTTATTTCTTTTTTGTCCTATACAGCTATTTGTGTTTGTTTGTTTTTAATTTGGTGGTATTAACATGGACTGACTAATCCAAAGAAGCAATTAATACAGCGGACTATCCTTAAGAAGCTTAGGCTGTCCGGCAGGCTAGCTTGGGTTAGAGCTGTGTGTCCTGTGATTTTAATCTGCATTAACGTCTGTGCATGACCATGATAACACTTGTATTACGTACTAATGCAAATTTTTTTGTTTGCCAATGTCTCCATATTTAGTCTTCAACAACCTATGCTCACATATTTAAAAATTCTTTTTCCTTCCTTAAAAGGTTAACAGAACAAAACAGTTCTCTGAAATGCCCTTTACGATTTGGGAAATGTGTTCTTGCTGCTCTGGTTTTCCAGGATGGATTTTTCCATCAGCTCAGATCATTACCACCGGTGTTTTCATTGTTACAGTTTAACAGCTTGTGACATTTGTGAGAAGGCATTTAGCAGTGAGCGGCTATAGTCTATTGCCTCTGATAGTTCCTAATTTGTTCATCTCTGGTCCCCTTCTCGTTGACATTGCTGCACACTACAGGGTTATTTGAAGTCTGTTGTAGAGTTTGTTGTACAAGTAAAATACTAATATGCTCTATGTATGTACAGGGTGTCCCAAAAAATGTATACACATTTTGAATGATTATAAAGTCAGTGTTTATTAACATACAGTTCACTTTCAAAACTGAAAAGAAACTACAGAAATGAATAATTATTCTTGTCAACGCCTGTTTTCAAACTGATGGCCGTTTCTGGTCCAGGCACTGCTGACAACTCGAAGCAATGGAATCGCAAACATCAAGAATCATTTAGCTTTTCTGTATCCCCATAAAAAAGTCTAATGGATAAATTTTCTTTGTTCAAAGCTTAGTCTGGCTTCACCCATTATTTCAAATCAGTTAAATCTGAAGAGTGAAAATTCAGTGAGTTGCCAGCTGTTAAAGTGTGTATACATATTTTGGAGAATACACATACACACACACACACACACACACACACACACACACACACACACAATGGTGACACTAATCTGGCTAGAGTTACTACCTTAGTCAGACTAGACTAGTTCTCATTTTGCAAATGAATACTTAAAGTATAATAGTATTGTTTCTGAAACTTGGTATATTTCCCAAGGTCCCCTGTAATGGTAAGATCTCTATTATGTGCCCAATATCCAAGTTTCCAAACGACAAAGGGTGGATTTATTTGAAAGTGGTTGGGGGTAGTTTTTCTGCCGTTGCTCTTTCTTTGATATCCACCTCATTAGTTACATACATTTCTATCTTCTTAAATTGCTCTTTAGTCTCATCTACATTTAAATTGGACACAGGAGAAATTATGGCAGCAACATCTGGCTTCAATGGCACAGAAACAGTTATATAACCAAAGGTCATAAATCACACTGCGTTTTGTTTTATTACACGTGCTATTTGAAGCGGTCGCACCAGATACACCCAACAGAAGGAACAGCAGTAGCAAACAAATTAGTCCACGCTGCAAAGAATTAGAACCAGAAATCCAAATAGCTTATCACGTTCACTTCAGTTACAGTCTGGCTGATTGAGAATTTAAACTACGAATTTATAATGATATGGGAGATCTCAACTGTTTTTCCTTTTTTAAAAAAAATACAGAAATAATATATGTACATGGCAAAAACATAATTCAAACAGTAAGAAAGGCTCAAAATGAAAAGTCTCTTCCTCTACCCTTGTCTCTTCCTAGAAAATACACCTGTGAGTTTCCAGGTTACTTTTAAAAAGACTGTGGTATGCACATACCTTTAATTATTGATGGGTCGTTTTTGACATACGATTATTTCCCCACTGTAAAGGAAGATACGTTTAACTCTTACTACCTCTGCCTCCCTTGTTTGCTCTAAAGGCTTCTGTCTTTCCTTTGCAGGGAACATTTCTCCTCAAGATGTGTTTGGAAGGCCTAACTCTATTATTTGACTCTTTATTGCAATTTATAAGGTAAGTCTGTAGGAAAATTTCCCCAACATCTATTAGACATGCACTTGATAGAATAACAAAATCATCAACATGCGTCGCATACAAACCAGTTCCTCATTTACTTGTCCCTCCGCCCTCAGTGGAGGGTGCAGATGTTGTGACTAAAGCAATGGGCAGCCTAAGTGATTACGTGAGTAATCCTTGGATATCAATTTATTCATATTACAAATAATTATAATAGGCTGAGTGATCTCTAAAATATCTAATCGCTTTCATGTTGAATTAGTGAAAATAAATTCATATGATAGACTTTGGTTTTCTAGCACTATTTTTAGGAATAAATACCCTAACCAGCTGTTCTATAAATCTGATTGAGTTAGACTGTATATTTCTCCAATGAAGTTAATTAATACTAGAGTTTATAGAGCAATGACAGTTGCCAGATTATCTAAACAATTTCTGTTTTTTCTCCCTTTCCCCGCCCCCTTACGAAGTTAACTTCTGGTCACAATTTAGCTTCTCATTAAGATTTTTTCACAGGAAATTGATATTGAAGAGACAATATTTTTTCCATAAGTAATAATAAAGTCAACAAATATTTTTTCAGGATCTATATTATCCAGGTATTGTACTAGATGATGGAGTTACAAAAATATAAATTAAAAAATTGAGAAAAGCTAACTTATTCCAAGGAATTATAATATAAAATGGCAAATACAAATAAAAATATGCACAGAGTTCTCTGGGACTGAAGAAAATGGACCTTGATCCAGACAATAGGAACAGAGTGAGCAAAAATGTGAAAAGGAAAGAATATTTTGCATTTGATTAGCTGCACGCTATTTGGTGTTGTTGGAACATACAGTTTGGCGTTGGGGATTAACATTGAGGCTAAAGGGCATGAGAAAGCATTCCAGTGCTTACAAAAAACCGTATGCTAGACATAAATGATTTTCCTACAACTTCTAATTTATAAAAAAGGTCTTGCTATTGATGTTTGGACAGGAGAAATGGTGATTGTGATTGGCATTTTCAAAGCAGTCTATGATAAATCCAGTAAAGATTTTACTCATTCAAAAAACTCAGCAATGTAAAATTTCCATAAGTTTTGGGTAGATGTTCAAATATGTAAAAATGACATCATGAGAAAGACATTTAAAAACCTCGCACACACAATAATTGATTCAAGAATAACTGAAGCTGTGCGAGCCAGCACAGCCATCATTTTTCTCTCTGAACTGCAAGATAGCAGTCGCAGCTGACCACCCACAAGTTTGATCAAGCTAACAACTGCCTCTAAATGTTTCCTGGAGTCCATGACTTTTCACGGGTAAACCTCGATCTTAATTTCTTGTCTGCAAAAATGGTCATTTGCATTTGATCAGACATTAAAAAGCAGTAAAAAAAAAAAAAAAAAAAAAAAAAAAAAAAGTCTCACCAGATTTAAAGTGGGCTTTAGCTCTATTCTAAAACTGGAAAAACTATGTTGTTTATTAAAACCATATTTTCCAATTAAGTTCTTGCAAGGGTTCAGATTGCATCCAGCCCTGTTGTGTAGGGTTATTTCAGGAGGTGCTATAACTTTAAGAAGTGGTGCATGCTCAGCTCCAGACATGAGTCTCTATGACAAATTCACATTTTCATTTGATCATGTAGTAAATAAGAACATAAAATCCTCCACAAATGGCTAGAATTAGAGTTATATAATCCTCTGGGTACTCTTAATTTGGAGAAGTGTGTCTTTTGATCATTTCTGGGGAATGAGTATATGATTTTTTTTGTGGTATTACTTATGAAAATATTTAGGACAAACCTCAGCTATATACATTTTCGATGTATGTAATATATATTTAGTGGGTTGTGCTCCACATTTAATTTTTGTTTTTCAGACTATACTATAAAAGCATCTATTGTTCTAAAGATGAAATTGGAATTTGGAAATATGATAATTCAGCAAAATTGAATAATATTCTTTTTCTGTTTCCAAATCTCCATCTTCTCTGCTATGCATTCTCATTTTTATAATGTAACCTCTCAATGACATAAACTGGGGTGATTACAATCCTTTTCTACGCCATTTTAAAGGATGTTTTTTCCTTCCTTGAGTGAGCTAACACAAGGATCTTTTGGCTTTCCTTCTACCTTTCTTACAATTTCTTCTGGTTTCCTCTTTTTCTCTAAGGACATGCTGGCATTCTTGACAGCTCAGTCCTGGGCCCTTAGCTATCTTATTTTCATGTGTGGTGTTAACGGCCACCTGGAGATAGATCATCTGTCTCTATGGAGACCTTCCCATACACCTCTTCACTTAACCTCCAATCTGCCTCCCAATCTGCTGCATGGTCTTCTTCCAATGTTTACTGTCTTAATGAGTAGTATCGCTATTAACTCCACTGCAAGAACAAAACATAGACATTTTTCTTGACGTGTTTCAAGTACGATCCATTAATCCAGTCCATCAAAAGTCCTACTGTAGTTGCTGCTTAGACATTTTCATTTTACTTCTGCATATTTGAAATTCCCAGTTACAATCATCTCCCTCTTGCCTTTCTTTATCTTCAGTCTGTCTGGTACACTTTTGGTTTCCAAATCACAAATGCATTCTCTGCATTTCTGCCAGAACAATATCGCCAAAATGTAAATCTGAATATCCTTCTTTGCTTAAAACCCTCCGATCAGTTCTCTCTGTCTTTTTGATAAGGGCAGACTTCTTCAACATGTCCTAAGAGTCCTCACCTGCTCTCCTCTCCACCTACTAATTTGGTCTCTTCTTAACTATATTTTCTGTAACCATTTTCTCTTCATACTTCATGACTCTGTTTCATTCTTCATAGCTGTGATGCTTCTATCCACCATGGGTATACTAAAAATGCTATTCCCTCTCCTTTATCAAAGTGCATTGGCTACAAGTAATGGACAAATCCAACTCTATTTGCTTATTCAACGGCAATTTATTATATTCTGTAACAAGTCAGGGGACATTCAGAAAGGGTTAATATTAAAGCTTGAGACTCTTCCAGGCTTTCTCCACTATCATTCTCACTTAATATGTCTCCTCTTGGGTAATCATCTCTCAGGAGTTAATGATGGATGTAGCAGCTCTGGGATTCATAATCTTACCACAGTACTAAAGATAAAAGTAGGTTTTTCTCTTCCCTGTGTCTCATTTTAAGATTCTGAAGTCTCCTGTATAATTTACCCACAAATGTAACTCGTCCAAAATTATCTTATATACCTATGAATGAAACATCAATACAAGTAATATGGGGTAGTCCAGGACCTTCCTTGATACTCCCAATCCAATAAAACTATATTACATTGTGTAAATGTACCACATCACACATACTGGAATACTATGAAGCTGTAAAAAAGAAGGATTTCTTACCCTTTGAGACAGCATGGAGGGACCTGGAGAGTATTATGTTAAGTGAAATAAGCCAGTCAGAGAAAGACAAACATCACATGATCTCACTTATATGTGAAATCTGATGAATAAAATTAAGTGATAAACAAAATAGATCCAAAGACATGGAAGCATGGAATAGGCTGAAGAAAGTCAGGGGGAAGCAGGGAGGCAAGAGATTAACCCAAGAATTTATATGCATATATGCATAACCCACGGACACAGACAATAATGCGGTGAAGGCCTGGGGAGGGGGCAGGTGCAGGGTGGAGGGGGTCAATGGAGGGGGAAAAGGGGACATGGGTAATATTTTCAACAATAAAGATAAATTTAAAAATAAAAACTAAAAAACCTCTATTACAGGTTCTGTGAAGCCTATTCCTATGTACTGAATTCAGTACGCTGTCCCTTGTACTGCCACTTACAATACTGGAGAAATGATCACTGCATTTAATTATACATATATAAAGCTATTAGAACACATCAAGTGAGGTTCTTAATGACTAATAAAAAAATAACATAAATATTATAGTTAGAGATCTAGGTTTAAATTCAGTTTCATAATCTTCAAATTGGCAAGAATCATGACTTCCAGGATAGCAGGTTCAGGGGGTCTACAAACCCACTCCCCAATCAAGCTGACTAAAACTGTGAAAGAATAATTTAAAGCATCTGATATTATACTAAGGGAACAATTATTCAAGAAAATTATTAACATTCAGTAAGAACACCAAGAGTCTGGGGTATCTGAGCCACAAATGATTCACAATTCCCCTTCCCCTCAACTCAACTTGATGGAAGCTATCCTCAGGGTTTGTGTGGCAAATAGATAGGCTCTCCTTCCTCTCGGCTCTCAGCTAAGGGCTACCTCATCTCAACCCTTCTAACTCCCATTTGAAGAAGCTAATTTCCTGGAGATCTTGGCTGATAGTCCAGGGGCTCCCTTACTCAACCTACCCCTATCCAGAGTATAGAGACTCTATCCTATTTGTCTATAGTGTATAGAGGCTATGCCATATCTATAAAAACTCCACCTGAGGCCCTACACAGATCCTTGGCATCCCAGGTATAATAAACCTTGATTGCCTTGTTCTAGATGGCTTAGGGTAGAGGTTCTATGCTGGGAGAGGCAAGAAAAAGATACCAGAGGCTACCACCCCACCCAATACCCAAAATAGTGGCTAAGAGATTTTGGTTAGTAAGGAGAGGCAGTCCATAAGAAAAGAAAGATCAAAACTCTCCTCAAAGAAACTGATTTCATGGAAAGTTCAAGCTTAAGGGTGCTCTCAAAAATAATAGCTCCTCCTAATTAAAATCCACAAGTGTAATCAAGTGGGTCACTCTTTCCATTTCCAGGTCAGGAGCAGTGGTTCAGACATTTTTCCCTGTGGGAAAGACAGTCCATAAGAACATAGGACTCTGAAACTCTCCACAAAGGAAATAACTTTATTTGTAACAGTGCGGAGAAGTTCAAGCCTAACAGTGCTCTTGAAAATAATAGAGATTTTGGTTGTAAGCAATTAAGAGGAAGGTGGCAGCATCATGAGAAAAACAAGCTAACCTCTAAGCAGGCTGGTTTACAAAAAGAGAACCAGGGAGCGGGTTTTGCTCAGTAGTTAGACCGTCAGCCTGCAGACAGAACGGTCTCGGGTTTGATTCTGGTCAAGGGCAACATACCTCGGTTGCAGGCTCGATCCCTGGCACTGGTAGGGGCGAGTGTGGGAGGCAACCAATGGATGTGTCTCTCTCACACTTATGTTTCTCTCTCTCTCTCTTCAACTCTCTCTGAAAAGCAATGGAAAAATATCCTCTGGTAAGGATTAAAAAAAGAGACAGGGAAAGGGACAGCTAAGTTGAGCCCATCTGGTATCAGAATAAACCTCTAAGACTGTCCTCAAAAACTACTCCTGCAAAGGGGCCAAATTTTAAATGGATCAATTTATGCTCCAAGGCATTGTCAAAAGCAGTAAAACAATCAACTCTTAAATAGAGGAGTTGGGTGTAACACCAAATGGGACAGACAGCTTAACAGAGAGAACAGAGAAAGAGACAGTAAAAATTAGCCCTGCTAAAACCATTGCCATCCTAAAGTGAATGTGCACATGCCTAAGACTTTGAGGATTAACACCAAATGATTCATTCAGCTAACTTTGAAGAAATTGACAACCTGATTTTAAAATTTCTATGGAAATTCAAGGAACCCAGAATAGTCAAAACAATCTTGAAGGGGAAAAGCAAAAACTCATACTTCCTAATTTCAAAACTGGTACAGTAATGATACAATAATCAAAACAGTATGGTGCTGGCATACTAGTCATATAGATCAGTGAAATAAAACTGAGAGCCCAGAAATAAACTATCATAGTTACATAATGCACATTCTGCTCAGGCACACAAGATAGATTATATGTTGTGCCACAAAACAAGTCTTAACAAATTTAAGAAGATTGAAATCATATCAAGTATCTTTTCTGGCCACAATGTAGTATAAAGCTAGATAGATATCAATAACAGAAGGAAAACTAGAATATTTACAAATATGTGAAAATTAAACAGCATATTCCGGAACAACCAATGGGTCAAAGGAGAAATGAAAAGTGAAATAAGGAAGTATCTTGAGATGGAGTTAAATGAAAACACAGTGTACTAAAACTTATGGGATGTATCAGAAGCATTTCTAAGAGGAAAGTTTATAGCAATAATGCCCACATTTAGACAAAAGAAATAGTTCAAATAAACAACATTACTTTACACCTCAGGGAACTGGAAAAAGAACATACTAGCATCAATAAGAATCAATATTTAGAAATAAATTTAACAAGGGAGATGAAAGATCTGTACACTGAAAAATATAAGACATTGTTGAAAGAAATTAAAGACACAAATGAAGTGAAAGATATTCCATGATCATGGATTAGAAGAATTAAAATTGTTAAAATGTCCTTACAACCCAAGAGTTACAGATTTTCAACAAATAGAAGAAAAAAAATCCTAAAATTCATAGGGCACCACAAAAGATTCCAAATAGCCAAATGAATCTTGAGAAAGAAGAACAACACTGGAGGAATTATATTATCTGATGTTAAGATATATTACAAAGAAATAGTAATCAAAACAGTACAGTACTGGCATAAAAATAGAATCACAGACCAGTGGCACAGAATAGAGAGCCTAGATATAAACACATGTATATTTAGTCAACTAATCTTAAAGTGTGTGCCAAGAATTCACAATGGGAAAGGACAGTCAAAGCTTCCACAGAGCTAAAGAAACAACAAAATGAAAGGGCAACCCACAAAGTGGGCAAAAATATATGCAAACCATGTACCTGATAAAGGGTTATCACCCAAAATACAGGAAAAAAAACCCCACAAACCCCCACAAGTAACTAATTAAAAAATGGGCAAAGGAACTGAATAATTTCTTTAAAGAAGACATACAAATGGCCAACAGGTACATGAAAAGGTGCTCAACATAACTAATAATCAAAGACATGCAAATGAAAACCACAATGATGTATCACCTCACTCATATTAATAAGGAGGATGGCTATTGTCAAAAAGACAAGAGAGAAGTGCTAACAAGGATATATAGGAAAGGGAATCCTTGAACACTCTTGGTGGGGAGGTAAATTGGCACAGACATATTGGAAACAGTACAGAGGTTCCTCACAAAATTAAAAATAGAACTATTGTATGATCCAGCAATCCCACTCTGAGTATACATCCAAAGGATATGAAATCAGTGTCCTGAAGAAATACCTGCACTTCCATATTCCTTGAAGCATTACCCACAGTAGCCAAGATATGGAAATAGTCTACATGTATGTTGATGGATAAATAAATAAATAAATTGTGAAATTAGATGTACGTATAGATATAGGTATATACACATATATGTATTACCCATATATTACAGATGTTATACAAAATTCTCTCTATATAATAAAATATTATTCAGCTTTAAAAAAGAAGGAAATTCTTCCATTTGGGAAATGTGGGTGAACTTGGAGAAGAGTATGCTAAAATGAAATAAGCCAGACACAGAAAGACAAATTTTCATGATATCACTTATATGTGGAATCCACAAAAGTCAAACACATAACATTAAAGACTAGAATGGTGGTTACCAGGTTGGAGAGGGGAAAATGGGGAGATGTTGGGCAAAGGTGCAAACTTTCAGTTAGAAAATAAATTCTAGAGGTATAACGTACAGCATGGTAACTATATTAATAATACTGTACTGTATACTTGAAATTTGCTAAGAGTAAATCTTGTGTCTTCATCACACACCCACACAAATACATACACACTAGCGGTAACTATGTGAGATAATACATATGTTAATTAGCTTGATTGTGGTAATCATTACACAAGTTATAATTTATCAAAACACACTGCACACCTTACATATATACAACTTTTCATTTGTTAATCACACCTCAATAAAACTTGGAAAAAATTAAGAAAAAACAAAATACAAAGTACAGTAACTGTACGCATTTTTAAAAAAGGGTTATAAATAGTGGGGAGTGCGGGCTAATATTAAATGACATTTGGGAGAAGTTCAACAACCAAATCCTGTCTGCCCTTACTCCCTACTCCTGAGGAGGTTCCTAAAAGCAGCTTCAATAAATGGAGAACAAATTCTGATAATCAGATATCTCCTGTGAAGTGTGTGGCCAAAGCCAAAGGTCTTAGTGGGACTGTCACCCTCTAATAAGCCCAAGCTAAAATCTTACCATCAGTCAACCTCGATTAGAGAAGCAAGGAACAGGCTGTGGCTGGGTGTGAGGAGAGGCAAAGAGAGGACCAGATGTCTGGCACTGCTCTTGGGGACTCATGAACCACACTGAACATTTTAGCACATCGTCATCTGCCATCTAATAAATGTAGACTCCCTCCTCTGAGCACAGAGCAAGCAGGGTGGTATACGATGGGAGTGAAGTCTTCTTCCCCTCTAAAATGGGACCTTGTTTGTAGTCCCAGGCTTGGGGACATCTGGGCCGCATATTATTTATTTGTATGTTTTATTTGTTTTTATTTGTTTGTCTTATGAATGTTCACACCCTTAAACTTGGGAACCAGTAAGTAGCGTGGTTAACAGTGTGTGTTTTAAAGAGAGAGTTCTGAATTCAAATCCTGACACTTCCATTCATTTGCTATATGAGCCAGGCCATGATCTAAACCTGCAAAAGCCACAGTTGCCTCCCCAGTAAAACAATGCTAATTCTTAGGAAAGTTCTATTGTTATCATTATTAACTATTATGACAGAAGGTGTTTATCACAATGTTTGGCACAAGAGTTCTCAGTACATTTAATAAATATTCAGAGAGAAATAAAATGAACTCATTCCCACTGAGAACTCACTTCCCACTGGTAACAATAGAAGGTTCCATGTGCTACAAAAGACCTAAACCCTTTTTAAAACTATGGGAAAAGGACAGCAATTCCTCAAAGGGAGGAAGCAGAGAAGCTGCAGATGCACTGAACTGGGTCAAGGGGAAAGTGCCCAGGGCAAAGATGTGAATGGGAGGAAAGTTAGCTGAGAACCAAACTGAACCTTAGATGAGGAGTTTGTATGCTACAGGAATGGTACATGGCAATGGCAGGCAGCAACGCTCCTGAGATCTCATTTTTTATGATATCTAATCTAGTAGATAGCAAGTCAATACTTGCAGTAAACTGTTAGTAAGAACATGACCTTAGGCAAACCTGAGAATATGGTTTAGTCTATCAGTGTATATACACAAGCTCTGCCTACAAACTGTTGTTCTAGGGAACAAATGACATTATGACCCATAAAATACAAAATGTAATACGGAGGAATATTTTATTGCGATTATTTGCTTTACTCTAATAATAAGAAAATATAGATATTTTTCAAGGGACATTTCATTCAAGGTAGATGAGCAAAGCTGAGAAGAGAATTAAGTTTTATTGGTCACAAAGAATTCATATGGTCTTATTTTCACCTTTCATCTATTTTCATTCTAGTTGTAATATTCCATATTTGCACATTCTAATGGCCAACAAGGGAGGAATGCACGGGAGACATGAAGTCTGATTCTACCTGATTTATATTCTAACCCTGGAAGTCAGGTTGGTCTGAGCAGATCGCAGATAAACATCTGAACCTGTGGACCTGGTTAAATGAATCAAATGTCCTGAGTTCTAAACGTAAGACAGATGTTTATTTTATGAATAGGCCAGATGCTCAATGAATAATGTTCCTGCACTTGCTGATATATTTGATAACCAAACACTAAATTCTTTCTCAAAATTAAAGATAGAGAACATGTTCAATAATAATGAATTAATCATAACAAAGCTAATGTAAATAATGTAGGTTTTAAAATAGAATGCAATTATTTTTACCTAAGTGATCCCTTTGTACTGAAATGAAATGTATGCTGCTAGTTTTCCCCACTTACAGTTTACACTCATCTAAGGAAAGACATAGTAGAGCAAATGATAAACTGAACATTTGCATGTGTCCAGCTCACACTGTTACTAGGCCAGATAGGGAGGTCTTTCTTTGTGTATACAAATAAAGACTATTTATTCTACAAAATGAGATCTATTCTGTCTAGTTTATTCTTATAAATGGAGAGAAATTCTATTTTTATTTATTTATTTAAGTATATCTTTATTGATTTCAGAGAGAGGAAGGGAAAGGGAGAGAGAGATAGAATCATCAATGATGAGAGTCATTGATTGGCTGCCTCCTGCATGCCCCCGATTGGGGATGGAGCCTGCAAACCGGGGCATGTGCCCTGATCGGGAATCGAATCTCGATCTCCCAGATCCTAGGTCAATAATGTTCAACCGCTGAGCCACGCCCAGCCAGGTGAGAAATTCTATTTTTGAAACTATGAAAAGCAGTTCATAGAACTGCTAAGAATAAGTAATCTAAATATTCCTATTCACTCAATTTATTAAGTAGGCCACTCTTAAGTGAATCGCATATCTATTATTCTTTACTTACTTCCTATTGCACTTAGTTTTCTAGTTGCATTAAATCTGTAAGGAAGCAACTTACAGACTCCATGATTACAAGTGTGATGGCCAGCTGTACTGAAGGAAGAGCTCTAGAATTATGCATTTTCATGCCAGTCTTTCATGCACGCATTACCTCAAAATCTAGTTTTTGTTTTTGCCATACTTTGTACTACAAGGTAGTTGACTCAAAGAGAGAAAAACTAATGTCTCCTTGCCTTCAAGAAACACAGTCACTTAGGCTGCAGACAGGCAATCTGACACATTATTGAGATCAAGCACATTAAATAGAGATGAACCCTGATGCTGTAGGGGGTGAGCTGAGGAAACTCTCCAGAGGTTCCAGCTCAACTGAGAATTTAAGAATGAAAAGGAATTACCCAGGAACTGACTTCGAGCCCTAATATCAAAGTTGTGACACCACTTCCATTGTTTTAGTTGTTTCAGTTGTTTCAGTCCTGGCTGCCTGAAAAATCTCTTATGCAGCTTCAAAAAACAAAGAAAACAAAACAAAAACAAAACCCAGAAAGAATTAATGTATTACCCCCAAATCCCAAGAGATTCTTACTGTTCTGGCTATGGTGGGCCCAGATATTGGAAATTCTTTCAAATTTCTCCAGATAAGTATAATTTGCACCAAGGGTTTAGAGTCACTGCCTATGAAATCAAAATAGAACAGAATAATATTTTTAAGTCTAATTTTTGCACTCCTTTGACTTATTTTTGAGCCGGTAGTATAAAATTAATTATTTTTAGATTCTGATGCCTGTTTGTGTTGGTTGTAAGAAATTGTCATCAAAATCGCTTAGCTGTGTTATTTTCTCTCCTCAGTCTCTTGTCAAATTGAGACTTAAAACTAGATCTTATGTCAGCCTCTAGGAAATAATGCTTGGGTATGAGCCAATAAGATGATTCTACTATTAGGGAAAAGGGTACCAGTAAAATTGTTTTTGTTCTTTCAATTGTAATGGTAATTTTTCAAAAGTTTCTTAACATTTTTTTTCGAGCTAATCCAAAATGGAATTTTATTTTATTTGAAATGTTTTGTAATTGAAACAAGTCAGAGAAAATACGTGCCTTGTTAAGTCAATATCCAGTGAATCTATATGCAGACAATTTTTATAACCACATGTGATTACATAAATAAATGCTATATAAATAATATAAATAAATAATCTAAAAATATATAAATGCTTAGTAGAAATAATAAATAATATATATATAAATATATAAATAATAACTAATATACTTCTGTTTTTCTGGTATTAGAAGGTATAAGCATAAATATCAACTACACTAATAGTTCTCCATCTTTCATGTTACTTCTCTCAAATATTCTATTAAATTACCAAGTTTCCAAATTATTATAAATAAAATAAATACTATTTCATAGAGATAATTATGGCAGTTAGAATGTATTCAAAAATATTTGTTGGGAATTTAGAAATCCCATTGATTTTACTTAAAATATTCATAAAGCCTAAACTAGAATGTGATTTAAGGGAAAGACAACTTGATATCACTTGTAATATAGGAGTAAATGGGGACCCTGGTTAAAAACAAGTGACCTTTTTCGTACCATCAACTGAAATACAGTGAAATACAGTGGAAAAGAGTGTTTAAAATTAATATATATTTCAAGTTATGCACATATATGTTGTATTTACACATATATATGTACAAGTATAATTATATATACACTATATACTATCCATATATGTTGTCATTGAAGAGAAGTTAGATTCTGACTTTGGACAATCAATGGAGTATTTGAGGAAGACACTTTTATCATCTAGTTGTAGAGAGTTACATAACATGAAAAAGGCTTGGTGCTAAGCATTATTCAGAGGGAAACTATTTTAGTCATCCTATTTTCAGTAGGCTGTTGGTAACAATGACAATGATATTCTCAAGCTCAGAAGCTAAAATGCTCACAGAATGAACAAAACGATGTTTTAAATGAATGTTGAGTCTTTCAGGCTTTGAAAAATGAAGGACATTATTATTATATTTCTACTTCATAGATCCAATTTTTAGTTCTTCCAATTTGTTTTCTTTCAAATTTATAATTTGAATTTTTTCATAGCATTCTTACTGTCTTTCACGACAATACTAGGTCCTGTATAGCTGTCATACGCATGTTTTCTCATCTGGGTGGTAAAATTCTCTTTCTCAACTACTTTATTCTCTTCATGACCCCTCATATCAGAATTACCCCCAACCTCCTGTTGAATAACAGTCAAATTATATGAATATCACAGTAGCTAATAAACACATTAGCCCTTATTCTGTGGGCAGCGTGATTGGAAATGGAGTTTGGAATGAGGCAGATTTTAGGGAAGTTCATCATGTAAGTATCTACTGACCTCAAAATGGTAGGTATAGATGATTAATAATTCAAATTGTACTGGTGGCTGGTTCCCTGATGCATTAATAAAGAACCTCTAACCCTCAACCCCAACTTCTACAATCTCTAGAAATTTCCTAAAGTGCCTACTATTTGTTTATGATACTTCTGCCCACAAGCCTGTCCCGACAGCCCAGGGTCTGTACGACTGACGTCCTGCTCTTGCTCGCAAGGCACTGAGGCCTCTCAGTCTTTCCTCCAGGCCCAAGCAGTGTTGGGCTGGTGGACAAAGGGAGCGTCTCTTCCTCCACTTTGTGCTTTGTTAGAACTTTTGCAATGATTTACCAAAAGTTACCTATAATCCTGTTCGCTCTCGTTGTGTCTGCATAATTATCAACAGCTGTTTGTTTTACTCGCAAAGTAGCATAGTTGAGATGAGAAATTACATGGTCACCCAGTTAATCAAGTCTGTTTCACTCCCTCCTCCTCCCTTCCTCCCCTTGCCACCCCCTCAAAGAAGAAAATACTCCCTGTAGTTCTTAAAAAGGAATCCAAAGATTTGAGACCAAAGAGAAAGTGGCTGGGAACCAAATTCCAGTTTTAGCCATCACAACACTAGCCTACCCTTGGGAGAGAACTACACCTTTCTTCCTGGGTTTTTCATCTATTATTTCATTTAGATTTGTTCTTCTAAGAAGGTTTTTCAGTGTCATATGGAAAAAGACTTCTGGCAGGGGCAGCCTCTCAGCAATCCTCTAGGTATGTATAAATTATACTCAAGCTGCCACACTGTCCCCTGCTTCTAAACACCACGCAGCCACTCCTCTATAAATCTGAACTTCTTGTCCGGCTCTCGCCAGTGCTACAGCCCGCGGTCTCATTCTCCCACTGCATTGTTAGCTCTTGATTCCTTTTTAGCATCGATATGGTACCCTTCCTAAGCCGAATTAATTTGCTGACTACCCCACCATCTTTATTTTCTTTTTCCAATTAGAATGCCCCTTGTACAATGTCATTCCTTCAGTGTAGAGAACATTTTCTCCTCAATTGTGCCAGTGCATGACCATTGATTCAACTGATGTCTACTGAAAGTCCAAAATGCCAAAGGCCCAGGGCTGTGTGACATTTCTCAACCCCTTACCAATTGCACTGCACATGTTTTCAGGACTTTCTCATCTAATGTTTTTGTTACACTTGACCATGGCTTCAATTCCAGCTCCAGCCTCCTGACTTATGTATCAATTTCCTATAACATAACTTGGCATAAATACTGACTAATAAATATTTCTCCAATTTTCCATGTCTGCTTATAAATTAAATGAGATAATACATACTAATTAAATTGCATTATCTCATAGTGCCTAGTACAGTGTTCTCCTCAAATCCACAAGGCAAGTATTATTGACAATAGTTCAAATTACATGTATTTCAGGTTAGCTAATACATATAGTTATAAGTATATAATTATATATAAGATCTCTCTCTCTATATATATACACACATATACATATATATAAATCTCCCTTTCCCCAATATCAATCTAGTCAGTGTATTGTGCTTAAGAGTGCATGCATTAACTGTTGACACCAGATCTGGGACAGGGAATATAGAGATGAGCCTGTTACATCTTGTAGTGTTAGAAAGTAAGGAAATGCTGAAACAAACAGAACATGCACATGCACCACACACCCAGTGATCAGTGTATGCTAAAGGGACACAGGAACAAATGAGACAGCTCCCAGTGGCCAAAGTTTGAACAGTTTGAGCAGCAAAATAAAGAACTATTGGGTTATAACCCAAAGTATAAAATAAATAATTCATGAGTTCACACTGATATACATAAATGATTTCATAAGTATCTAAAGCGGGGAAACTAGATACATTTCCTATGAAGAAGAATTCCAGATAATTTACATAGATAGTGCCCCCTTGTATCAGTCAAGGAGTCTCTTTCAGAGAAACAGAAAACAGAGCCAACAAAATTGTGTGTGTGTGTGTGTGTGTTGAGAGAGAGAGAGAGAGAGAGAGATTTATTGATATTGTTTTATGCTCTAATGGAGACTCTCATTCCAAAATCTGCAGGGAGGATAGGCTGGCAGGCTGAAGACTTAGAGAAGAGCTTCAGTTAAGTCCAAAGACAGTTTGCTGGCAGAATTCCTTCTTGCTCAGGGTAAGTCAGTCTTTGAATGAGGCCCACCCACATTATGGAAAGCGATCCGCTTTACTTAAAGTACAGCAAGCTAAATGTTAATCTTATCCAAAAAACACCTTCACTGAAATAGCCATAATAATGTTTGACCAACTATGTGGGCACTATGGTCAAGCCAAGTTGATACATAAAACTTACCATCACACCCCTCAAGAGCCTGGGGAGGTTAACTCTTCATTCCTCAAATGTGGGCTGTTTATTGAGACTTCCTTCCAATAGTATAGTCTGGAAAGAGAGGGAAAAGAAACTTGAAACATACTACCTATTGGGCGAGTTGATCAAGGACAACCTCGGTAATGATAAGCCACACTAATCTATGTACCCTGATATGATGTGATGAATTACGCCCTTTACCTCCATCGTCTTCCTCTCCAAAACTCGGAATCTCAGTCTAATCATGAGTGAAACACAGACAAACTCCAACTGATGAGCATTCTACAAAAACACTGGATCAGCACGCCTCAAAACTGCCAAGGTCATGATGAAGAGAACATCGTATGCCCGGCTGGCCTGGCTCAGTGGTTGAGTGTCGACCCATGAACCAAGAGATCGAGGTTTGATTCTGGTCAGGGCACGTGCCTGGGTTTGGGGCTCGATCCCCAGTAGGGGGGTGCAGCCAATGAATGACTCTCTCTCATCATTGATGTTTCCATGTCTCTCTCCTTCTCCCTTCCTCTCTCTGAAATTAACAAAAACATATTAAAAAAAAAAAAAAAGAAAGAAAGAAAACAGAGCGTCCTAGAAATGGTCACACTCTAGGAACCCTAAGGAGACATGATGACTAACTGCACTGTGGTGTCCTGGGTGGGATTCTGGTACAGAAAAGGAACGTTAGGTTAAAAACTAAGAAATCTAAAGAGTTTATTTTTTTTTTCATAACAATATTATAATATTGATTCATTTGTTGTGGTAAATGTACTTGCAAAGTTACTGTAAACCTAGAAATATTTTAAAAGAAAATGTTCATTACAAAGAAATAAAAAACAAGCAAAAAGATATGTACATTTTTACATCAGGCAGAACTTTAAACAAGGAAGCCTGAACCCTCATCATATTATTTTTCTCATTTCCAAAGATTGTAGAGAGAATAACTTTAAAAAATGAATATGTAGAGTCACTAACAAATTACCTGGCACATAGCATGGGCTCCATTACCTTAATTTCCTCACTCTGCTCACACCTCTTCAACAAATAATATTAGGTTTATTATTATTGATATTTTAAGTAAAAAGGCTGACAACCGTGATTGATTCCTTGAGAAAATTAATCTTATTCAAGCCTACAGCTCTAGTGTACATTCTTATTAAAAAATCTCCATTAAATGTATATGATCACTGGTGGGACGGAAACAATAAATTTCTCCGTGGAAAGAAGGAATTTTCAAGGCAGGTAATCAATATTCTTGGAACATGTCAAAAGAAAAGGCTAAAAGGAAAAGAAATCAAATAACCTACTGCTGGCAGAAGGTGCTGCTACATCCTTAAACTGATGTATGTTGAATCTGGCCGTCTCTGCGGTGTTGAGCAGATAAATCTCTTTACCAGAGCTCTCAGGTCAGCTTGAATGCACAGCAGACACGTTGAAGCCAGACGGCTTTGGCGGAGGAAACTCTGTTGGTGGTCACAGACACCACGGACCCAGGTATGGGAAATTCTGAATTAGGCAGTCTCCGATTTAATTCTCCTCTGTACTGACACCCTCCCGGCACTCTACCCCCTGCAAGACACAGATTATCACACGACTCTCTCCCCCCCTCTCTCAGAGTCCGCGACTACCAGTTTGGATTTCAGGTTGATTAGGCTGTACCTATACACTCGTAAATCTAAAAACAAACACAGAGTAAGTGTGTATGTCTAAGCTGGAAGTGCTCTTACCTTTCAGACAGATGGTCATGAATTCAAAGAAAGTGCTTTGGGAAATCTAAACATATTTTATCTGCTTGCATCCCAGGCAACACGAAGCGCTGCCTACAGCTGGAGTCAATGCCTGCCCTGCAAGCCATTAGCTACCCCGCGGTCCTTGTTAAAGGAAATTATTTCCAACTCGGGGTCACGTGACTCACCCCCACAATTCATCAGATGGCCTAAATGATGTGTGAGGAGAGGAGTTTGTATATACAACAATACACACATGTACGAATAAAATCTTAAATGTGTGTAAGCAATAAAAAACATCCTAAAAAACCTTAAGGAGGAATTTTTAAAAGTATTAGGAGAAACATATGTGGATGTCTTTACATTTTAGTATCTTCATTCCTGGTCTTGCATCAGAAAAGTTGAACATAATTTATTATAAAATTTATTTTTCAAAGCTAGGAAATAATTTCTATATTACCCAGCTTCAAGGCAGTCAATTTTAAAGTTTCTTAAATATTTATTTAAAAGAGCTATATTGAACATTCCCAGTTTAGTACTTACATGTTATCTGTACTTAAATGCATATCCAATCAAATTTATATCATTCACCACTGGCATATAAATGTAAGCTACACATATAATCATATCTTAAATTAATAAAACATTTTCTATTACATGAGGAGCATTTGCAACCACTAGCTCACTCATTTTTCTCTCCACGATTCTGAGTTAAATGAAAATAGGCATTATTGTTTACATTTTATAGATAATCATAACTTATGCTTCTAAAATTCTTACTGTGTTCCAAAAACTGTTTTAAGGATTTTAAATATATTAAATCTTTGATTCTCACACACTTTCATGAAGTAGTATATTATTTATTTTTATTTTTTTAATTTCTTTATTGTTGTTAAATATTATAGACGTCCCCTTTTTTTCCTCCATTGACCCCCCCCACCCCTACTCCCCACCTCCCCAGGCCTCACCACACTATTGTCTGTGCCTGTGGGTTATGCATATATGCATATAAATTCTTTGGTTAACCTCTCCCCACCCACCCACCCCCATATTCCCTCTGAGATTCATCAGTCTGTATATTATTAATATCCTCATTTAATAAATGAGGAAACTGAGGAATAGAGAGTGTTTAAGTATTTCATTCATAGTCATTCATATAATAACCACAAGTTCTGAGATTCAGATACAAGCTATGTGTATCTAGAGTTTGAGTAGGAACAATTATTATATTGTCTTTATGGGATAAGATACAAAAACCAACCAACCAGTGAAACAAACACTAAACAATGTAATTGAATAAGTTGCTTAAAATCACAAAGCCAATTATAATCATGCACAATATTACAAGACTCAAATGACAAACTGCCTGTATGAGCATGGTCCCATCAAATTATCATGGAGCTGAGAAAGTCCTACTAACCAGTGACGCGATAGTCGTCGTAACATAATGTCATAACCCAACAATTCCTCACGCGTTTGTGGTGACACTGGTGTGAGCAAACCTACTGCCCTGCCAGTCCTATCAAAGCATAGCGTAGACAATTGTGTACGGTAATGATAATAAATGACTGTTACTGCTTGATGTATTTACTATACTTTTAATCATTACAGTGTACTTTTTCTACTTATAAGAAAGTTTGCCGTAAAACAGTCACCCCAATAAATTTAAGAAATAGCCAGTATACCCTGTTATGTCCACAGCAGCCTCATACATCTCACATTTACCAGGCCTTGTGGTTGCACCATTTTCTCTTGTGTTTGATTTAATCTCCTGTTGTTTTGTATGGCAACGTGCTGTGCAGGCTTGTAGCCTGGAACAATAGGCTAGGCCATGCAGCCTAGGTGTGTAGGAGGCTATGTCATCCGCACAGAGTGCAAATACACTCTGTGATGTTCATACAATGATGAAATTGCCTAAGGACACATTGCTCAGAAATTCAGCACCATTGTTAAGTGGCTCATGGCTGTAGTGATGATTCTGGGATTTTGTGCAACTGAAAGAAGAGGTATATTCTTTGACATCAGCCCCTACCATTTGATGGCTCTTTAAACCATGGCAAAGTTATGTAATCTCTCTGAACCCTAGCCCTTATCTTCAAAATAAGAGTGCTGACACTTATTCAATACACTATTTCAATAATTAAATTTTTATCACATGTGAAACACTTGGCACAAAATAGATTTTCAACATATAACTAAATATATTCTTCTGTGTTGGCAAGACTTTTGATTTAAGAATTGACATATTTCATGGTGAGTATCGTTTTTTGCTAGACCTACGTATAGTGACAGTGGATTCATCCTTGACAATTCCAAGGGCTCTCATTTGTATAAAGCACATTAAATATTTACATTTTCATAAACTGTCTTCATTTTGTCTTTTGAACATACGAGCATTTTAAGTTTTTGGAAATACAGGTTGAAAGTAGTAAAGATCCAAAGGCATTCCCACAAAATGGAAGAGTTTGTGATTGTATTTATGATGCTTCAGAGCAGTGAGATCACGGGCCACAGTTTTCAATATGAATGGGAGGTGGAGCGGCAAAATGACACAGAGAACTGGGGCACCGTGAACCTGACCTTAATTTCCCTGCCTTATATTTGGTTTACTTCTCAGTGGTCCCATGTCCATACTCCAACTTATTGAAAAGGGTCTCATGTGAAAAACAAAATCCAAGAGACGTTATTCAGAAGGTATGAAAATGGTCTTGGTTTTTATACCAGGAATATGTCTGTTCCTCTACCTGCCTCAAGGAAAAGTTGTATATATATGTTTAAAACAAAACGAGACTGTTTTGCTGATTTTATTGTAGCCACTTTTATTGTATTTTCTACTTTCTTCCTTTAGTTATTGTCTATGAGTAACATCCATAACACCTTCGTTATGGATGCCCAGTCCACAGTTTTACTTCCAAACGTTACGCAGCCTGTTGGTGTTTATTGAGCACTCCTTATGCATTTGCTATAATGGAAACAGAGTATGAAATGTGGACCCTATACTCAAGGACCTGTAATATACTTGGGGATATAACAACACACATGAAACACTCACCAACAAGCCAAGGCAATGTGTGCATATTATTCAAAATGAAAGGGTTCGGAGAGAAATAACAGTGTCGTAATAAAAAGACACTAACCTTTATTAATGTTTTACTCTATGCCATACGCTTATGTCCTCTCTCACCTGATACTCTCAACAACTGTTAGGAGAGTTAAGTATTATTAGCATGCTCATTTCATCATGAAAACAACTGAGACACAGAAAAGTTAAGTAGCTTGCCCTGGTGAAATGGTGCAGCTGGGACTGGAAGTCAGGCAGACAGACTCGGTTGCTAATGCTGTAGCTGCCTTATGACCAGATAAGAGCAGTAAGAAAACAGAAAAGGAGAGAATTTATAATAGAGGAAGGAAGGGGAGGGAAAAGTATGGTGGAAGAGAGGACAAGGGAGGAAGAGTTTGAAAAATATAAACATATGAAATATTCTTAAAATAGAATAATGGGACAAACCCTCCTCCGCCCCCCAAAAAAACAACAGATAGAAGTGCCTATGTTTTATGAAGCATTTGGAGAGTTTGTGGAAATAAATCACTTAATGAAATAGGTACTAAAGCGAGAGTCATCTACAAGGTATTAAAGATGTACCATATAAGAAACCAGAATTAGGAAAAACTTAGGTGACTATTTCAGCAATCATTTAGAGCTGAATTTTGATAATGGCAGTGGAAATGAAGGTGGGAAGGAAGCAAGAGCTATTTGAAATAATGTCAACAATTTTTATATAAACATCTGTTTGTGACATAGCATAGGAAACCACCTCTACCTCAATTAAAAATATAATAATCTGTGCACCTTGACCCTTACCACCAGCACTGATTTTTCTTCTAACCATCCTCATCTCACTCAGTGGCATATTCATGAAGTCTTCCCATGTAGCACATACTCTCAGAAGATCCAAGTCTTCTTCACTTCTTTATATACACAACATTTCCATGTCTAGAGCATTCCCTTGAGCCTTTCAACACTTTCAAGGAGCAATAGCTGTAGTAATAATCTTGGGCAAGATGTTGCTTCTCTTTATTTACAATCTACTTTTGAACTATCTCTAGATGTTTCTGCATAAATATTCCATTTAATGTTTCACTGTTCTGTTTAATGACACCTAAGAGGTTTCCTCCACATAATTCCACATGGTATCCATAGAATTTCCTCAATAATATTCACTTTGTATACTTAATACTACAATACTGTCAGAGAGGTCATGATTTGTCATATGAAATGTACTATTTTAGGTCAGAAACCAGGTTTTAATTTGAGTTGTGCTAGAATTATTTAGGGGAGATAATAACTATAGAATTTCTACTGAAGTCAGGATATTAAGGTTTGTACTACAGAAGATACAAAACAATAAGAAATTTTAGTCCTCAAAACTTTATAATCTAGCAGATATAATATATACTATATATATGTATAAATATGCATGTATGTATATATTTCCAAATGTCCATAATACGTAGAAGAGCAGGGGTAATAGTAATACTTCAAAGTTGAAAAAACACACCACATTATCCCTTCAGGAAATAGAAATTTTTATAGAGAAAAGAGAATTTGGTTGGACCTTACAAATAGATAAGACTTAGACAAGAGTTCAAGGCTGAGCTGAGGAAAGGCCTATAGTGGAATTTTAGGGTGCACATTCATGACATTTGATCACTGTGAAGGAAAGTTGGGGAGAACAGATGCAAAAGATAATAGCAGCTCACATTTGTTAGATACATTCTATGTCCAAGACATCTTGTAAAGGACTTGGCATGAAATATCTCATCCTCTTTTAAGCATCCTATTGAGGTAGTCAGCATTATTATTAATAATTTGTAATTAAGAAAATTGGAATTAGACAAGTGAAAAAAAGCACTAAGTCATCAAAGCAGACTCTGCCAGTGCCCTACCACATTGTCCTGGCCTATTTGGATGCAACCTACAGACAATTCCATAGTCAGGGAAATCTTTCTTAATTTCTCTGCATAGGGCTGCTCTTCGGCTATAAGATGTGCTTGGCTCACTCTGGAGCAATGCTCAATCAAGTGTTGGCACAACCTCCCAGCAGATCTCTAGAGAGATTAATATCCCACTACCTCTAAGTATAACCCACTCATTAACACAGCCTTTATGCTTTTCTCCCTAACCCTAACCCTAACCCTAACCCTAACCCTAACCCTAACCCTAACCCTGGGTGCCATTTTCCCACTCCCCTAAAATGCTCCCTGAGTTTACCTTCCAAATAAACTACCTTGGATTCTGACTTCAGGTTCTGCCTTTAGAGTAACCCAACACAAGTCACTGGAACCTAGAATGTACTTAGAGATTATATCTTCAGACTGGAATTCTGGAATTGGACAAGTTGTCAGTCAGGTGGCTACGAGGATCATCATATAGACAATACATGGGACAGTGACACTTCCGGTATCCTGCAGTATCACAGTAATATTTAGACTGTCGCCTATGGTGAATTGGAATGATACATAAACAGAAAGAGAAGCAGAAGCTATTGAAAGCTACTGAGGGAATGCAATTATTGGGATTGTTGAGTTCATTGGCTTTTGTGAAGTGTTATAGAAACCATTAAGAGAAAGAGACACCAAGGTCAGCCAACTGTAACTCTGTGAAAGCTAGAAAGTCTCCATGAAAACATTTAATGAATCTATCATCTCATATTCAGAAAGCAGACTGTGCTGAAACTCAGGAGTAAGATTGATCCTAAGAGTAGATTTTCAAAGGAAAATTAACTCACAACCTTAGCAAGCTCTTATGTTAGGGTCAGGAGCCATGCAGGGATAGAGACCCTGAAGCAGAGAGGGTGTCATTGGATGCGCTTGAAAAACTGGATTCCCCGGGTTCCCTTCCTCCCTTGCTAGTGACCAGCTAGTCTCAACTTCCTGGAGATTATGCAAAGAGTCATCTAAGGTGATGTAACAGGGTGATGCTTCTCCTCTTTAAGAGCTGCCTCTGCCTCCTTCCATTACTCTCCCCAGTGATAACTAAAGTCAGAGCTCAGAGTAAGCTGAGAAAAGAAATGCTGTTCCCCTTTGGGGGGGAAAGTGATAATTTACCAAGAGAGTTGCAGAACCCAGCTAATATATACTAAAACAGGAACTGGGATCACACACATGGAAGTGGAACATTAGTTGGATCAGTTCAGAGGCAGAAGTTAAGGTTAGATAGGGGAATGTTTATTGACATGCTGGCAATCTCCATGTCAACATTCTGGCAAGAATGCCTGGATTGAGTTCTAATACACTTCAGGAATGACTTCTTGAATTTTGTAGATGACAGAGTTAGTGATATTACACTGTTGAAAATGCTTTGGCAAATACTGAGGAAGAATATAGAAGGCTCAGAAAGATGGACATGCTAGAATGGAGTGATTCTGTGAAGCTAGATAACCAGCTTCTGTTTATTTTTCCCAAGAGAACACAGAAGACACTCCCTTCCGTAAAGTGTAGAGAAGGTGGACCCATACATATACCATTGGGAAACTCAGTGGTAGATGCCCACTGTGGGCAAAATTAATGGTAAGAGACACTGTTATTGATCTTGACTACCTAGTGTCAATAGGGATACAATGATTTTGAAAAATCAAAAGTCATGTGGCTGGACTTAATCATCAGAGGTAAGGTGTCATACTTAACCATAATAGACTGCAAGGCAATAATGTGGATTAGGAAACTTGATCTTTCAGGACCTCTGGCAATGACTAACAGATCTCAATATTCATAAAGCTAGACATAATAGCCAAGGATGTTATTGTTTGACCTACATAACAAAAAATGATTAAGATGTGAAAAACAAGAAATATAAACCACAGTAATGAAACATTACTATCCCTCACATGCTTTCCAGACCTGAACCCATTCTCAGATCCAGACACTGTTGATTGAAGGGGAGACCAGACCCACTTGAGAAAGAACTCTGCAATGCTGCAGAAGGAGAACAAAATACATATTTTCACTATCTTTTTCCCTAAGGGACTCTTGACATTTACCTAGGTAACTGTGCACTGGGGTAAAAGGCATATAGATATTTCAAGGGCTCTTGGACACATGATCTGAGCTGACACTGAAGCCAAGACAGCCAAAACACCATCATGTCCTCCCTGTTAGCACAGGGTATCTGTGGTCAGGGGACAAATGGATTCCTGAGCCATGTCTGTGTTGCAGTGAATTCAGTGTGGCTACTGGACCCACAGTCTGCACTGTAGGTAGCTTCCACCCTTCCAGAGTGCATATCTGAGATGGACTTGCTCAGCTGTAGAGAGACCTCTCAGATCGTTTACAGGATATGTAACTAAGAGTCGCGTGAGGATAAGACAAAACATGAGCAGTCTGTAACCTGGAAAAGGGCTCTTGCCAGAACCCAACCATACTGGCATCCTTGTCTCAGACTTCCAGCTACCATAAATGTGGTTATATTTCTGTTGTTCATAAGCCTCCTAGTTTATGGTACTTAGTTACGACCCAGCATGATGACAACATCAACCTTTTCAGAATTGTCTGCAGGTCTAAACCAATGTCTTATTTTCCACTCCATTTCTGAGACTCTCATTCAGTTCTGCTCCACATCCCTGACCCTAGTTACACAAAGTACGATCCATGGACACGCAGAACTGGTATCAATGAACTGGCATCACCTGGTGGTTTGTTAGAAATGCAGAATCTCAGCCTCTATCCTAGACCAATTGACCCAGAATCCACATTTTAACAAGATCCCAGTTGATATTTGAACACTACTGTTTGAGAAGCACTGACCTAGCTTGTCAACGGAATGAACAACATGCCAACTGTCAGAAGAAGCAGTTGCCTGCTGAGCACTGAGTCTGTAGATCCACAGGGGAATGCTTTCAGTGCGTGAACCTGGGGCATGCTACCATGGGGCCTATGCCTACCAAATCCTAGTCTAGCAAATTTCTATTTAGTTGCTGCTAGAAGATTTCTGTCCCATGGCAGTTAACTAAATGCTGACCAAATTTAAGGTTTTTATTGAAGAGAAGTTATAATCAGCTGAAGAGGCTATCTTTTTAAGGGTGTGTTAATGGTTTCAGAGTTCCCTTGGATTTGATTAAGAATGTGTCAATGGCCTGTTCAGAAGTCCTCACCATGTCAATTATCCTAGAACTGAGATCTCTAGAGAATGATTATGGGTTGGCTATGCCTTCTGCCAACATAATTTTAATAGTTTTTGATTTGTCTTATTTAATTAAAACCCATGCTCATGTATGTCTTTAGAGAGTTTTTTCTTGGTTGTTCTATGTGAAATAGAATGCATCCTTTATCTTCTTAGGTTTTAAAAAAATTCTTCATAATGGATAATACTCCTGGACATTATATTACATATTTTTAAAAGCTATGTTATGTCTCTGTTACTAGATTGTAAGCTGCATGAGTGCAAGAAGTTGGTTGAATTCACCACTAAACTCTAGTGCCAAAAGTAATGTGTGGCACATTATTTGCACTTAATACATACATGTTGAATTAACAATCAGTGTTATTCTGTAGCTTGTACAACTGATAAGGAGCCAGAAGGTTAGAAGCCTCCCTACGCATGAATAGTTTTCAGGCTCAATGCCAGTTTAGATCAAGATAATTCTCAACCCAAGAATTTTTAAGGCCTAATTTAAGTCTATAGAGGATATCCAAAGCAATCCCCAGTAGGCACAACTGTAGAATGGTGAACCAATGCTGGGTACCATTCTTCAAAGTATCGTTTACTAGGTTTTCCCTCATCTGCTCTCACTGAATATCTTCACTCATGTTGCAGTGGCCTCCACTCTTCCATATCCTTATGGGGAAATATGCCAGTAAGAAGCCAAAAAAATGACAATGAAAATATTTGACTATTAATTGTTACATTTACAACTCTAAGTGAATGAAAAAACATAATGCACATCTATGAAGTATTTAAATCCTATCATAGACTCAATAAAATAAAATTAAAAGTCTGGTGAGGGCAGAGAGAAGAGTTAGAGATAGAGGAGCCAAGAAGATAATTGAGACTCAAGATCAATAGGCAGCATGTAAGCTGGTGGGACTGCTGTTCACTAGGGCAGTAATAAGGAGGGCAACTGGGTGCTGATTTGGATTCCATGGGACGCCCAGGCGGTGAAATAATTTAAAGAATGATACCATATGTCTTTCTATCAGTTTTTCCAAAGCATAGCTGTTTATGCATACTTTGTTTTCTATCACTCCATCATTTCAAGTTCTGGACTTATTATTCATGCTTGCTATTCTCATTTATCATCATTTGAGCTGAGTTTGCAAATGGTCTGTTATCTCTTTGTATGAATTCTTGTTTGCATGCTTTCTAAGTAAATTAATCAGCACCTGCATAACTTTCTTCCTATTTATTCCAGCTTCTAAAGTTAAAAGGTTCCCAGAGGATGAGATTAATCATAAGCAACATGTGTTTACAAGCTACCTTGTTGTGACAAATACCATCGCGTCAAATACAGGTATATAAAGTCAGCTGATTAGAACTTGATTTAACATAGATTACTTTTCATTCTGCCAAGGAAAAGGGCTTTGACAAGTTGAGCAATATTACCAACGAATGGATTTAATTTTAATGTGATTCTTAAATCAGTCATTTACAGAGATCAGATTTACTCATTTTTAAAACACTTAAAAAAATCAGATTTATCACCATTGAAAAAGTTAACTCGTGTGGTTAGAATTGGTCATTGGCACTGTCAGAATAATGGTGCCCTTGTGCTCTTGCTCACACTCACATCTTCAGTGCCCTCGCTTGCACTGTCTCACTGACCCGAAAGATTAATAGAGGCTTCATGTGTTTCAGATGTGCGGAATACTGCTTTATCGAGGACAGTCAGCTTCTTTCTTTCAATCAAGTTGAATAGTTCACTCATCTAGCTCTCCCTTTACTTTCCTTAAACACATAACTAGAAACAGAAACTTTACCTTTTGTTTATGGAAAGAACGTCAAGGTCTTGGTTTTCTGCACCACCAGTATAATACATGAGTTGGAACAGAAGGCAGACAAAACCATCAGGAGAAAATCTTGCCCAATTTAAAATCCTGCCTAAGGTTGGCTCTGTTTTTCAATGCAAAAACTATAATTGCAATCTCTTTGTTCTTGAATATTTTGAGTTGAAAGAATCATTCCCGCCGCTTTAGACTGGAGACAAAAACGCATTCGACCTCAGGAGATTTCAGATGATTTGATGAAATAAAGTTCAGCAATTCTCTGGAAATTAAATTATTGGTACTGTTGGGCAATCAGAAGTCTCAGAATTTTCTATATTTAATCCATTTTCCACCTTAATGTCATAGTAATTACTGTATCAATTTGAAATCATTTTGACATCTTTTCAAACTCCACTTATTAAATAAAAATCCCTGTAACTACGTGAGGAGTTATTCCCCATGTCCGCATGGCAATCAGAACAAATACCATTGTGTCAAAGACTTTACCATCTAATATGATTTTAACTCATGATCGTGTCCCTAAAGAATTTAAACACTTCCACTTTTTTGAATATTTGTAGTTTTTTCCTTCTATGGAAGATTTGTCTAAAATATTTTAAAATAAATTCAGGTGATCAGTAAAGAATTCTGTGTGTTTTCTAAGAAACTCTTTCTTAGAAATGGTATCCAGGCTCTGGATGAAGTCCATTCCTCAGTATCATGGCATTCGGTAAGTAGGAGACCTCTGGTGAGAGGCAAGAGTCTGCAAAGAGCTGGACTAAGCACCCTGTCTACAGATCAAATGTATTCTACACAATTATCAAAAAGTACGAGTGACTTTAACTTGAAAGCCCCACTGAAAAGAGGATGTGAAAAATAAAAAACATGGGGACCATTCAGAGTTCTGTTACCACAAAAGGTGACGGCATATGTCATAATGAGGTGGCGTGTTCAGTGCTCCGCAATGCCAAAGACAAGGTACAGTGAACTTCGATGAGGCTACTGCAGCTCTTACCACACACTCAGAAATCTACGTATTTAAATATGTTTGTTCATTCTGACGCCTTAAAGTCCAAATAAAATCTTCATTGGGGCAGGTTTGAATTTTAACTTCTATCTATATATCTTATATTATTTCTTTGACACTTTTGTTTAAAATTTATTTAAAAATTACTGTGGGTATATTAATAGTCAATCATTAGAGCTAGCTGCTGGTTAGTAATTCCCTCATTCAAAATCCATTATTGTTGCCTTTTTTTAAAAACTTATAAAATGTAGAAATCATTTTGTGTTTGCAATATTTGAAAAGATTTAGCTTTTTTTCTTTAAATGCACTACTAAAATACCCCCTACTATATGATGTGGTTCTTGCAAACCATACTGTAAGCAAATAATGCAACTGTACTTTTTATATTATGCGGCCTAACAAAAAAAACATTATGGAATGAAATGAGAAGTAGTATGTTTCAGGTTTTTAAAATCCTCTCCCAAGGGGGGGCGGGGGTGGAGAGAGAGAGAAAAATTGATTGGTTGCCTCCCATACCCACCCCGACCAGGGGTCAAACCTGCAACCTAGGTATGTGCCCTGACCGGGAATCCAACCCACAACCTTTCGGTGCACAGGACAATGCCCCAATCAACTGAGCCACCCGGACAGGGCAAGAAACAGTATGTGTTTAATTAAAACCATTAGCAAAAAAGAAGGCAACTGGATCTAGTGCAATGTCTGTAGCTTGAATATTCAATAAAAATTTATTTATTTCATTTTTCAGAAATATCTTTAAAGAGAAGCTTCTACAGACACACACAAAAAAGCTCCACAAATAATATCCCTAGATTTTAAATCATAAACTAGTAAATTAACACTGCCAAATCCATAGAACATTTTCTGTTTACCTGACCCTTGCTTGACAGATTTTAACTGAAAATACAAACACATTTTTGTTTTTAGTTATCCAGAAGATACTGACCTACTTCTGATATTGGGTTTAAAGTAAAATGAACTCAAAACTCTAATGTGCTATTTTCACTGCCAAGAATTATATAATTTAAGCATGTAAAATTAAGCAATGTTGTAGTAAATATCAAAATAAGTCCACTCAAAACTGCCCCCAGAAAGAGTAATTTGCCAAAGTAGCTTCTGCTGTAAACAACCAGGCAATGCTGGGAAATATAAAGAAAAGAGCAGATAATTTTCCTCTTGAGAAAATACTTGATTTCATCCTAAAAAGTCTGTTCAACTTTTTGTGCATTGTCTTCTCCAACTGCTTTATATTTTCCCTCTTGGCCAGCACTACAGATGTCTTCTTAATAACTCTAATGATTTCACACTGAAATGTTGAAAGTTGAAGAAATGGTATGAAGAATAATGGTGTGTGTCTTTTTTAAAGTAATTTATAAATTACGAATATGCCCTAAAATGTTAGTTGACAGGATAATATTTTTTTGGATCCCTTGCTGTCGAATAAGTTAGTAATCGCTCTGACACATTTCTGAGGATTGGCCATCCAAGAATTTCATGCCCCTCACCCCCACAATATAAGCATCTCCACTCTGCAAAGACATTGCTCGATATTCTCAAAGCCATTCATTCTCTCTTAAACCATTGTCATGGTTAGGAAATCCGCTCTTCTGAAATATCCTACCTTGTGTTCTAACGTAATCATATTAGCATCAGAAAGTCTGAGCAGTAATCGTCAATATGACAGCTTTTAAAATTATTAGAAAAACTGTCACCATTCTCATCCTAGGTGTTCCTATTTCAAATGAAAATTAGTTTTATTTTTATTCAGCTGGTTTATTTTTTTAATAGGCTCTTTTTTTAAAGAAGTTTTAGTTTCACAGCAATTCTGAGCAGAGGTTTCCCACATACCCCTCTCCCCTTCGCTACAGTCTTCCTTATGATCAACATCTCTCACCAGGTGGTGCAGTTGTTACCACTGGTGACCGTGCATTGACCCATCACTGTCACCCAAAGTGCACAGCTCACATTAGAGTGTGTACATTCACTTTGGTGTTGTACATTCCACGGCTTGGGAAAAATGTGTAATGACAGGTATCCACCATTATAGTATCATACAGGTCAGTCTCACTGCCCTCAAATTTTCTGTGCTCCACCTACTTCTCTCTCCCTGCTCCCCACCCCTGGCAACCACTGGCCCTTTTATTGTCTCCACAGTCTTCCCTTTTCCAAGATGTCACATACTTGAAATCACATAGGACATAGCCCTTTCATATCGGCTTCTTTTATTTACTAATATGTATCTGTTTCCTCCATGTCTTTTCATGGCTTGGTAACTCATTTCTTTTTAGTGCTGAATAATATTCCATTGCTTGGATGTACCAAAGTTTAGTTATCCATTCAGTTACTGAAGGATGTGTTGGCAATTATGAATAAAGCTGCTATAAACATCCATGTCCGGACTTTTGTAGACCTAAGTTTTCAATTCCTTTGAGTAAATACCAAGAGGCACATTTGATTGATCATATGGTAATAACATGTTAAATTATGTAAGAAATTGCCAAAGTATCTTCCAAAGTGACCTAACATTCTGCATTCTGACCACCAACAAAGGAGAGTTTCTGTTGCTCCATATCCTTGTCAGCATTTGGGGTTGTTAATGTTCTGGATTTTGGCCGTTCTAATAGGTGTGTAATGATGTCTTACTCGTATTTTAATTTGCATTTCTGTAATGACACATGATGTGGAACATCTTTTCATAGGCTTATTTGCCATCTGTATATCTTTGGTTAGGCATCTGTTTGGTGTTTGGCCCATTTTAAAATCTGGTTGGTTGTTTTCTTATTGTTGAGTTTTAAGAGGCCTTTGTCTCCAGCTGTTTTTCATGTATAAAGGTTTCCAGCACCTTTGCAACTCTGTCTACTCTCTCATACTTAATCCAGTTTGTTAGTTCTATGATCAAAAATTGGACTATTTTCTGTTGACAGAGTCTGACAGGTTGACAGTTTGAAGCGTATTTCTATTTATGTAAACACTATGAGTTTATTGGAAAGCAATAGTGGAAAAACTTGGGAAACCACTAAAGTATGATGATAACTTTTTCCTTTAAAGTACATTATACTATTGATTTTTTCCTTTTATCTTGTAGTCAAGTGAAAACCATCTTTAAAAAAGTGAATTTATATTAATCTAGTTCTATTACACTCTATTTGAACCTGAGGATAAAAGTGTACAATCATCCCATTAAATATAATCTTAATTTTCAATTTTTGAATGTGTTGCTGCAGTTATTATTGGTGTTCTAGCTTTTTCTTTTATCACCCACATTTGATAACTATGTTTTGTTTTGTTTTTTCTCTACCTTTTTTGTTGAAGAGCACAGACTATTATTTTTGAATGTAGGCTTTCCTGAAAAATAGCTGCTTATAATACTTGCATTTACTGACTGTTTTTGTGAAAGGTCATGTGAACAGTAAATGACAAAAAAAGTAGTAGTACAAAATGAGGTCTACGCTAAGTCCACAAAATGGATTAAATAATTTAGTAGAAGTGTATAAACTTTATGAAATATTTAGTAGAAGTAAAACCTGCAGAGGTACACCAATATCATTTTCTAAATACATGCCAACCATTCACATGAAATTTATTTTCCTCAAGATTATAAAAATAATCACAGAGTGGAATCTAAATAAGTTCATAAAAAGCATCATGTTGCAGTCCTCAGAATCATTTTTGTCTAAAGTTCTCCAGTCTTACCTGAACTATGTATAATCCCAAGTACATGAACAACTGGGCTTTCATTTGCATTTCTCTTCAAACCATAGCAACCAAAAAGAAATAAAATATAAAATAATAAAATTTAAAACACATTTTCACATGGATTTTTATATAAATATTCTTCTTACACAAATGGTAGATATGTCTACAACTAACCAATTACATAGTATTATGATATAACTTCTATGTAGTGAAATAAAATAAACCAGGCAAAGAAAGACAAGTACCATATGATTTCACTCGTATGTAGAATCTAATGAATAAAATGAACTAACAAGCAAAACAGAGAGAGACTCATAGATAAAGAGAAGGCTGACAGCTGTTGGGGGAGTCTTTTCTTAGGGAGGCGAGTAGAAAGGGTTGAGGGATTGAAGGGGAAAAAACAGAGAAAGCACAATTTTTTTAATTTTTAGAATCTTTTTTCACATATATATTTTTAATCATTTTTCTACAATGAAATTGTATTTCCCAAAATAGTTCAATAAATATTTTAATCTAAATTTTTCAGCTGCCCTTTTTTCTACTATATTAATATCATTGATACAGAATTTTGGAAAATCATTAGTGATAACTCAGTAATTTATTCATGATGGACTTGCCCATAGATTAAAATAAAATGGAACAGTGAGGTAATTAGTATTTTGGTCATTCAATACAACCTTAAAATAATAAATTCAGATCAATTATTCAAAAGTAATGATGACTTTCATTCTTTATATTGCTAGTTGCTATAGACTTGGATCTTATATTCTTCCCCTCCCCCCTTTTTCCTTAATCAGTCATCATGAGTAAAATTTAAAAAATATATATATTTTTATTGTTGGAAGTATTACAGATGTCCCCCTTTTTTGGATCTTATATTCTTATTCCTAGGAAAGAAAATCTGTTTCATTTTTTTCCTTAAATGTAAAAACTTAATCTAACTTTTAGATCTGTTACCTTGGATCTGCCATAAAGAATGATTAGTAACTAAGTCTGTTAATTATTTCAAAATATTTTACAAAATTATATTTCCATATTTTATACACAATTCTATTTTTAGTGGTCCATAGTTACATGTGGGATGTATGAAAACCAATCATCAGCTAACAGCACATGCATAAAAGACAGAAAAGAAATCAAACTACGTGGTTGTTTCCCTAGCTTGGCCAACAGTGAAAATCTATACAAATTTAAATAGCACTGTATATTCATTAAATATGATAAATTGATCACATAGGTAGAGATTAATTACCCCAAATTCTTTTTAGACATATTGCCATTGTCAAGGTATATTAATCTCCATAACATAACAGACAGGGAAAAGAACAAGTCTTCATTCCTAGTAATTAGAATTCACCATTTTCTTGGTTAAATCCATGGATGTATAATTCAAAATAAAATTATAATTTTTATAAATGAAAATCAAACAGAATAATATTATTGTGTGCATAAAAGCATATAAATTCTAATATAATCTGTGACTTTTTAAAAATAAATTTTTAAGGCAGTGTTGTACTGTGCTTGACACACAGAAAAAAATCTATATTTTAAATCATGAAACAACCTCATGCTATTAGAAATAAAAGTGTCCTCCGAACTAATGGAAACTGGCATTCTTGTCTGAACAGAAACAGTCAGGAGAAAAAAAAAGTTCTTGTTTTAGAATCATTTCAGCATACGCATGATATTTAGAAACATCTGGTTTTAATGATGTCCAGAGGACATTCCAGAATGGTGGGGTCTAGATGTGCAGATACGTAAAAAAGTACTTCTTGTTAATTTTAATAAGTGGAATACATAAAATAGATAAATGCAGGCTAAAGAAAGATGGAAGTCATTATTTTTCAAGGTACTTTGAAAAATTAATTTAAATACCTGGGTTATATACTTTCTGATGAGCAATTGCTTGACTTGCTGATCTAAAATCAAAGTCACAGTTGATTTTTCCCCAAGGTTCTTGACAGGCTGAAATAAATGGCACCAATTCAGACCATTCTGGCTCACATAATTGAGAATCAGTCTCTGGAACAATAGCCTGCTAATCCACCATCACAGGGGAGAAAAATTAAACTTTGCCTTGCCTCCAATGACCTTAGGGTTTTTATTTTTTAAGCCTCAATTGAATAAGTTCAATATCTTTTGCCCCCAACCCCTTCTTCAAGTAAATTCTTGCTTGAAAGCTAAGCACGGCGAACATATGAAACAGCTCCTGCGGTTGAAGCGCATGTGGAGAGGTAAGGCTGTCGCGTACAAGCAATGCCACCCCTCAGCTGACCTCCCGAGAAGCTGAGCAGGACCGTGGCTGGAGCAGAGAGTGAGAACCACGGGCAGAGACCCAGCGCCAGGGCTGTAAAGTGACAGAAAGGTCAGCTGGTAGAAAAGAAATGCCAGGCCAACCCCATAGTGCTGAGTTTCCATAAGAACTACACAGTAAATGCAGAATTTAGGTAGATGTCTTTACTCATTCAATCGTATATTTTTATATTCAGACAAAATGGTGAAGACACAACGCAAATTATTCAGTCTGGTAATTATTTATAATTTCCAATGTGAAATCTGTCTTTCTTTTAAAAAATTAACATTTTACAAATTCATTCATTCTGCTGTGCTCAAGAAATTTAGTAAAGGTACTTAAGGAGTAAAACGTTTAAGCAAATAAAAAAATATTTTCTTGATGTGTTTTTTTCCCAAAAATAGTTATATGCATTTTTCATAAAGAAAGAGTTAAAAAACAAACAAACAAAAACTATGGGAAGCAAAACTGTACTGGTATTTTTCATTTTTTAAAATGAAAGCATTGTAAATACAGATATTTAATAATATGACATGGTTTAAATTGAAAGCTGATGAAAATAACTAAATTATTACCACAAACTAAAATCAATTTTAATCAATGTAATTAAAATAGAATGGGAAACTTAATCTTTGCAATTTGGCATAGTTCTTCCAATAATAAAACAACTTTATTTATAACAAAGATGTTACTCATTTATTTCCAGACTACATCTTAGAGAAACTATATTGGGAAAAATAAAATCATAATGCTAGAAAGAAATAAAATAAAATGCTACATCTTTAAAAATTTTATATTTTTTTAGTTTTTAAAAGACTGCAAGATGCAGATGATGTAATATACAATTATACACCTGAAATTTATATAATGATATTAACCAATGTTACCATGCTAAATTTAAAAATAAATATAGTAACTAGTATTTATCAAACTTAGATTGCACATATTTTAAGATTATGCATCTTAAAGTAGAAGCAGCTATTATTGAGAATTTACAAAGATCCAGGCATTCTGGTAAGTCTGGTGCTAAACTTGTTCCATAGATATTGCTGCCTTGTGTTAATATTTAAAACAACATTTTGAAAAACTGAGCCTTGCCCTGGCCAGTGTGGCTCAGTGTTCAGAGCATCAGCCTGTAAACTGAAGGGTTGCGGGTTTGATTCCTGGTCAAGGGCATGTACCTGGGCTACAGGTTCGATCCTCGGCCCTGGTCAGGGTACATGAAAGAGGCAACGAATTGATGTGTCTCTTTCACATTGATGTTTCTCCCTCTCTCACCTCTTCCTCCCTTCCATTCTCTCTAAAAATCAATGGAAAAAATATCCTCCAGTGAGGATTAACAACAACAAAAAACACAAAAAACTGAGTTTAGCAAGACTAAGAAACTTGTTCTAACTTACAGAATTAAAAAATGGGGAAGGTTACTTTACAAACTCAGTCTCTCTGGCCTTAAATCTCATGCTGTTAAACAATCCCCAGTCCATATCCTGGAACTTTAAAGAGTGGCCCTTAAAGAAAATGCCTTGAAACTACTAATTTTCACTGAAAATAATTAATAAGTAAATAATAAATATCTTCTTCATAGAATTCATCTATTACCTACCACTTGATTAAAAACAAAACATTCATAGCTCTTTAGATCAATCTGAATGTTTCTTACAGATGGGTATGTGCAGGTGGAATGAAATAAAAATGACTAGAATACATTAACCCAAGATTGAAATTAATAAATTGATTAAAGATTTATGGTGATTGTCACCCGTACTTATATAAATATATAATTGTACAAATATTTTCTTCTATCTGATTAGGTTATACTTGTGTAATAATTATTTTCTACTGCATACAATTTACCTTTTTTATTCTTATCCAAATTATAATAGAATGGAACGGAACGGAACGGAACGGAACAGAACAGAACAGAACAGAACAGAACAGAACAGAACAGAACAGAACAGAATAGAATAGAATAGAATAGAATAGAATAGAATCTTCCATTATTATTCACATTTTAAAGATATTCCATGGAGGTAAATTAATATGAAAAACAGCACTCAAGGAGCAAACAGCAGGATTAGGAAGCACACTGAGCCTTTGATTCCACACTTCTCATCACAGCTGGCAGGCCTGCTGTACTTTTCTAGATCTAATATGCTGTGAAGAGCTTAACCATGTATTTATGTGTATGCTGTTATCATTTTATTCAAAAATTAAGTTTACCCACAAAGATTAATCACACACACATTTTTGATAAAACATTTGGATTACTTAATGTCAAATTGCCTATCTATTTTGGTGAGTAATTTCAGCATTTCAGTGGGGGTAGAAACAATGACCAAACTCTTTTATTTTGTTTAAAATAGTAAATATTTCACTTATAAAATTTTTCGTATAGTAATAATTCAATTTAGTTCTATGTATACACTGAGAAATATTAAGAAAATTTTATAGTAATAATTTTAGACAATGTGACTAATGCAATATCCACATGAAAGATGTTCATTAACATTTATACATATCTAGGCAAATATTCATATTGATATTTACTTGAGAAAATGTTGGGACTCACAAACCACAAAAGTTCAAAAGGTCTGTCCATACATAATGAAACTGTCACTTACTATATAGTTAACCTGTCTCAGGTATACAATTCCTACTGACCATAGTAGAAAAACTCAACATTTGAGTCGTGTATTTGTTCTCTAACAAGAACACCTCCATAATTTAGTAATTCAAAGAAGAACAGAAGTTGATTTCTTTCTCATACGCAGTTTTTTCAGTACGTATTGGTGCCGTAAATCTATTTGAATAGGCCACCAGCTTCTACTATTTTGTTTCAACATTTTGAAGAAATGTTGTTGGACAAATCTTTTTTTTTTCAATTGTCAAATCTGTGTCACTGTATCCTTGCCAGGCTCTGTATTCCAAAGGGCAGGGGGAAGAGCATGACTGAGCATGTATCTAGATCCATGTGAGCAGGCGACACATCTGCTCACATTCTGTGGGTCAGAGCTTAGCCACATGGCCGCACTGCGCTGCAGGGGGGGTTCACGGCTGCTGGTGGCAGTTCTGCTGCCTTAATCCAGGCCAGAATGATTTGGCGTATGCAACTAGTCTGCCTGGGTCCACCTTTTGCTCACTCTTTCTTCCACAAGCAGACGTAGCACTCCCTCTCCAGGGGAGATGGTCACTAATACACTCAGGTACCACCTCTAAGATTTGGGATGTTGGGGTAACATACGGTATGCCCCATCAATTCCGGATGAGGTTCCTTTCTAACTAAAATACGTGTTATCTAATTCCTCCGTCCCCCAACACATAAATGCATACCTCTTAAATGCAAGTTCAGCAGCAGGAAGGGCTAATCACAGTAAAATCTCCCTTTCAGAAATGAAAATAATTAGATATACCAAGTAGGTTCATGGGAATGCTAGAATTCTGCAGGGCTACAATTCCCCTGCCCTGACATCAAAGACTTTCCTTGACTCTTGGAAGAACTACCTTCACTGTTTCAAGAAGGAATGGAAACAAGTCAGTGTGTCTACAGCCTTGAAATTGAAGGCAATGAAAAGATGAGATAGACACAAAGACACAGAACGTTAGAGAATCCAGCTATAAAGGAATAATTAAGGTGATCATACATGTTGTCATTACATAGAGATACATTTAAGAGTAAAAAGTCATACTAAAAATGATTAACAACCCTTAAAAGATCTACGAGGAGCATAAGTCAAGGCTTTATAGCAAATTGCAATGCATGCTGATTCTAGAAAAGAAATTGTAACTATGGGAGGAGGCCTGTCTAGAGGGGGCTGTGGCCACAGACAAGTCCTTCCTGGGAGGGTGGAGTATGATCACACAGGGAATAACCACTTCCATACACAGGCCTCTCTCTCATCCAGCCCTCCTTCTCTTGCAACTACCTTCCAGAACATAGCTGGAGACAGAGGAGAATGGATCATGGTGGGAATGGAAGCAGGGCAGGAGAGATGGTGGAGAATTATCTACAAAATACCTTCTACTACAAACAAAAAAGCAGGTGCTGCTTTGGCAGCATCCTCACATCCATCTGTCGTGTATTCACTCAACTACAGCAGCTATCTGGCTGCATTCACCCTGTGTGAAGAGCAGATGACTTCTCTAATTCACAGCAGTTTTGTAGTCTCCACAAAAACCCCTTCATTTATTCTGGTTACCTGCCTATCAGTGACTATATCAGCACCTATAGACAGCTGATATTGTGACCCTGAAGTTGAAGTCAGCAGAAGAGAGTGATCAGCACAGGAAGGTGGTGAGACAATGGGTGTTAGAACAAAATCTGGCAGTGCCTACTCAGCACATTTTAGAAAAGTCATCTAACCAGCAGACTCACATGCTTGTGAACCTATCCCTAATAGAAAGATGGGTGCATTAGATAAACTTAGCCTAACAGCACTAAATATTGAATTACGTGACTCTTTTTTGCCATGTGAGAAATGACCAAGCAACTTAGTTTCTACAAGGAGGGTCTGCACTATTCAAACTGATAAAATTGTCTCTTCAGCACTATCCAATAGAAACATAATGAGAGTTACATGTGAAAAAAAATAGAAACAGGTAAAATTAGTTATAATTATACATTTTATCCCAATATGTAAAAATAATTTTATGTAATCAATGGAAAAAATTAAGGAGATATTTGAATTATATTGCACTAAGTATTTGAAATTCAGTGAGTAGTTTTTGCTTACAGCACATCTCAATTGGGACTAGGCACATTTCAAGTGCTCAATAGGCATGTGTGGCTAGTGGCTACCATATTGGATAACGCAGGTATAATCCGCTTAAAGCCTGTTTCTCATTATAAAATTTAAACTGTGTACCTGCCCAAGTCTTGCACATTTAGTAGTTGTTACTCTCTCTGAGTTTAATGTAACATGGATAATGTAGCACAGATAATACGGAAATCTCTGTAAGAGCTAACGGCTATATTTTTTTACCTAATAACTCCCTCTGTAGATCTACCTGAATTACCAGCTAATTAGATAGTAATTAGTACTGTCTAAGAAGCTATTCCTCTCTCACCAGCAATTACTACATCTCATCATCTAAAATATGGGAATTATGATTGTAAATTTAATCGTTAGGTATTTGTGAAATTATATTTGACCATGATTTTGTTTATTTGAATTATTAATCAAATAGGGTAAGATAACTGCTATTTTCTCCAAATCCCATGAAAACTACTCTGGGCTCTTCTTTACACAGCCTTTCTTTGCCATGATAGACCCTTAAAAAACAGGGATGGAGTTCTTCCAGCTGCTTTTTTGACCATCACAGTTTGTTCTAAAGCTCAAGACACAAGTTTAACCCCCTCCTGTCATTGGTCCAAAGCATGCCCCACAGCATTGCCTCACTGCTTTCCCTATTGAACATTACCATGAAAGGGAAAAGACAGCCTCTTCCCCACCGGCCTTCTGTTCCTTGTCTTGAAGTACTTTGCTTTATGTCACTGACCCTCAACAAAATCCAGCCTGTTTAAATTAAAGTACATGGCATTATCTACATTCTTCTGGTAATAGCCTGCATTTTACATGCTGAAATGTCATTCATCTTGCTTATTTACTGCTTGTATAAATGAACTAGTTTCCAACATGCTGTTGAAACAAAAACAATAAAAAAAAATTCTATTAAGAAAAGGAGCCCTCTAGCAATTCTTGCTTCACAGCCCATTGCTTCCCACAATCAGTAAACTGTGGAGTTTGCTAAAAGTAATTTAGACTAATGGTTTGGTAAAAGGCAATCCAAATAAAGTGCCATTATGGAATAATGCAAACTGCGTTTATTTCCTGGCCAGTCACTGGAAGAAACCTTGCAGAGATCTTGAAAGGAAACTTGTCGCCACTTTTCACAGGCTTTCCTCAAACAGGCAGCCTGTTGTCCAGTGGAGGGGATTGAGTTTCTAGGAGATGCTTTTGCTACATGGGAAGAATGGCCACACAGTAGGGATCACCAGATCTGGGGACCTAAAGGGTTTTATAGAGCCCACTTTGGAGATTCAGTAAATTCTTAATGATAATGCAAGTCAGTGAATGTGGTTATGTGAAAAACTGGGCCGAATATCCAGTGAAAGATAACGTTATAATAAACAGGAACCCAGACTAAGTAAGATTGTCAAAAGTAGTGGGAAGATAAACACAAATATCACGATATGAATACAAAATCAATGCTGAAGTATGCTAGAAAGCCATGATTTCAGAGGAGACAAGATTATAAACAACAGATCATGTAAGTAGAATTATTTACTGAATTTTGAGGAATGTATTTATATGGAGTAAATCCAATTTAATGTCTGCTTGCTTTTTTTACTAAGGTGAAAGATAGCTTTTATTTTCATGATTTAAACAAGATCATCTGTTTATGCAAACAAGAATAAAGCACTCTGATATATCCTATGCCATTCAACAATAAAAGAAAAGTTCCTCAAAGTAGTCCCAGACATGTAATACAACACAAAATTCAATCAATTCAAATACAGGGTGTCCTACAAAAATGTATACACACTCTCAATAATTATAAAGGCAGTGTTTATTAAAATACATTTCACCTTCAAAATGTAATAGAATCCACAGACATTGTGTGAATACATTTTGGGGGGACACTCTATATATTATTAAAAGAGATTCAATCATTTTCAGATGAAAACATAGACAATATTATATTGTCATGTTGACATGTGTTTTTCTATCATAAGAATAAAACCTGAACCACTATCAAGTCCATGACCTTTGTCCTGGTAATTAATAGCTTCCACCTATGGATGGTCCCTCCTGTGTTTATTTTTATTTTATTTTATCTTTATTGTTGAAAGTATTACAAATGTTCCCTTTTCCCCCCATTGATCCTCTCCAACCTGTACCCCTCCCCCAGGCCTTCACCCCACTATTGTCTGTGTCTGTGGGGGATGCATATTTGCATGTAAATTCTTATGTTAATCTCTCCCCACCCACCACCCACCCACCCTTCCTTTCCCTCTGAGATTCATCAGTCTGTTCCATGCTTCTGTGTCTCTGGATCTATTTTGTTCATCAGTTTATTTTGCTCATTAGATGACACATATGAGTAAGATTATGTGATACTTGTCTTTCTCTGACTGGCTTATTTCACTTAGCATAATACTCTCCAGGTCCTACCATGCTGTCTGAAAGGGTAAGAGATCCTTCATTTTTACAGCTGCATATTATTCCATGGTGTGAATATCTGAGAAGATGCTTGATATGATTTCCATCTTCTAAACTTGTAGAGACTTGATTTTTGTCCTAACATGTGGTATATCTTTGAGAATGTCCCATGTGCACCTGAGGAGAAGGCCTATTCTGCAGCTTTGGAGTGGAATGTTCTATAAATGTAAATTAAATCCATCTGATCTACTGTGTCATCTAGAGTCACTGTTTCTTTGTTGATTTTTTGTGTGGAAGACCTATCCAGTAAAGCCAGTGAGGTGTTAAAGTCTTTAACACCCTAATATGTCTGTATTGCTATCAATATCTCCTTTAAAGTCCTCCAGAAGTTTTCTGGGTTTTTTTCTCCAGCCTGTGTGAGTCTTTTGTTCTGAGGTGGGTCTCTTGTAAATAGCATATATTTGGGTCTTGTTTTCTTATCCATTCAGCTACCCTATGTCTTTTGATTGGGCCACTTAAAACATTTATATTTAAGGTTACTACTGATAGGAACTTATCTATTGCCATTTTATTTCTTTATGCCTATGTTTCTAATTCTATTTCAACTTCTTATTACAGCAGTCCCTTTAACATTTCCCACAATGCTGGTGTGGTGGTGATAAATTCCTTTAGCCTTTTTTTGTCTGGAAAGCTCTTTATTTCACCATCTCTTTTGAATGATAGCCTTGCTGGATACAGTAGTCTTGGTTTCAGATCCTTGTTTTGCATTACCTTGAATACTTTATGACATTCCTTTCTGGCCTGTAGAATTTCTGATGAGAAATCATCCGACAGTCTTATGGGAGCTCCTTTGTAGGTAACAGCTTGCTTTTCTCTTGCTACCTTTAAGGTTCTCTTTGTCTTGGATTTTTGGCATTTTAATTATGGTGTATCTGGTCCTGGGCCTCTTTGGATTCTTCTTGCTTGGGACTCCCTCTGCCTCCTGAACTTGTGTGACTTTTTCCTTGACCAAGTTAGGGAAGTTTTCTGCCATTATTTCATCAAACAGTTTCTCTAGCACTTGCTTACTTTCAACCTCTTCTGGCACTCCTGTGATGCAAATATTGTTACATTTCATGTTGTCCTACAGCTCCCTTAAACTGTCCTCCTGTTTTTTAACTGTGTTTTCTTTTTGGTTCGGATTGGTTTTTTCTACCTTGTCTTCTAAATTGCTGGTCTGATCCTCAGCTTCCCCTAATCTACTGTTCATTCCTCCCAATGCTTTTTTTATTTCTACTATGTCATGCTTAATTTCCTTCATAGTTTCTATCTTTTTTCATGCTATTGAGCATCTTTATGGTCAGTATTCTAAACTCTATATCTGATAGATTGCTTATCTCCATTTCATTTAGCTCTTCTTCTGGAGAATTATTTTGTTCTTTCATTTGAGGCTTGTTTTTTTGTCTCTCCATTTTGGTTGCCTGTTTTGGATTTGTTTCTATGTATTAGGTAGATCTGCTATGACTCGCAGTCTTTTGGATGGACTCTGGTGCAAGCCAATGTCAATGCTATTTGTGACTGGTTTTGAGTACCCTATTTGAAGTTTTCCACACTCCACAGCTTCTGGTTTCCTCTGCTGGGCTGGGCGCATTTGGATAGGACCAAGATACTCACTAAGGTCTGCTTTTCCAAGCCCTGGGTCCAGAAGCAAATCAGGCAAAGATTCAAAGCACTCAGAGGTTGTTATTCAGTCTCTTAATGAACCTCAGACTATAGAAGCTCCATGGAGTGGGGCCAGAGGTTTTTCAGCAGGGTGGGGCAATTGCTTCCCCTCTAGGTAAAAGCTGTTTAGAATGTAAATGTCTGCCTGAGAAAGATGTTCTCTGTGGTATGGGGGAATGACTCAGCACTGGGGTCCAGATGGATGCCCTTTGAGATCTATTCTCCCAGCCAGCCTCCCTGGATTATCCTCACACTGCTCTAGTTCACCCTGCCTTCCCTCTGCTGGAGCCCAAGGTGAGTAGCTGTACATGAAACTTTGTGCATTGGCCCTTTAAGAAGGTCCCTGCATTTCCAGACATCTCTCCCTGGGAGACAGAAAACCCAGCAGCTTTTCACACCCAGATGTTATGTGGGCACTTTTCTCAGTCCTGGTGCTCTTGGCTGGGAAGCCCAGCTTGGGATTTAAACTCAAGAGTTCTCAGTGGGAACCCCCCACAGCTGAGATATCCCTCTGGACCTTCAGCTGCTGCCTGTGGGAGCCCAGCCAGCCCTCTCGTGCCTCTGTACTTCCTACCAGCCTCTATGTGGTCTCCACTTTTCCTGCTTGGTTATGAGAGTGCTCTCCAGCTCATCTTCAGTTGCAGTTGGTTATTCAGGGTGGTTTTTCTATATTTTATTCGTAATTCCAATTTGGTCCCGGGAGAGTGTCAGTGTAGCTTCCACTTAGTCCGCCACCATCTTCGGTAACTTTCATTCCCGCTTTTTTGTCTCTCTGAGCCCTGATTGGGTAGCAGTGAGTCTCTCATTTCATTAGCTCTGCTGTTTACATAGCTGATTGGCTGTAGTGCACTCCTTAGATTTCCGTCCTTCCTTTGTCCCTCACCCTCTCTTCTTCTGTTCCTTTCCCTGCCTCCCTCCCCACCCAGCTACTTATTGTTATGTTCACCTCGAACATACGAAAGACATTTCTTCCTCTACTACTGCCCCCTCTT